>NW_025223140.1:0-430341 GCF_014066325.1 Apis laboriosa
GCATCTATTAGATAAGGAAAACGTTGTAACGCTGTAACACTAATTCGATGCGATCCAAACGACGCTAATCATACAAATTTGAAGTTCCATATCGATTTATCTCATTAAACACAGATTTTAAGGAAGAATGAATTTTCCCCATTCGGAAATCGCTGAATATTAAAGAGGAGTCTTCGGAAAAGATCTGAGTGATATTCTCTGGAATAATTTCGCAGATTTACTAGGAATTTTGAGAAATCGCGCATAGCATACATTGTATCTATTAGATGAGGAAAACGTTGTTACATACTAACACTTATTATTCGATACGATCCAAACGACGTTAATCATACAAGTTTGAAGTTCCATGTCAATTTATCTCATTAAACACAGATTTTAAGGAAGAATGAATTTTCCCTATTCGGAAATCGCTGAATATTAAACAGAGGTCTTCGCAAAAGATCTGAATGATCTTTTCTGGTATAATTTCGCAGATTTACTAGGAATATTGAAAAGTCGCGATTATCATAGATTGTATTTATTAGATGAGGAAAACATTGTTACGTACTAACACTTATTATTCGATACGATCCGATCGACCCTATCATACAAATTTGAAGTTCCATATCGATTTATCTCATTAAACACAGATTTTTAGGAAGAATGTATTTTCCCTATTCGGAAATCGCTGAATATTAAAGAGAATTCTTCGGAAAAGATCTGAGTGATCTTTTCTGGAATAATTTCGCAGATTTACTTGGAATTTTGAGAAATCGCGATTTTCATACATTGTATCTATTAGATGAGGAAAACGTTGTTACATACCAGCACTTATTATTCGATACGATCCAAACTACGCTAATAATACAAATTTGAAGTTCCATATCGATTTATCTCTTTAAACACAGATTTTAAGGAAGAATGAATTTTCCCTATTCGGTAATCGCTGAATATTAAAGAGAAGTCTTCGCAAAAGATCTGAGTGATCTTTTCTGGAATAATTTCGCAGATTTACTTGGAATTTTGAGAAATCGCGTATAGCTTACATTACATCTATTAGATAAGGAAAACGTTGTAACATTGTAACACTAATTCGATGCGGTCCAAATGACGCTAATCATACAAATTTGAAGTTCCGATGTATCGATTTATCTCATTAAACACAGATTTTAAGGAGGAATGTATTTTCCCTATCCGGAAATCGCTGAATATTAAAGAGAAGTCTTCGCTAAAGATCTGAGTGATATTTCTGGAATAATTTCGCAGATTTACTTGGAATTTTTAGAAATCGCGTATAGCATACATTGCATCTATTAGATAAGGAAAACGTTGTAACGTTGTAACACTAATTCCATGCGATCCAAACGACGCTAATCATACAAATTTGAAGTTCCATATCGATTTATGTCATTAAACACAGATTTTAAGGAAGAATGAATTTTCCCTATTCGGAAATCGCTGAATATTAAAGAGAGGTCTTCGCAAAAGATCTGAGTGATCTTTTCTGGTATAATTTCGCAGATTTACTAGGAATATTGAAAAATCGCGATTTTCATACATTGTATTTATTAGATGAAGAAAACGTTGTTACGTACTAACACTTATTCGATACTTTCCAAATGATGCTAATAATACAAATTTGAAGTTCCATATCGATTTACCTCATTAAATACAGATTTTAAGGAAGAATGTATTTTCTCTATTCACAAATCGCTGAATATTAAGAAAATTAGTCGAAAACGGTCTGAGTCATCTTTTCTGGAATAATTTTGCAGATTTACTAGGAATTTTGAGAAATCGCGATTTTCATACATTGCATGTATTAGATATGGAAAACGTAACGTTGTAACACTAATTCGATGCGTTCCAAACGACGCTAATCATACAAATTTGAAGTTCCATATCGACTTATCTCATTAAACACAAATTTTAAGGATGAATGTATTTTCCCTATTCGGAAATCGCTGAATATTAAAGAGAAGTCTTCGCGAAAGATCTGAGTGATATTTCCTAGAATAATTTCGCAGATTTACTAGGAATATTGAAAAATCGCGATTTTCATACATTGTATCTATTGTATGAGGAAAACGTTGTTACGTCCTATTAATTTTTCGATGCGATCCAAACGACGCAAATAATATAAATGTGAAGTTCCATTTGAGTTATATCATTAAACACAGATTTCAAGGAAGAATGTATTTTCCCTATTTGGAAATCGCTGAATATTAAAGAGTAGTCTTCGGAAAAGATCTGAGTGATATTCTCTGGAATAATTTCGCAGATTTACTAGGAATTTTGAAAAATCGCGATTTTCATACATTGTATCTATTAGATGAGGAAAACGTTGGTACATACCAACACTTATTATTCGATACGATCCAAACGACGCTAATAATACAAATTTGAAGTTCCATATCGATTTATCTCATTAAACACAGATTTTAAGGTAGAATGAATTTTCCCTATTCGGTAATCGCTGAATATTAAAGAGAAGTCTTCGCAAAAGATCTGAGTGATCTTTTCTGGAATAATTTCGCAGATTTACTTGGAATTTTGAGAAATCGCGTATTGCTTACATTGCATCTATTAGATAAGGAAAACGTTGTAACGTTGTAACACTAATTCGATGCGATCCAAATGACGCTAATCATACAAATTTGAAGTTCCGATGTATCGATTTATCTCATTAAACACAGATTTTAAGGAATAATGTATTTTCTCTATTCACATATCGCTGAATATTAAGAAAATTCGTCGAAAACGGTCTGAGTGATCTATTCTGGAATAATTTCGCAGATTTACTTGGAATTTTGAGAAATCGCGTATAGCATACATTGCATCTATTAGATAAGGAGAACCTTGTTACATCCTATTAATTTTTCGATACGATCCAAGCGACGCTAATAATATAAATATGAAGTTCCATTTGATTTAACTTATTAAACACAGATTTTAAGGAAGAATGTATTTTCCCTATTCGGAAATCGTTGAATATTCAAGAGAAGACTTCGGAAAAGATCTGAGTGATATTCTCTGGAATAATTTCGCAGATTTACTAGGAAAATTGAAAAATCGCGATTTTCATACATTCTATCTATTAGATAAGGAAAACGTTGTTACGTGCCAACACATATTCGGTACGTTCCAAGCGATGCTTATAATACACATTTGAAGTTCCATATCGATTTATCTCATTAAATACAGATTTTAAGGAAGAATGTATTTTCTCTATTCACAAATCTCTGAATATTAAAGAAAATTCGTCGAAAACTGTCTGAGTGATATTTACTGGAATAATTTCGCAGATTTACTTGGAATTTTGAGAAATCGCGTTTAGCATACGTTGCATCTATTATATAAGGAAAACTTTGTTACGTACTAACACTTGTTATTCGATACGATCCAAACGACGCTAATAATACAAATTTGAAGTTCCATATCGATTTCTATCATTAAATATTCATTTTAAGAAAGAATGTGTTTTCTCTGTTCGCAAATCGGTATATATTAAGGAGATTTCTTCGAAAACGATTGTGTTGTTTTCCATAATATTTTTGCAGATATACGTGATATTCTGAAAAATTGACTATAATTTACTTTATATTTATTAGATACGAAAAACGTTATTTCGATTTAATACTAATGAGGAACGATTCGAACGACGCTTAATGTTAAAAAATTGTAGTTCAATTCGATTTCTCTCATTTAATATAGATTTTAAGAAGAAATTTATTTTCTCTATTCGGAAATATCTGAATATTTATAAGACTTCTTCGAAAACGAGTGATGTTTTCCATAATAATTTCGCATCTTTACGTGAAATTCTGAGAAATCGACTTTACTCTACATATTAACTTTTTTTAAATCTTTGTTACCGTCTAACATTATTTTTGAACGACGCTTAATGTCACAAAATTGTGGTTCAATATTAATTTCTTTCTTTAATTACAAATTTTAAGAAGTAATGTATTTTTTCAATTCGGAAATCTCTGAATAGTAATTAGGCTTCTTTGAATACGAATTGAGTGTTGTTTTCTTGATTAAAATCGCTGATTCTCGTGATGTTTTGATAAATCGACTATACTCTGCATTATAACTTTTAGATACAAATATTTTTCTTACGTTCTTACTCTCATTACGTTCATACATCTCATTGTATGGATTTCGAACGACGTTTAATTTCACAAAGTTGCAGTGTAGTATCGATTTCTCACATTAAATTTTGAAATTATTATATTTGTAATTTTTATAACTTGATGGTTTTTTGAAACTGCTTATATAATAATAGATTTAATTGATTATTATTTAACCCTGTTATTATACTTGTAAATTGTTTTTATAATTATATTATTTTTTTCTGAAATTTGTTATCGTGGATTTTCGAATTAATTAACAAATATCTCTAATTATTTATAAAAAGCCACTATATTATATAATTTTAATGTTTCGATATTTAATTATTTAATTTTTATTTTAATTTTTCATTATAGAGTATTTAATCTTAATTTTTAATTAAAAAACTTATAATTTAATTGCTGGTCAGTTAAACTTTTATAGTCGCGTGCTCTGATGTGATTCGGTAAACACTGTAATTAATTGTTAACATTTTGATATTTTCCGCACGTTTTCTTACGTTGTTTCGCCATGAGGTAGTTTTCAGCTTTTCGAGTTATTCTTTTGGCAACACCGAAACCATATCATTGCGGCTTTCTTCTGTGATTGTTTTTTGACGCGGACTTTATTGGTTTCAACGGCGATTCTGCGCACTTAACTGTTTATACTTTGGTTTTTCATAAAGCTCCAATCAGTGGTTACTCATATGTGTTTATGTGATACTCATGCTCGTGTCCTTGGCATCTCGATATCATAAATTCCGCATCTGAAGCTTGAAGAGGATCATTTGTGCCTCTATTTTTTCGCCGTGGAACGAATTTAGTCAATATTGACGAATCATCAGCTGACGGTGAGAGATCTGTAGCGATCTTTCCGATAAAACACGGCACTCCTCCATGAACACTTCACTTTGTCAAAATTTTTTGCGTCGTATCTTGTGGGATGATGTATTTTCGTGGCTTCTTCCCCAATTCATATATATGACATATATATGAGGCAAAACTGGGTGTACAATGTTTGTGTTGTTCGGAAGATCTGATCATGGTTGAGCCTTTTATTCAAAGCTGGCAAGACGCGCTGGGAAGAACAGTTTCGAAGTTCTAATCTCCATTTAGCTCATCTTGTATGTTAGATTTGACGTTTCACTTGTTCTCAGTGATGTAGTGATGCCACAATATGGTGAGGATATCCTAGTATGATATCGCTTTGTCTAATCTTCTGTCAAGAGATGGAAAGGTAGCAGGCACAATGTTATGCTATATGGTATATTGTTTATGTTATAGTATTTGGAACAGTGAATTTCGTAATTGAAAATCTACAAACTAGATCAAATTCAAATTTTTATGCAAAATTCGAGAATTAGATAGATTAGATTTTTAGTTTATGTTGGATAATGTTATTTTTATCGCCTTTGAAATTAATTTTATTTAGAACATATTCTATTTAAAAAGTTACAAATTTTGACAATATTTATTTTTTTAGATTATCAACGTAACTTATTTAATTTATATATGATAACGTTCTTTGATGACTTTTATTTTTATTTATCTGGAACGGAGAATCTAGTCTAAACCTGATCGAAATCTATATTTTTGGTCGAAATTCTATGATAATTCAAAATGCAATGGAGAATGCAATCGGTATGATTGCATTAGAAACCTTTTTTATTTGAAGTACATATAGTATTCATTTGAATTGAACATATTGATTCAAAGCCACAAGTTCAAAATTGAAATTTTTAGTCATTTTTTCTTGATTTCTATATCAATTACGATAGGATTATGAAAACATGTGCTTCATCTAAATATTGAAGTTATAGAAAAAAAGGAGATTAATAATGGATAACGAATAACGAATAATGAAATTCTAGGAGGAGTTTTATGCTAATTTGCAAGAAAAAGATTAACAACATGCAAATATCAAATAGATTCAAAAACAATGTATCTAAATAAATTTTTTTACTGAAAATGGAATGGATTATGAATTGATTATGAATGATTATGAATTTGATTTAGATATTGATTAAAATTCTCGATTATCATTAATGAAAAATTTATAAAATAGGATGTGATTTAACGAAGTTATTATATAAATAAAATCGAGTGATTGTTACACTTAATGAAATTGATTTATTCTATAAATTTAATACATTAATTTAATATAGGAATTTGAATATACAGAATTATATTAATAAAAATATTATCTTATAAATTTTATAAATAAATATGCTTGAAAATAATAATAACATTCAGGAACAGGAATATTTATTTGCTAAATTATTCCTATAATATTTGTATTTGTAGATTATTCGATTATTATGATATTAAGCAAAGAAGTGATAAAATTCATTAAAATTCATTCATATTACAATAATTTAATGTGTATGTTATTACTTACTTATTACAATATTAAATTCTTGTGATGCATTGAGAAATTATTATTTTGTGAACAATTGTTATCATTATATGGTTGTTATCAAATGTAAACAGTTTGAAATGTAGTTGAAATACAATAATAGTAATATACACTGTTATTATAATTTCCGGCAAAATTATTGTTAAATTACTTTTAAAAATTCAACTTCGAAAAAATATTTACTTTATTTATTTATTTATTTATTATGGTTCTAATTGTTTTTATAAAAATTAATCATTGCATAATTCAAAGCTACATTTTTATTTGCTGAATAAATGCAAAAAATTTATAATTAATAACTCCTAATAATTTTATAATATAATTAGTTATAGTTCAATGTATTTTTATATAGAGAATTCCCAAATAAATGGATTAATGCATTCAAAACGATATGTCTTCTTTCAAAAAATGAAGTTAATTTTATTATTTAATGTGAAAAAAAAAACACTATTTACATATTAGTATGTTCCTTGTTAAGTTGAGCAACTTTTATTTGATAACTTTAATCCTTCGTGAAGTATTTTTTTTATATATTTTATATATATTTATATTTCTTTTCTATATTTATGATTTATTATTATGAAATATAAATGAAACAATCACTATTAGTATTGGAAAAGGTATTTTTAGTGAAAACTGAAAGAATGATAGATTGAGATAAAAAAATAAAAATATAGAGAATTGATAATAATTAATAGTCAATATATATCAATATCAATATATAAAAAGACAGAAATATAGAAATCATAGAATGAAAAGAATAATGGAAGAGAAAATCAAAAAGCTTACAAGTCCAATAAGATTAGTCTTTGTAAAATTAATTGAGAACTAATTTTTAAAAAGACTAAAAAATAGAAAAAGATTAGAATAATGAAATTTGAAAGATTAGCATAGATATGTGAGTTTAATAGCTAAATATATAAATAGTCATTATTCAGATATTTTAATAAAAATAAGAAATATTGAGTTTACGAATATTTTCTATAAATACGAATACATCATTCAGTATAAATATAAAAAATTATTTAACAATAATAAATTAACAAAATAGCAAATAGCAGTATAAATGCAATACAAAATATTATAATATGATAAAATGAATAATAAAACGAAATTATTTCATAATTTTAACATAAAAAGAAAATATGAAATAAAAAAAAGCAATTTAAAATAATAATTAATTAAAATTAATAATTAAAATAAATAAATAACAAATAAAAATAAATTAATTTTTAAGTAATTATTAATGTATAAGAGAACTTATTAGCATTTGTATATTTTTATATGTAATTTTTAATATATAATTTTTAATCCATAGTAAATGAAAAGAAAAATAATCATATATATAATACATGTTATATATAATGCAATTTATAATTTAATATAATTATTTTTATATAATTTATTTCTTAATATATTTATGTACAATTTTAAATAATCGATTTTAAGAACCAAAACAAATACAAAAATTGATACAAAAATAATTGAAGCTTATTTATTTTAATAAAGGAATATAAAAAGTTGAAGATATAAAATAAGAAATCAAATGAAATTTTTTATAACTTGTTCTGTTACATTCTTTCCATTTCGTTTTATATAATATATTGCCAACTTAAATTATTACAATAAGCTTAATAAAGTCATAAAATTATGTCTCTTTTTATATATTTTTATTTTTGTAATATTATATTATATATAATATAATATATTTCTAATATATAATATATTATATACCATATATGTATAATATACTATATACCATATATATATATATATATATATAATTCTACTATATTATTATTATATTCTATTTTTTCTAACACATCAAATCACATATTTAAACAGATTTTTTTCGCAAAAAGTATTTGATATATCTTGCTTGATATATTCACATTCTTTACAAAGGATATTACTCTTTATTATCATCAATTTTTTAAATATTGTACACTCAAATTTGTATTTTTTTCAAACTACAATTACGAATCCAATGTTCGATTTTTTTAAGAATATTTCTTAATATATTATTCTTAATATATATTATTATTATTTCTTTTCGTGTTAATATCAAAACCATGAAAATCATGATAAATGTAATTCTTTCGATATCTTTTCATAATATATTTCTTCCATTCCTTCATAAAAGACTTATATATTTCATATTTATATAATAATATTTTTTTATTAGATGATTTCTTCTTCAATAATTTGTTCCTGCTCATAGAACAGCATACCAATCGTACGAATATTATTATAGTTTGCTTAAAAAAATAATTTACGATTAATTTTTTTGATAATAGATTTAGCAATCTATTTTACATTCATATCTTTAAGTCATTGTACCAACAAAACTATTTTTAAAATATAGTTTGGTATGGTTTTTTAGATTCATTTTTAGATTTATAAATTGATCTAAGAATATTTGTATTTTGTGTAATTAATTACTTTTCTCATCATATGATGATGAATGGAATGAAATCATCGATGTATATTTTTAATTTTTTTTTCATCATATAAATTTCTATTTTGCCGTTTCTATAAATAATTTTGTCTATTGAAACAAATGAAGATAATAGAGTTTTGATTCAATTATTTTTTTGAAATTTTATTTTAATAGGCATGAAATATATTCTCATATTGAATTGTAAAACTTCATAAAGTATATTCAGTATATTTTTATTCTTTCAGTATTATATCACCTATAATAATTATATCGCCCATGATAATTAACGAAAGACATTCCATAACTTATTAGGAAATAGGTTGTGGAGTGATTTAATTGATAATAAAAAATACAATAAAAGAAAATATATTTAATGAAAGGAAATAAAAATAAATTACCTTATACAGATATGAATCGACACCGTGCGCTAAAATACATATTAGTCATTCTGATATTGAGAAAAAAACATACAAAAAAACATTTTGAATAATTTTTTCGTATTTCCTCTTTAAAGATGATCGTCCTGTTTTACATTTCAATTTATATTCTTTTATTTCATATTTATTTTATACGAAAATTTAATATTGAATTAAATACAAATAAAAATATTTTTCTATTATTTCTTATAAATTTATCATCTTAATATATTTTATGATTTTAATCTTAGGTAAAAATTTAATTAATATACCTATTAATATCTTATTTATATATATATTCGGATGTTTTACGCATAAAATGATAACTATATGTTTGTTTTTATTGTGAAACGTATTGTTTTTACACAATTATATTGCATTTTCATTTTGATTTTTTCACATATTAAAACATTTAAGTTCATGCACATTAGTTTTCATTTATATTATTTCCTTAGTTGCTTTGGGTAAATACATTCCATATATTCTGTTTCCATAGTTGATAAAGGGATTTCTATTTGTTTGATTGCTAACTTAATATAAATCTAACCATAACTACGTATTGTGTTCGGAATCTTTGATCTTTATTGTCAGATACTCAATTTGAATCGATGTATTTGATAATTTCTGTAATTTTTTGTGTATATTATTATGTGTATGTGTAGTATGTATATATTGTATATATCATAGTCTATCGTTTATATTTTATTTTATATTTCACATTATATAAAAATTTTTAGATATGCTTCGTTGTGTTTCAATACTGAATAAATGGATTATTCAATTGATTCAAAGCGTTTATCGCAAATAATATATTTGAATGAATTGCGTTTAATAAATATAATATTAGAATGTCCCATAAGTTTTTTTCGCATCACGCTAGGAATGACTTTAACTGGTTATTTTTATATAAACATGCAAGTTTATCTATTAGCCGTTTATGGCATTGATTTCAATCATCCCAGAGCTCTTTTAAAGTACGTTTCGTTGGTGATAGCATCTTTTTTAAAACTTTTTTTCCACGCTGTTCATTATAGATAGCCAGAGGAAGCATTTGCGATATGCTTTGTTGCTTTAAAAAAGATGATAGTGCAAATGATACTGCAGACGAGATTTGTATTTTACAGAAGTTGTATTTTACAGGAGTGGTGTTATCATTATTATGACTATTCACAATTAGTTTAAGAGATTTAGAGCTAGTAATTTTGACTTGAAAGATGAAGACCGCAGTGGTCGCCCATTAACGGATACGGGTCTTATCAAGACTATGTTCACTAAATCCGCGATATAATGTGCGAGAGATAGTGATGCCACTAACATTTCCAGGAAAATGGTAGATAATCATTTGATCAAAATAGGATATGTCAATCAATGTGAAGTTGGATCCATAGCTATTGACGGAGACCGAGTTTATGAATCGCGTTTTTATGTGTGATTTCCTTCTCCAGCGACATGAAAGAGATCTTTTTTTAAAGAGTCACTGGAGATTAGACTTAGATTTTGTATCAAAATGTGAAAACGCACTTAATTAATGATTGACAATAGATCTTCAACTATTGCGAACTGGACTTCACCCGAAGATCTTGCTCTATCCAACTATTACTTGTTCCTCTTATTAAAAAAATTCTTTCCATGATAAACGATAATCCGTAAATCAATAAATCCGTAAATCCGTAATAAAAACGTATCTCGTGGAATATTTTGTAAGTAAATCCCAACAATATTGAAAAAAGAGAATTTCTGGATTTTCTGAGAGATGGAAGAAGATGATAGAGCAGAACAATTCATATATAACGCAATAAATTAATCGTAAATAAATATCATGTATTCATTTCGTATTAAAAAAAAGAAAGAAATTTATGGGACCCTAATATACTAAGATTCTAAATGAAAACGATCAGCTGGATGCGCAGCAATATTGTATTGCAATGTCGCTTTCATACCTTAATACCGTCTCAATAAAAGTAAATATATTGATATTCTTTTATACACAAAAGTTTTTAAAAAAAAAATATTGCTAAAAATTATTTCAAAAATTAATTCTCCTAAATTTTTTTAGACATCCTGTATACTCTCTATCATTAATAAGTGGCCGATTATTAAAACGTAATATCATCGCATTGCCAATATTCTATGTTGTATATTCCATAGATTATCAGTTATTATCGGTTATTCGGTCAATGATTATTGCTGTGAACATAATTCTATTAGTTATGTTTCCATTAGACGAATTCAATATATTGAATGCATTTGTTAATTAATTTTTCGAAAATGAAAATCCGAATCCAAAATTTTTAATTTTTTAGTTAAATTTTAAATTTTAAAGTTTTATTTTTCTTCTTCTTCCTCATTTCTAAATTTCACATTAATCGAAAATATATACTTTTCAAAAGAATTATTAGCTCCAAACCTAGAGCTATGATATATAGTAATAAAACTATTAATTTATTAATTTATTACATTAATTAGTATATTAATTAATTATATTATATTAATTATTATATTAATTTATTATATTAATTAGTAGAAAGTTCACTGTTAATAAGTTTCATTGTAAAACAATCAAAAGAAAAATCTATATTCTAATGAAGATTTACGTTATTATTAAATTATCGTTAAATTTCGAGATTACAAGTTCGGAAAAATTCTAAATTCAAAAAATTCTTGAAGATTAAAGGATTATAAAGCTTTTTAAGGTTAAAAGGTTTTAAAAGTTCTGACGGTTAGGATTTTAAAAGTTCAAAAGATTCAAAGATTCTGAAAGTACAAAAGATTCAAAAATTCTGAAAGTTCAAAAAATTCTTCTAAAATGCTGGTATCTTCTAAAGCCTCCTCCATGCTCTTGCGAAATCGCGGGTCAGTAGAGTATACAAGTGATTAATAACACTGTGAAGTAAATAACACTCAACCTTAATTGAGCGATATCCCAATCCAAAGAAAATTTCTAAAATAAGACTGAGGGGCTATGCCATTCACAAAGTCTGTTGTTTTCCTAGGAAAATTCCGCAAGTGTTTGTAACAATTCTTCTCAAGTAGGATAATGCTAATTGTCTAAAACTGTTTAGACTGACATGGCTGGAAAATATCGTCTCAAACCCCAAGATCATATCAAATTGTTTGACTGCAGTCATTGTTTGACTGTCGTACGGGTTTGGCACCCGAAGTATGCGAGCTTTATTATATCATAAGCTTATGATCACATTTCGCAGGTACTCTTGCTTTAATTAACCGAATGACAACGACAACTGCGAAGATGACAACTTCTATAAAAATCCTTAATCTCAAGCTTTGACGCGCGGCAAAGAAAGTACTCTCCAGTTGAAGAGACTACGTACACGCCTTGCCCGAGCACGGCAGTTCTGTTCGGGTCGACCTCTATTGCCTGAGATTCATTATGAAGTCTATATATTTAAATAAATTCAATTTTATCGGAGGAGAAGAAGGAGATGATGTTAAAAAGGAATGGAGAAGAGCAGATATTTTTTTTTTTTTTTTATGTATGGGAAATCCTTATAAGACACTCCAGTTCTCCTGAAGAAAGGCTAAGATAGTATCTTTAACCGGGATTTTTAGCGGCTAAAATTTCTACAATGGCCTTTTCTGGCGCCTTCGGAAATTCTTAATGAACACTTCCGGTGCTTCCCGCATGTTGCCTATTTCGCTTAGGAACGTCTTTAGGGGGGGGGGGGAAGGCAGATTCGACTGATATGAGCCCTCACCCATGCCGATGATGGTCCCGCTGATATGACTATGGAGCATCACAAAATTTTCGTCGGGGACCGCTTTCGCGGATCGGCGCAAACTTGATCTGGCTTGTTTATTATTCCGGAACAGAAGAACATCTCTCCCCTCATAAAGTGGGACAGTGATCTCTCGCTCCGCTTCACTGTCTTCTTTCTGTGAATAACTTCTTTGCGAAAGCCACCACGCACCAGTTATCTTTTCCCAATATGGACAAAATGGATAACTATCGGAAAGAGATTTTCTTCTATTTGCCCAATTAGGATATGGCGCTCCGTGAACGCTTCATATTTGTCCAAAATATGCTGCGCCATACCCTGGAAGACTGTGCAATGATGGCACTTCTTCGTGGCCTTCCTTTCTCCCGCTACAACTTAAATAAGAACCGAAGAAATCGTGACCGGTTAGTATTTGTATTTTTCGGAAGGTGAGTCTTCCGTGACTAGGTCAATCATTCATGACAAGATCGCTCTGACGATGCGCTCAGAGAAACAGTTGCTCGTCTCCTCACGTAGCTTTTACTATGCGTCTTCTCCAGTTAATTCGCTGGTGAATCGCTATCACATCTGCGGAGCGCTCGCATCAAGTCATACATTTTGACGTAACTCTTCGCCAAGAAATAAAAAGATAGCCTGACCAATATTATTGCCGCATAGGAGATTATATAGTACCTTCTCGTGATTCTGATGGCGAGCCGGCGCTGAATTTGTCACAGTTTGTCGATTCTTCAGCGGCTTACTAAGTCGGCTGATATAGGAGCACCGTATTAGACCATGCTTCGCATATCTCTCACATAGAGGCAGTGAACGTTTTCCTCTGGTTTCTTTTTGTTCCACAATAAGTGATAAAGAGTGACTACTGCCTTTTCGAGTCAGGAACTGGACTATCGAAATAGACAAAACGTCAGAGACTATCCAAGCGAAAACCGAGGTATTTTATTTCATTCTTACCTATCTTGACATACACTTTGCCGATCCGTAACCACGAGTGGGATAGCCCCCGGATCTTCTTAGATAAAATTATATGACTTCTGTCTTTTGGGGCATCATATCGAGCCTCAGTCGGCAGATGGCAACAGAGATTATTTCCAGTTTTGTGAAACGAATGGTCCTCTCGATATCCTTATTGACGGTGAGGACGAACATATCGTCTGCGTAATAGTATTATGACATTATCCGGCAAGGGAGCGTGCAAAACCATATCGTAGGCAATATTATATATAAGCATCGACTTCTGCGGAATGGTTCTATGGTTCGTTCTGATAATGGCGGCGAATCGGTCTGAGTACTCGTTGTACCTATTTCGGAGATAATCGTTCAGAATCCGGTCTAGGTACATAATGGTTCACCAAATTCACTCTTATTGATGTCCAAGGCAGGGAATAGAAAGCGTTGACGACACCGTGGAACGACTAAAGTTAAATTAGCATTTTGCTAGTCCTGTTAAGTCCTGTTCTTTCCGGGACATGTAATTGAAGAGGTAGTAAGCGATAACGCGTTCAACTGCTTTCCTGCTTTGTCCAACAGACATATCGGTGATGCGCGAACGGCTCGTTTACGAATTTTCTCTTGAGGAGCAAAATCGATCAAATAGACATTGAAGAGTCTGATCAATTTCGGTTCGAGGACGCAGAATCAGAATTCAAGTTCGGCCGGAGTACAGCATGTTCCGAGAGGCATTTGATCCTGGCTATTTTCTCGTCCGCGATCCCCATATATGCAGACCAAATGACGGAGTACGTCATAAATATATTCGGTCATCTCTTTCTCGTGAGTTGTTAATTAGATTCATAATTAAATTATTAATTAGATTTCTTTTCTTATTTTTTGACTGAAAAACTTCTACTCTTAAAAATTCCATAGTTCAATTGAAAAGATTGCGATTTCCAGATAAGGCATGATAATAATCAATAACATCACCTTATCTTGCGACTCTTGTCTACTCTGATTCAAGAAAAATTCCTTAAACTAGATTGGTAGTTAGTCACAAAAAGATCCAGTGATAATCAGGAATTAATTAACATATGTTTATCATACATGACATATGACATATATTATAAATGTAAATTTTTTCAATAAATTATTCATGTTTACGAACAATCTCTGTTTAATATTCTGAATCTGTATGTCCTTGTTTATTTTTCTTATTCATTCTACATTGTGTATATTACTGATTCTGTCTCTTTAATATTTTTCAGTTTCATATTCTATAACTCATATTCTTTTTCCGTTAAGAAAAATTTTTTCTATGGAAGCACCTGAGAGTAATACCCATTTTCCCTATTTATATTCCTTTGTCCTATTTATATTCCTTGTCAAATAAAGGATATGTTAAGATATTGAACAAATAATATTGATGCATGAGAACAGTTTGAAAGAAAAATAATTTAAAGAACTTTTGAAATTGTATGTTTTTTAAAAACACTTTGGCGTGGCTGAATTGTGGTCTTGAGATTTGAGATGACATTTTTCAATCATATCAATATTAATAGCATCATTTGAGAAAAAATTTATTGCAAATTAATTTTTTGGGAACAACGGATTGTGGTGATATAGCCCTTCAGTCTAATTCTAAGAATTTTTTTTGGGTTAAAGATGTTATTCAATTAGGGAATTGGTTCAATATGCGATTTTATAGAGAGTGTTTTAGAAAACAGAAACAATTTAGTAGAATTCAAAAAAATCAAAACTTATTTAATCATAGAATTTTTAGAATTATAAAATCATTTAAACATCAGAATAAATTAATATTTTTTATATTTTAGAAGTTATTGAAACTATTGAATTTTGTAACTTTATATTAACAGAATTTTAGAACATTGTGAACATCGTTATGGGAATATATTTATTCCCATAAAATATTATTTTAATTTATTCTTATAAATTTCGCAAAATAGACATTGAATATAATACAACAATTATCTAGAATAAATTTTAAATTAAATGTTATAAATCAAAAATTATAATATAAATCAAAAAATATAATATTGTACAAAATCATAGATTTTATTATAGTTATTAACACAATTTATTGTTCAAAATAAGCTTTTCATTAAAGAATAAATCATGTAGATTTGAATTTGCATAAAAATTAAAAATGATAAAATTTTTCTTCGTTTTAAAAGAAAACGACAGTAAATCGTTTAAGTATATTAGTAAGTATATTATATTGCGTAGTTATATTACATTATATATTAATAATGTAAATTATAATGTAGACATATTAACATAACATTGAAATTCATTTGAAATAATCATTTATGAAGATAGGATATTAATACATCTAAAAAGATATTAAATAACATTTATTTTTTGTTAAAGAACTTCGCTACGCGATACTGTGATAGTATTGTCATGTATTTATTGTCAGTTGAGCGCTTTTATTTTATCTCCATTTCACTTTTTTTGTATATTTAATACAAATTTAAAATGCTTATAAATTATTAATTAAGTCTTATCAGATATATATAACTCTTTTCATCATTCTGAGATTTAAAATTCATATGCCAAAGATGTGCCATATTTTTATAATATTCTGTTTTATTATAAAATGAAATATTTTTTCAAAAAGAATAATATGAATAAAAGAATAATATAAAAAAAATCTTCTTACAAAAGTTCTTCAGTATAAGATTATGTAATGTTAATAGCTTTTTAATTATTTTTTATTATTATATTTTTTATTAAATTTTGAGATATACAGCTTACATGAATATCAATTTTAATTCTTTAAGTAAAACATATCAATTTTATTGTATATCATCAAATATATCATTATTATATTATTGTATTAAATAGTAGTTCTTTATTTCCTATAAAAAATATTTATGTTGAAAAATCTTTAGTTTAGAAGATATTTTAACATGAAATTTAAAATTTATCACATGAAAAATAAAAGAATATGAAAAGTACAGTGAAGTATAATATATAAGTCTATTCTCGAACAAGATAAAAAATTATGAAATAACTACAAATCATTAAATTATAAGTTATAAATCAAGCAACACTATTATTTATATTAAAATACTTAATAAAAGATATAGGGAAAAGATTTTTGAGATAAGTATTCAGAAAATGCTTGTGATTGTATATTTTTTAGAAACATTTTAGTGTGGCTAAAATGTGAATATGATCTTAGGATTTAAAATTTTTCAGTTGTTTAATACCAATATTAAAGAAATTACATATTTATGCAAAGATCAGTTTTTCTGAGAACAATAGATTTTATGATTGGTATTGTTTCCTATTGGCCTAATTTTAGAAATTTTCTTAGTTTAAAAATGTCGCGCAACCAAGGAGCGTGATATCATTGATCGCTTATATATTATTATATATTATATATTCCTAGCGAAGATTCGCAATTTTCTAACCTGAGCGCAAAGAAGATTTTAAAGGATCCAAGCTTTTTTATAAATTAAAAAAAAAGAACATTTTTAACTTTCGAATTATTCGAATTATTAAATAATCCGGACTAAAAAAACTTTTCTTATCTTTAAACTATCAAAAATGTTATAAATCTTTAAACTTTTCGAATCTCGGATTAATCTCAGATAAGAACTCAGAACTTTATGAATTCGCGCATTTCAGAATCTTTATAAACTTTTATTTATCATATATAAAGTTTATTTTCGATCATTTAAAATAAAACAATAGAACTTTGTATATTTATATAATATATTATATATATTGTATTAATTGCTTTATTATTATATATCATAGAATTGAAAATATTTTAAAAAACTTTGAAAAATAGAAAAAGAATAAAATGATATGTTCTCTCATTAAGTGATTAAAGATTTATTGATTTTTCGCTTTCATGGATTTCTCTTATTTTCGAATCTCTTAATTTATAGATGATTTCAAATAAAGAAGAGAATAACGAATTTATTTCGATCAAAATTATATATTAAATAAAATAAACAGTTATGATATTTTTCTAAAAATGTTAATTCTTTAAACATTACAGACTACTTTGAATATTTTGTTAATAAATCAAAGTTTTTTTAAAAAAAATAATGGAAGTTTCAAAAAAATAGAATTTAATATTAGAATAGTAAATATAAATAGTAAAAAAAAAACAAAAAGAATTTTTAAAACGATTTAATATTTTTTTAAATATTTCAATATATTTTATTCAAAAAAATTTTTATTATTTTTTTGTTTGCTAAAAATAAAAATATATATTCTAAATTTTTAGATACTAAAACTAATCTTTGTTCAGATACTGAATAGATAGTGTCTAGATATGAACAGATAGCACAGGGTAATGCTGCAAAGACAATGCCGTTTTTGAGAGAAAAATTTGATAACTATTCGCTTTGTACATTTAGAAACATTTTAGTACATTAGAATTAAAAATTTAGTTTGGTGTAAATGGAGTGTTAATATGGCATGGCTGAATCCTAAAATGACACTTCCAGCCATGTCTCAGTATCATCCTACCTGAGAAGAATTATTGCAAACGCGTGCAGAATAGTTTCCTAAAAAAACAACGGACTTATAAATGGCATAACCTTTCAGACTCATTCTAAGGAATTTTCTTTAGATTGGGGGTGTTATTCAATCAGGGGGTTGGTTCGCAATGTTATTGGTTGCTTGTGTATTCGACTGAAGACGCATAAGTTCGCGAGATGAATATGGAGAGGGCTTTAGAGAGTACCAATCTTTATCTTTTTGAATGGCCAGAACTTTGAGAACTTCTAATTACTAGAACTTCCAAAACACTAAAATCAACTTCGAACCTGACTAATAACAGAACCTTAATAAACAGTCATTAATATATGGACTTTGTTTTTGATCTTCTTGTTAATCGAACTTGTTAACAGTTAACTTTGTAATAATTATTTTTATTATTATATATCTTCAGAAACGGATTGAAGTTAACAATCTTAATAATAATAAGTATTAACTTTGATAATTTTTAATCAAATTACAAGTCCGCGTCGCGATGCGGTAAACTAATTATTGCATTAAGATTTGTAAGATTCTGCCTAAATACTCTCACTGCAAATTATATAATAATTTCTATAAGATTATATAAGAACTATTCAATGAATGATAGTGAATGTATAAATATGTAAATATGAATGTAAAAAAAATATGTAAATATTTATATTAGAAGTTTGAATGTAAAAATTAGAAAGTGCGATGTTGCTTGTTTTAGTTTTCGAAATTATGAGTTTTCTAATTTTTTTCTGATTTAACTAAAACTTATTAGTTACATGTTGAACGAGATATGTAGAGTGGTTAAAAAAAAAGAAAATATTTCAATAAAAATGATAAAATTCTAGATGCCTAAATTTAATGAAATGGAAGAAGAATATTTCCAAATCGATTTTCGAATAATCTCCAGGAAATTTCTTGTTTTTATCTTAATTTTAACAAGTAATAAATTCATGAAGCATGTTGAGTCTGATAGTATGTGCGATCATAAAAAATAAAATTAGAAAAATAAATCCAAATATAACTTGAAAAAATATAACTCGTTAAAAACTATAAAATAAAACGATATTTTATCGAATATTTTAAATGATTAAATAAAATATTGTTAAGACCGATTCAGAATGTACTAATAAATAAAACTATATTATTTTAGAAATTGTGAATTGGTTTTATTTGTGATATTGTATTATATGTGATTCGATACATAACGAAATGTAAATAGTAGTATATGTGTAAAGAATAATATAACACATAATATATTTTTCAGTGCAATTAGATAAAAATTGAAAAACTTTCATCGAGAAAATATTTTAATGCCATGATTAATAATAAGGATAATAAATTTTATAATCTGAATTCAAAATAGTTTTGTTTATTATTATATTTTCTTTTCTTTATTATCGAAAACTTTGTTTTAGATATGATGAACAAAAAGTAACTTTTTATTTTATAGAATATATGTTACAATGTATATAAAAATCTCAAATTCTTATATTAGAAAAAAAATTATTTCATTTAATTGATATTTATAAAAAATTTTCAAAAAATTATTTTTAAAAAATTATAATTAAAATTATAAAGTTATAATAATTTTTACTCAAAATTATTACTCCAATAAATTGTTTTATATAATTTAAATAAATATAAATACATTATAGAATAAATATTGAATTTATTACTTTATTTGCATTTATTTTACTTTTAATTTCATAATAAAAAGCATTTCATTTTAATCACTGCGAATATTGTTTTATATTACATTAAATCAACAATATTGAGAATGACATGAAAATAATGGAATCTTGAAACCATAAAAATATGAGACAAAATTTCTCTAAAAAATGTCTCAAAATGAATACTATTACTAATTTCTATCAATTCAAAAAAAATGATTTATTAATATTTAATAAAATCATTTATAAAACTTTTACATTTGTTATGTAATAGAAACATTGTAATTATTAATTTAATTTATAAATTAAATTAATAATTATATATTTCTTATGATTTTAATTACGATTACATGATTTATATTTTTATTTTTTTCAATTATATTTAAATTAATTAACTTTTGAAATTTTATAAAAATACAATAATAATTCCTAATATTAATTTATTATTAATATAATCATTTCAGTCATAGTCATATATAATCATATATTAACAATTATTATATCTATGTGCGCTTTTTTGTCAAGAAAGCAATATTATATATATATTACAATATTATTTTATTACAATATATATATATACTAAATATTAAAAATTTTTCTTTAATAAATAATTTTCTTGAAATTATAATTTTTTATTAATTTTCAATAATTTTAATAACTATTATGTTGTATTCAAGAAATTTTTTATAGAAAAGTATTATTTTTGATTATTTCTTTAAAAAAGAAAAGAAAAATAGTAAGTATAAAATTTCTTATATAAAATAAATTTTAAATACATTTTAGTAATATTTTATACATATTGTATCACAAAATTAAATATTTTTTTATTTAAAAACATACTATAAAATAAATATATTGTAATAATTAAAATAGAAAAACATCGTTGATTTATAATTCTTTTTCATTATTGCTATATATGTATAAACATAAATTTCAATATTAAATATAATTTTAAAATTAATTTAAATAATTCAAAAAAAAATTTTTTTTTATATTTATATTCGAATAATAAATATATGATATTTTTAATCTATATTTATTGACAGTAATAATAGTAGTTTCTGTGCTTCATTAAAAGTTATAATAATAAGAAGTAGAAGAATTTATTGAATGATTGAAAATAAAATATAAATTTGATTATAGTTCGTTCATGCAATATTTTTGTTATTATTAAAATACATTTCTTTTTAATTGAATATTGTTTAAATTATTGCTAAAATCATCGAAAATAGATATTTTAAAGAAGTGCTGAATAGACATTCTGTCAAATATTCTTAGATTAAATAATATATAAGGATGTAATTATTTTAAAGAGAATAAAATTTCTTTTAAATTTTAATATAATATTTATATTAAAAAAATTATAACATGGATTTAGTGCTTCTCAACATAACGAATAAAATAATAAACAGTGTAATTTATTAAAAATAAATCTAATAATTTTCAATCAACTTTTCTTTTTATAATATTATAATATTATAACTTGGTAACATTTTTTTTATTATAAATAATTAAAAGACCATATATTTACATATACATTATATGTAGAAGAATATTTCATTTTTTTCTATATTATATGCATTTGTACATTATGTTTACAATGTGATATCTAAATATCTAAATATCAGCAAAATTTATTATTTTGAAAGATGATTTGTTTCGAATTTATGACAATATTAAAGGTAATTTGCAAAAATTAAATGAATTATAAATAATAAAAGTTTTATTTAGTCCTATTACCAATGAAATATCTTTATCTTAATATATATTTCTGTTTGATCATAATTACATTTTGTATTTGTTTATTAATAATTTTACAGCAGTAATTTATATCAAAGAGCAATTATATACATTAATTCATGTTATAAATATAATAATTATTATATAAATTATATCTATATATTTAGTTATATCATGGTAAATAAGATATTGAGCAGTTTTTTTATTGAAGAAGAATGTAATAGATCATGAAGATGATATTCTATTTTTATTAAGTCCTTATGAATAAAAAACTATATTAATTTTGCATCAATATAAAAATCTAAAAATTTTAATAATTTTAATAATTTATAATATTTAAAATTTTTTAAAAAATTTATAATTTATAATATACCAATTGATAATAAAAAGTTCTTAATATATTTAATGAATCGAATTTTTGTTTAACAAATGGAAAAATCAAGACCATATTATGGTCTTCTTTGGCAAATATTCTTCGCACGTCTTAAACGTGATATTAAATTATGTTGTGTATACTGTTAATTGGTATTGATACTCTGCTGATTGTTAAAAATATAAGTAATATTTACATATTTAAAATTCCTCTACTACATAAAGATAACACATATATTGATTATAATTAATTATATTTAAATATAAAAGATATATTTGATTATGTTGAAACAAAAATAAATTTATATAAATATAAACTATATTTATATACGATAATTTTGTATAATTTTTTATAGATTATTTCATTAGTATAATAATGATAATAATAATAATAATAATAATAATAATAATAATAATAAGAAGAAGAAGAAGAAGAAGAAGAAGAAGAAGAAGAAGAAGAAGAACTATAACAATAACAAGAACAATAATAATAATAATAATGATGATGATGATGATGATGATGATGATGATGATGATGATGATGATAATAATAATAATATGAATTAAATGAATTTAGTATAATAGTATTTTGAAAAGTTTTTCATATTACTTATTATTCACCGAATTTTATTGCAGATGTTAGTTACGAAAAAATCAAACAGAGTTATCAATTCCAATATATGATATCTATTCCTATGAATCATTTTATTTACACTTATGATTGGCTAGTGACAATATTGATAAAATCAGGTCATATGTGCACTAGAGAACGATGTAATTATCATGATTTTTTTTACATTCTCTTATATATTGTATTTTTCTTATTTAAGATGTATCTGGGCACTTAATAGATGAGTTTTTACAATAATTATATTATTTTTTTTAGATTTTATTAGAAATCGCTTGGATATTCTCTTGCAGAAAATGATAATATGCTTTTGTTATATGAAATTTATAAAAATAATATCTCGCTAATTTTTCTTGATTTTTTGTTTTTTCTTAAAATTACCACGTTGTTAACAATACTGCAAATATAATCATTTTAAACTTTTATGTTACAAACATATATAAGTTTAAATATAGAATTATAAGTATCATCAACAATAATCAGTTGAACACATTCGTCGAAAGTGCGTTTGTATGAATATCGTAATCATTTTTGTGTTCATTTGATGTTTTCTTTTTCTTTACAATCGATATAATTTATTGCATTAATTACATATTATTCTTCATTCGTTGTAGCTGGATTAATTGACTATTTTAAGGTCAACATGTATTATAATTTTTTACGACTACTAGTTTTCTTCTCAATGTGCTTTCGTATTTTTTACTTCCATACACATTTACATTTCTATCGCGATTTTTATATCGCTATTTCGTACGATTCAATACTAAATCGCAAACTACTTGCAAACCTTTTTGATAGGGACTTTCAGCTAAAGATTGTGCAAGTTTCATAGCTTCAATACAATGTTTTCGCGCTAAAAATCTTGTATGTTCGAGTCCTTGCGATTTGTGCACTAATTCAAATGCTTTTTCAACATCTCCTGGTTCTTGAAATCGACGCATGATCATTGCATTCAATTCTGGATACTGTAATATAAAAATATAATATAGTAATATAAAAATATAATAATATAAAAATGGAGAAATAATTTAAGAATTAAGAAAAATTAATATATATTTTAAGATATAGCAAGTTATAATTATAATTTATTATTCATTAATTATTATTATTATTTGAAACTTAATTAAATCTTCTTTAAATAGTATCAAAAACAAAATGAAATAGTATCTAGTAATTTAATTAATTTATCATATAATTGTTGTGTAAGCCTATAAATTTAAAAAAAAAATTTTACAAAGAAAACAAGAATTTTAAATTAAAATATTTATAGTTTAAGAAAACATTTAATTTTAAAAAAATATAAAAAAATTATTTACAAAATCGTAATATAGAAAAATAAATCATAATATAGAAAAACTTAAAAATATTATTTTGTTTTTAAAGATTAAATGATTCCATTTTTAGGGAATTATTAGCTTTTTTATGTATTTTTTTTATTTAAATAATTTTTTTTTAGATTTTATTAGATAATTTTTGAGAAAAAAAGTCAAAAAATATTAATCTTAACTTTAATAATTTATAATATTAAATATTATGTATTTTTTATAATACTTATTGACACGAGTATAATAAGCGTATTATCTGTAATGGTGAAAAAAGATAGTTGTTTTTTTAATTGTTTGTTGCATTTCAAGATAATAATTATTAATTAAATTTTTATATATTGAAATTAAATTTATTTCACGTTAGAAAATAATGTTTAATAATGTCATTATTATTGATCTTATTTCTTTAAATTTACTTTGTGAATAGATATATATAGATATATATATATATAATAGATAAGTCTCAATTATATATATATTAATATTGTAATAATGATTATATAAACATTTATAATTTTTGATAGTGAATTCTTATTTTCTGATATTTAATTAATTTAATGATATTAATTAATTAAACAGTATTTTGGAATTCTACTTGTTAAAAGTTATATAAATATATTTTTGGATTTTATAATTAAAACATAATTAAAACTATATAGATAAAAAAATAAAAAAATTAGTAATCTTTTATTTGAAAATTAATATATATTCTCACCCGTTCACAAGCGAAAAGAACTGGAGCAGTTGCAAGACCTAATTTCAAATCCGCTGCAGTAGGTTTACCCATTGTTGGTAAAGTCGATACGAAATCCAAAAGATCATCGACTAATTGAAACGCTAAACCAATATTTCTACCATATTGAAAGGCTAATTCAGCCAATTGATCATTAGCATCAGCTAACATAGCTTCCTATGATGAAATATATTTATTAATTAACAATAATTATAAAATAAAATCAGTTAACGTTAAAATACATACAGCTTTCAAAGTATTAGCGATTAAACTAGCTGTCTTACGATATGTTTTCGTAAGATAATGTGCGAATCTCTCATTCTCTGTTTCCTTCGAGCCAAGCTGCATAAATTCACCCTGCACTAGATCTGTCACGACCTGGAAAGTATCTAGACTTGTTAATATTTATTGTACATAATTGTATCAGAATTTTATATATAGTGTATCCGTATTTTTACATATTCGTGCAAATATTAATATATTAGTTAATTGCTATGTTTATATAAAATAAACATAGATATGGTATTTAAATATAGATATAGTATTTAACAGATAATATTTATGCAAGACATTCTATGAACTGAAATCATGAAATCTTTTGTCATATATGAAATCTCATATAAAAGATTAAACTTCAAAATTCTTTTTTATTGATTAAAATAATATTTACACATATATTTTAAAAATAAAAAATCACAGAGTTCAGAAAAAAGATTGAGAACGTAATATTCATATATAAAATGAAAAAAAGAAATTTAAATATATATTGTTTAAGTATTAAACTAAAAACATTCTAGATATTCTAGAAGTAAACTAAACAAACTATGTAAAAACATGCTTATAAAATACATGAACTTTACCTGACTGAGTGTAAGGGTGATATCATCATTTCGCAGTTTAGCTAACATATTAGTAGTGACTGCCAAAATGTAATCTCCTGTCATTGTCACCTAAAAATTAAGCAAAAAATTTTTAAGATATTTTAAGATATTTGAATAAAATTAAACTTCGTTTCATAAAAAATGAAAATGCTATAAAGAAAGTCCAAATTTAAATAAAATTTTCCTAAATATTTATTTTGTTAATGCTATAAATAATTGATTATTAAAATTTTATATAGATATATAATATACATACTTAATTTTTCAATGAAAATAAGATTCAATATTTTTCAAACAAATTTTCTAAAGATCAGTATAAATCTGTAATGAAATTGAAAAAAATCACTTTATTATTTATTATATATTATATTACATATTATAGTTAAGAAAAAAAGCAGAAAATAAATTTGATGAATTACATTGTAATTTTAATTTAATTTCTTTATATTATTTTTTTATATTTCTTTATTCTTTTTCTAAATGAAATATATATATACAAAAAAATTAAGAAATAATAATTATAATAAATATAATAAAAATATAAATTATTGTAAATTTAATTTTTAATAACTATAATATTATATTGTAAAAGTAATAAAAAAATAATAAAATAATATTTAAAAATTTTTTTCTGTAAACTCTTCAAGATATACTACATGCTTTCATATACATGTATATATAAATACATACATATAAATGGGGGAGGAGAAAGAGGGAAAAAGGAAGAGGGGAGAAAAGATCTAAAAATTTAGAAGAGTCAACTGAAATATGTAATAATTATATTTTCATTATAAAAATAATTGAAGTGATAAATTTCTGTCATTTAAATTCCATTTTAATAAATTAAGTAATAAGTTAAATCATTATTATTTTTAATAATAAATTGTAACAAGTAAATTCTAATTTTAATTTAATCGTGGATTTTAACGATAAAATTATATATAATTACTATATATAACTACATATAATTACTATAAAACTATATATAATTAAGAAATGCGTTTTCTTTCACCGGATATCTTTCGAAATAAAGATTGAGAAGTTGAAATGGGTAAACATTTGATACCAAAAAATCTACGCTTTCATAATAATTATTTTTTTTTTATGTCTGTTCTAAACAATAGCAAAAATTAATTGAATTAATAAATTTATTATGATAATAATCTTTGCATTCATTTGATTTTATTCAAAGAACTTGATATATTACTTGATTATCAAAGCTGATTAGCAAGAGGAAGCTACTTTCTTTTATTCATTTTATATATGTAGTTTGGCGATTAAGGTAAAAGCGTATACAGAAAGCGTAAAATAGACGAATATAGCAAGGAACTTTTTAAACATATCTGAAAGTAATTTTCATTATGATATACTTAAAAAAAGTAGAAAAACAATAAATACATCTAGCATATCATATTATATGTATGTGATATAAATTATTACATTATAATAATATATAAAATAAAAAAATTGAATATAATTTATAAATACATTAATATAATATATTTATTAAATATATTAATTAATTAAATTATATTAATTAAATATACTATTATAAGTATATTTCTTTTTAATTCAAATACTTTATATTTCATATTAATTGATTTACATAAATAAGATAATTTATCAATTATTTTTTATTTAAATTTATTTTCATTAATATTTTTTATTACATTTTATATTAAATTATAATACAAAAAATATATTTTACTAAAATTAATTAATATTAATTAATTAATATTCAATGAAATGTGCCGCATTCAGTTCAACAAAAATTATTTCAAGAAACAAAAATTATTTCAAGAAACAAAAATTTTATTCAAAATTTTTTTTATTAATAAGGCAGAAAAATTATTTTGAATTCAGTAATTTTATTATTATTATTGATTTTTTCAATAATTTTATTCCAATTATATAATAATAAAGATAAAAATTAATTAACATTATTATTTAACAATAATTTAAATATTACAAAAATAATTTCGTAGAATTTTCTGAATTAGAAACAATATAAACTATTAAAATTATACAATTATACAATTATACAAAAATTATATAAAATTACTTTGCAAATATTGTATATAAAAATATATATCAAATAGAGAGAAATGAAAGAAAATATCAAAGAGAAAAATTGTAGATATTCTGAAACTTAGAATCTATTTAATCTTCTTCAATACGCAATGGTTTATTCTGAGGCTTCAATTATTTTATATCATTATATTATATAATAAAACTGCTATTTCTAAAGTGAATGCTACGTATGTAAAACGATTTCAAATTTTTATATATTTCTCTTTTTATATATTTCTCTCATTCAAAAAAATAAAAATGAGTTATGCAAATGCTATGAGATAATTGCAAGATAAGTTTAAGAAATTAATAAAAAAATATAAAGATTGAAGTATTGTCGATCATGCCCAAAAATATATAGTATAACAAAAAAAAATCAAAGTCAATATAATGATATTAAAATACTGTTTGAAAATTAAATATTGAAACTAGATTTTCCAAAACAATAATTATTCAAATAATATGTATTTCAAATATAAATGTGGAAAACAATAAATTATTGTTATTATATAACAATAAATTGGAAAAATGTGGAATTATTAATAATATCCTATTAGAGTGATACAATTATCCAATAAAAATTCTATAGAAAATATATGAAAATATCCATTATAAAAAAACAAACTTAAAAAAAGATGACACATTATATTTGAAAATATGAAAATTATTATTTCTTATATTGAAATATTAATAGAAAGTGATTATGATTGTTAAGAACATAATAATCTACATATTTTCATTCATATTAAATTTATTACAAATATAATTAATATAATTAATTTATGTAGAAATATAATTGGAATATTTTTGTGACAAATTGTAAATATTTTATTAATAAAGTTTTTTTTTAAAGTATTATTATTGTACTTCGATTAAAAAGAAAAGACAAAAATAATTGCTTGCGACGAAAATTAATAAATCAAATTTATAGAATACTCTTTAGTATCTTTTAGTATTTATTTATCTTTTAGTATCTACTATCTTAGAAAAGATTCCATATGCCAATTATTTTCAAATTTGCAAATATTGTAAATGTTTATATATTTTTAAAAAAATTATATAAAAAACATGTTTGCTTAATATTTCGTTTTTATTTCAGAATATATTTAAAAAAACATTAATTTTAATATATATCAAATATATATATTTTATTATAAAAATACGTTGTAATATTATTAAGAATATAATAATAATACTAATATTATAATATAATGGTAAACTTTTATTTATTTATTTTAAGATGGCACAATTCTGTTTTTCACGAACATAGTATTATTTAACATTATCATACAATATTTACAAAAATAAAATTACAATTACATTTAAATTACAAACATAAATACAATATTTTCATTGGCATGAATATTTTGTGATCAAAATTATAATATTTATATTATTTGTCACAAGAATATTTCAATTCTTTAATAAAAATATACTATGTACTAAAAATATAAATAGAAATTCAAAAAAAAAAAAAATATTAATCTTATGAATGGAGAAATTAATTTCTCAATTTAAATTATTTTCTATGTATATATTCATACTTGAATTAAACAAATAGTTCTTTATTTTATATATTAATTAAACAAAGTTCTTTATATATTGTTTTTCTATTCTATATTTCTAGAAAATCATCACAATGCAAATAAGAACCAGAATGAATTGCAAATATTAAGTTATCGAATAGTAGAATAAATCATCGCCGATATTGGCATCTTCCTCGTATTCAGTTTAGATATATATATTTATGATTATTTCAGATGATAAATAGGTAAAAAAAATCATCAATGAATATCTTATATACAAGTTACAATATCCTGAATTATTGTTTCTTAATCTTTTTTAAATTTTTAACAGCGGTAGATGCCATTTTATTTTTAAATATCGCTATATATCATATTTCGAACGCGTTGAACTAATTTTGCTGATTAGCAATAGTAAGATTTTCATAATTTCTTGTTAGTCAATACATTGTTTTTATTTCATTTACTTATTTATTTACTTTGCTATTAAATATAGCAATAAGACTTATTAGTCCATATCATAATATATATCAATGATATTCAAATAATCCATTTAAATTTCCTTGTATAATGACGATTATACTATATATATGCATTTTTCTTCAAAAAATTTTGAAGTATTACTAAAAGAAAGAAGAAATTGAATAAAAAAATTTTAATATAATAATATAATAAGTATAATGTGAATTGAATGAAATATTAGATTATTTCATGATTATTTCATAATGCAAATTTTTCTTGAGATTTGTTGATTATAAAAATTTATAGTATTGGAACTCCTTAGAACTTTTATAAAAAAGTAACCAAAAAAATTTAATAAAACATATTTTTTTCAGAATAATAATAAATAGACTGCGAATTTTTATATACAATAAATATAAAGAATAATATTTATGCATAAAAAATATGTATATATGAAAAATATACAATTGTCTCGATATTAAATAAATATTAATTATATATTACATTAAATATTAAATGTAATATTAAAGATTAACAATTATTAATAATAATATATTTTCTAATTATTATTATGTATCATATATTATTATTATATACAAGTGATAAGCATTTTTTTTAAATTTGATGATGTTTATTAATGATATTTATTGGTAAAAATTAATTTTTATGCTTCTACATTTCACAATTAATGAATGCATATTTAATTGACATATTTTATACTTTTATTATAAATTTAATGATAAATATTTAATTTCTTTATTAATAAAATTTGTATCATCTCTAATCTAATTCTCTCTTAATGATATTCTATTTTTCTGAATTTTCAACATTTTTTTATTGAAAACCTTTCACAAATTGAATTATTAAAAATTAAAATGTAAATTAACATTCATCGTGTCATAAAAATCCAAAAATATAGTTTAATGTGTTCTATTAATTAAGCATTAACTATATATTATTGATATAATTATATTATTGATGCTATATAATTATGATACAAAAGTTTATCGATAAAAATTAATTTGATGAAAAAAATATATATTTATTTTGTATATTTTACACAAGTATGACAGATAGAATATATATATATACAGAAAAAATAATATATACATGAATAATGTTATTTTGATATATGTTACTTTTTTTCTCTATTTTGGAATGTTCCTGATACATTTTGATATATGTAAATACGATAAATAGATGAATTATAAAAAAGGATCATAAATATAAATTAAATAATTAAAAATGTAGAACAAAAATTTTTAACAAGAATAGAAAAATATATATTACTTGAAGAAAATAATTGAATGGAAAACCAATTTAGGCACGCAATATTTTAAAGTGATGATAAGAATACTATTATAGATAATAACTATCCTCTTTTTTATTTTCACATTTTAATGAAATGTATCATTAATTAAGTTAGGTATATATTTTTTTAAATAAAATTAGATTTTTTTTTAATATAAATTTTTAATGAACTTTATTTTTCTAAAGTGAAAATATTTTAAATTTTTAAAATAGAAAAAAAAGTTTTAATTAAATGATACACGATTTGTTGTGAGTTTTCTTTAATAGTTGAAGCTTAAGAATCGATCAAAATATAAACTAATAAAGATAGAAATAAAAAAATTTTGTATTTCACAAAATAAAATATATAAATATATTTCACAAAAAAAAATATATAAAACTAGTTAATAAAATACTTTTAAATTATATAAAAAATAATCATTTAAGTAATTTAAATGATTTTATATTAAATTATATGAATTCAATAACTAAAACTTTTAAATTTACAATTTATTTTTATATATATTTCTTTTATCATGTCTATATTTAATTTTTTATGAATTTTCATTAATATGTCCCTTGAAAGTAATTGTTTATTTAACTGATTAATAATCACAATTCGATCATAAAATTTGTATTTTTTTTTTAGTAATTTTAATAATTTTAGTTTTTTTTTGCTTACTAAAATTCAATATTATTCAATCTATGTATTAAATATATCAAATCTAACAATTTATTTCTTATATAATATAATAAATTATAGTATATTAAATTAAAGTAAATTATAATATAGATCTTTAATTAATTAGAGATTTCTAGTTATAATATTTAGAGTATAATATTTAGAATATCAAATTCAAGAAATTAGCATAGTAACTTTTTCAATATAGTGATTTAATTACGATACGAGATAATTTTCTTTTATTAATTTCACAATTCGATATTTTTGATATTTAGAATTTTTTTAATATTTTATGTACAAAAAAATTATTATCAATATAAAAAAATAATAAAATGTAACATACACATCCAGAAATAGATAAAAGAAGTGAAACTTAATTAGAAGTGAAACTCATTTAATTTAATAAAAACTTGAAAAACTATTTTTAATACAATAATTATTTTTAACAATAATTAATGCATTTAATAATATTTTATATTAATAAATAATGCTAATATCACTAGCATATTAAATTTAAAATTTAATATCTCAATATATATAAAATTTATAAATAAATAAATTTATAAAATAAATTAATAAATTTATAAATATGTTTTGAACATTTTTTAATATCAATAATAAAAAATATAAATTTCGATTTAAAAATTTAAAAATAACATTCATAAAAGATTTTTAGAACTATTATAGAAATAAATATTTGTATAATGTAAATATTTGCAATATATTTAATTCTTAATAGTCTATAATTTTTTCGAATTATTATAATAATATTAATAATATTAATAATAAATATTAATAATTTATTCGAATTATTTCCCATATATATATATATATATTATATATATATTATATATATATTATATTATATTATTCATATTTTTCGAGATATTGTCACATTTTCAAATAAATCATTTGCATTTTATATTCTTAAATATATATAAAATAAACATATATAAAAATAAATAATAAATATAATATAAAAGTATATGCATTATATAAAAAAAAAAAAAANAAAATAAATTTTATGTTTAAAGAAACAAAATACTCTTTTTTCAGAAATTTTAATTTTAACCTTTCTTTTTTTTATTTTATTTACCTTTTTTTTATTTTATTTTATTTTAAATTATAGAAATAAATTTAAAAATTTTTTAAATTTTTCTGAAATGTTCAAAATAATTTTAGAATAATGTACAATAAATTTTTTTAAATTAATTTTGTCAGAATTCTTTTGAAATTTGAAAATATTGAAATCAATTAAATATAACAAAAAATAAAAAAATAAAAATAAAACGAAAGAAAAGTTAAATATAAACGAAAATATATTTCAATATTAAATAAAGCTTATTTGGAAAAAATAAATAAAAATAATCTTAATTTCTGGATACAAATTAAATGAAATATTTGTAGAAAAATAAAAAAATCTATCAAAAATTGATCAAAAACTTATATTATTTATGAAAGCTTCGTGTTTGGTATTTTTTAACAATCAATATAATTCCTTTATCAAATTGTCTATCGAATTATATACTTTATGAAATTTATTTTATATGCAATTTTATTAGAATCATTTTTATAATTTACTTTCACTTATATTTTCTATTTATAGTAATAAAATGCTTATCATTGATAAAACTAAATTATATCTCTACATTGTCTTATAATATATTTCTATAGTACCTTCGATAAAAGATTTTATATGGGAAAATTAGTTTAAAAAATAATATTTTATATATATATATATATATATATATAATATATAATATATAATATATAATATATAACATAATAAATAATATATATATAATAAATAAATATATATATATATATAATATATATATATAATATTAGATATATATAGTTTAAATAAATATAAATAATAATATTAACATTTTTATATTATATATGTGTTATAAATAAGCATTTCGCTAATAAAAATATTTTTCATTATTATAAATAATTATAAAAAAAAATAGTAAACATGTTATAAATTTTTTAATGAAAAATCTAAATTTGAATTATCAAAAGATTCTAATAATAAAACTTTTCTTACAAGTGGCTTTTCTAATAATGATACTTTGATTTTGTATTATATAGAATTTTGTATTTTATTTTTCTATTTTAGGATACAAAAGTTTACGAATATATTAATATAAATAAATGATTTATTAAATGATTATTTATTTATATCAATATAAATAATTAGTTATGAGAAAATATAATAATTAAAATATCAATTTTTAAAAAAAATTTATTAAACAAGAATAAGTATTAATAAATTGTTAAATGTGATTAAATTATTAAATGATTAATTTAAGAGAAATCAAGAGAATATAATAATTTTAATGAAAGAAATTAGATGATAAAACAAATAATAATATTTATTTTTCTCAAAATAATTATTAATAATAATTTTTTTCTGCATGGAAACATATGTAAAATTTTTTAAATAAAAAGTTAATATTTTTTACATTTTTTAACATATTTTAACAATTTTACATCACGATTATAATGAAGCGTAAATTATTCTGAAGTTTTTACTATATTATTTTTTTTATTGACGGAAAGAATTCGAAAAGAAAATTATCTATCATTGTCAAACTTTTAATTTAAAAATAATCTACTCAATTTTAATTAATTTAACGCAATTTTATGAGAAAAATTTTTAGTGAAAAAAGAAAGAAAAATATAATATGAAATAACACCAATTATTTTAACTTAAATTAAAATAATGAAAATAATATAAGTATTCTAGTTTTTTTCAGTTTTAATTTCTATCTATTTATTTTTAAGTATTAAGATAAAAAATATTAATTATATAATATAAAAGTATATACTTATTGTACTTATTTGATTTTGATAATAAAATCAAGAAGAAATATTAATAAAGTAAAAATTAAAACCATGAAAAAGAATTATATTTATCATTATATTATTTTTATAAACTTATATATCTCTTACAATCCGACATAATGATGAAATCGAAATTTTGACACTTGCACATTCATAATATTTATGATTGATTTCTTATTTTTAATACAAATTACTAATATAATTACTAAAATTCAAGATTTATATTAAAAATTATATTAAATTATATTAAAATTATATATAATTTATTAAATTATATTAAAATTAAATTATATTAAAAAAAAAACTCAAACAATTTAATTAAAATTAATAATATAATACAATAAAATTAAAAGTGCAAACATTTTTTTAATCTTAACAATTATTTAAAGAAATTATAAAGTTATTAATTATATCATATTAAGTAATATATAAATCTTAGTAAAATAAATAAGTAATAAATCTTATATATTACTTAATATGATAGATTAGAAAATACAGTTTATAAATAATTAATTAATAATAAGAAATAATTAAATTTATTTTTTATTATTAATAATTTAATAAGTCAAATGTGCTCTTATAACAGTATTAACATATTTTAATAACTTGGAAATTAATTTTTATTATTTTTCGATAAATATTTTTCCATTCAATTTGTAAAAATTTTCATAAAAGTTTTTTTAATATTGGATACTGTTTTCGTATTTTTTTATTTAAATTATCTTAGTAAAACATAGATATATATAAAATTTTAATTATTGAAAAGATTGAAATAAATAAAATACTTAATTTAATATTGTTTAATATTGTAACAATCCATATTTGTTATATAATTTTATTTACTTGCATATTTTACTGAGATATTTATTATTAGTTGTTCATTAAATGATTATTTATAAATGTATAAGATAGATAAGTGAATAGAAACAAAATATTTTTTGTTTAAGTCATCGAATGTACTAATAATTACTTATTAATTTTAAGTTAAAGATAAAATTATTAATTTTTTATTTTATTAATTTAAAGATAAAATTATTAATTTTTTAATTATTAAGATTACATTAAGATTTTAATTATCAATTTTCAAATATTAGAATAACAATAATAATATTTATTTATTGACTTATCATTTATATGATTATCTTCCTCTCATTTAAATATAAATTTAATCATTTCATAATTTAATCATTTTGAATATCTTATTTGATTTTGATAATAAAATCAAGAAAAAATATTTTGCTTAAAAATTAAATGATATATTCTATCTATTTCACATTTATGACTTTATGAAAAAAATATATTTTTTATTCGAAACATTTTTTTGTATTATCAAAACCAAATAAAATACATTTCGCGGTAAAATATGATATTCTACGTTTTTTAATGTTTTTTGAAACATATATCTAAATTTGATGTACATCTACATAAATTACATATAAATTATATATATAAAGTGTTCTATTTTTAATAATAATAATGAAATCAATTGTAGTTTATTTTTTTACATTTTATGTGAAAAATGATTATGATAAAATAATAAGATAGATTTATTTAAAATATAGCATGCATTTATTATTTAAAACGATTTCTTATATATTTTTATGAATTAAATTTGAATTCAGCTGTAAAAATTGTTTATATGTTAAAATAAACTCGATTTTGCGAATTTTGGTTATATTTATAAGATATAATAAAAAAAAATAATTTTTTTTTTCAATATTTCTGTCAATTATATATCATATAATGTTATTCTTCTTTTATAAAATCAAATTTGATTTATCATCTTAGAATTTTTTTTTTTTTTTGCTCAAACACAATTTGAAATTTTAATCTATTTTCAATCTACTGAAGACAAAAATTCGAGCTTATCTTCATTAAATAGAAGATAAACAAAGATAGAGAAGATAAACAAAATCATATATTTATGGTTTTTTCAAAAATTAAGACAAATTATTTTTTAATAAATATTTATTTATTTGTTTTAAAAATAGAATAAATCTAAAACGATCTCAATAATCTAAAAAAATATTATGATAAATCAAATTTGATTTTACAGAAAGATAGTACTGGACGATATAATTGATAAATATTGAAAAAAAAATTATTTTCTTTAGTTATAATTGGTAAATATAATCAAAATTCGTAAAAAAATCAAAGATTATGAGCTAATATTGCTTACGCAATTGCTATTCATACTTGTTGGGATTCTATATATAATCTAATATGCTTATATCTTATCGTAATTTTAATAAATAAGTATTTGGAAGATAATAGAATATCTTTTCTGATATTAGATTATAGACATATTTAACTACTAATTTATTCTAATAATACCATCTAATCTAATAATTTTAATTATTTAGTTAATTTCTCATGAAATTTTTTCAGCGTTTTATTTGCGCGTTTTATATCCAAAATATATCCAAATTTTTACAATTTATTTGTCCATGTCAATTCTTGTGGTTATATCTATTGGATTAGTTTGGATCACCGAGGTTTATTGTTGACTATTCGCTGCGAAATTTTCGCTTAATTCTCTAAGAGATTGTGGAAATTTTTCAATATAAGTTTACATACATTAAAATTAATATCCGTTTTTCTTATTTGTCATTTAATTTTTTCAAGAGAATTTCTAATACAAAAGTTTCTCAATTTTACTACCTAATTTCCTCAAAACAGAATGATTATTCAATTTATCAATAAATTCTTTCAATACGATATAGAATCAATTTTTAAAAATCGATAACAAATCTAAAAGTACATCCACTAATGAAGATTCGTGGCTCTTATATTGTAGACTCTTTCAGATCCTATATATAGTTTGTTTCGGATATACCCAAAGATTAGATTGTGTGAACAACATGATTCCTTAGAATCGCCTAATAAATAATGAAATATTTGCAAGATTTATTATTTTGAACCAATGAGATAAAGATGTCTCTGAATTGATTGAAATCTTTGAAATTTTCATTGAATGTTGGCAATTTTATTTGCGGTAAAATTATTATTGCGGAGGACAATCGATTTTAATAATGAAAGAAGACTTTTTTTTATTTATTAATATATGCAGACATTCTGCATTAAATCTTATAAGATAATTGCATTAGATTATGTATTTTCAAAATTATTATCATAATCTGCGTGTAATAATTTTAGTTCAATGTTTATGACAATTCTGTCTTATTCTATGCATTATTTATTATATATATAAGGAACGTGCGTCTTATACCACTTTTTTCCGCCAGAATCGATTGACAGACAGCGAAGAATTTCTTAAATTTTGTCAGCGATTTTTTGATTGAGCAATGTTGGCTGACTAATATTTTCAATTGAGTTTTCATTTCTGTTAAAAAATAGAAATTCGCTTATGGAATTATATGAAAGAATAATAAAGAAAATAGAAATTATATAAAAGAAAAATCGATTATGTTGAAAATTAATTGTCGTCATAAGATATCGCTTAAAACTATATATTGTATTGAATGTTGCTGAATCGAAAGTTCGATGTAGTTTTCTATACTGATAGCTGCGTTAACTTTCTTTTAAGATAGAATCAGAAACGCATTATATCTGAGTGATTCTTTTTCTAATAAGGATTTCTAACTGCTTTTCATTATTACTCACTGCAATATTAAGTTCATTAATTGAATATTCACTTCTATTTGATTGTATCCGGTTGAATTCGGCTCGAACGATCAAATCAAGGTCAAGTATGATTTTGATATTGTAAAAATACCATAAAAATATTTCAACTGAATATTCAAAGAAATTCAAAAGAAGTTTCCACGGTTATAAGATTATACAATTGTTCATATTGTGAACTTTAAATGAGCTTAATGATGATTGATTTTAAATGTTTTGCAGTTGATTGACGACTGACTGAATTCTCACTGCTTTCTAACTGATATCTAACTGACTTATAATTTTTAATTTTTGCAATAACTAATTGCAATCTGAGTGATTTCTGTGACGATTAAATAATATCTGATTGTTAACTAAATGTGATCCGCACAAATTTTAATTTATCGATTTTAATCGAAATTCTGTGAGGTCTCACTATGATTTGATCCGAATTAAATGCAATCTGATTAATTTTCGTGACTTCAGGCCAAATTTTTATTTCTCGAAATTGTCGAATTTTAATTCTCTTTCTAATAATTATTTTTGGAGAAAATGCAATTAAAATATAAAAAAGAAACAATAATTGTATTAGAAGATATTTTTCATGAATTCTTATAAGATCAAGGATCAGGATTTTTTCAATAGCTTTTCTGATAGTTGATTGGAAAATGTGCAAATGTGATTTATGAAATAATTATTTTAATTTCTTAGAGAGTTTAGAATAATATGAGGGAATTGTATCCATTCATAAATTAGTGCTAAAAATCTAAATTGTTTTAAATCTAAACTCTTGAAAATACTAAAGCTATTGAAAAATAAAATTCAAGTTATTTTGCTTTATAAATTAGTCTCGATTTTTGTCAATTGATTTTAACACTAATAAAAATTATATTATTCGATTTATGATAATATATGAAATTTAATGTAGGAAAAGTTTTTATTCTATTATTCAAAAATTTTATTATCCGAATATATTTGTTTTCGTATAAGTTCTAATAGTGCGATAATCGAGGTTTTATTATTATATTTGAAATAAAGTATAATTAAAGTATAATTATAATTTCTTATAAAAAAAATAATATTTTTTGTAATATAAAGGTAATGAATTTTATATTATAATACAAAATATTATTATAATGAATTTTTTTGGGAGGAAGGGATTGATTATGAATTCTAATTATCAATTTAAAACGGATATAATTAAATCGAATCATATGATGAATTTTAGCATTTCAGAACTTAAATTATTACTTATAGATGTATTAAAATGAAAATGAAATATTTAAAAAAAAAATTGTTCTTTCTAGTTTTATATCTATTAGTTTTTTAATATATTTAGTATAGAATATTGATTATTCGAAATTTAGTTATTTAATTTAAATAATCGATTATTCAAATACATAAACCAACATATTAATATTTTGAAAGATGTATTTTGTAATGTTATCTAAATGATTAATTTATTTTTTCTGATATTTTTCTTTTATTAGGTATTGTTTTACATAATAAATCTATATTTGAAAATTATTTAATTTTTGTTTGTTCCATATTGTATTGATAAATTTAATTCTTCCAAATCGATTATCAGAGCAGATTTATTTCCTAATTAATTTAAATTAAATAATAATAATTTTTTTGGCCACTATCATATTCTTAAACTTACAATAATATTTAACAATACTATTGGAAATCTGTTATTTTTGAAAATTTTTGATATTTGATTTTTAATAACATTTTTATTTAATTTTTTAAATTTTTATTTGATTATTAACAGGAAGTTGATCCTTGATATTCCTATTCAATATTGTAATCTTACTCTTAAAATTAGAGACTTGAAAAATTTAACCATTGGATAATATAAAACATAAAAAATGATAAACGTGATTAATTCACGCACGAGACTTTTTCTAATCCTATTCTATAGATAGAACTAGAAATAACTTGAATGTATCCTTAGACTCAGATTTTTTCCATTGAAACTAAATTTTTTTTAGTGCAAGAAGAATCTGACTAGACATTAGAATCTAACATAAAAAAAATATAAAAAAACCAAACAAGATCGGTAATAGACAAAGTTGAATATAATTAAATATATACTATTTAAATATAATTAACAAAGTTGTGCGTTAATTCTGAATTTAAAAAATTTAGCTAAAAATTTCGAATAAAGAGTTACTTTAAATAATTACTTATTAAAATATTTAAATAATATTTTTTTATAATTATTATAGTAGATCCGCTTTTCATATAATTTTGGCCGCTTGGCACTACAATTATTATTATTTGCGATTATTATTATGTTGAACAATAAATTATTGAAGTAATTTATCAAAGTAACTTCAACTATTAAATTTTGCTCATTACTATAGTAACTAACTAACTAAAGTAATTAACTATAGTAAAAACAGAATAGATAGAATAAATAAACAAGAACTCATGGCTTTAACACATCATGAACTCTTTCGATAAGAAAATAAGAACTTTATACGGATATTCGAACTTTATATACATTATTTTTAAATTAATTTAAATAAATGTTACTTTGTATTCATAAATAAATATTTTTATTATTTTGTAAATAATTGGCTTCACGAAATCTGTAAAAATTAAAAAATCTGATTATCAATTTAAGACATATATAATCAAATTTTGAACTTGATATAACAATAATTGAACTTGAATAACAATAATTGATAATCAATAATCATTTTATTATTGTAAAATTATTATTATATTTATGTTATTAATATTATAAAATATTATCTGAAATATTTTTCACAGCAAATAATAATAATGATAAAATTAAGATAATAAAATCAGTTAAGACATCCTGTAAATATAAATATAATATAAAATTTATTATTATATAAATATATATATAATCGAATATTTATTACAAAAGCACGTCTAATAAATTGATTAATAAATTGATTGTCAAAAACTATTACAATAATTTTTATTAAATAATTTTTAATTTTTAAAAATTAATTAATTATTATCATATTATAATTTTTAGTTAAAATATTTTATTTAATATTTCTTTTGTTTTTTATTATTTTGCTATATTTAATTTTCATGTATCTTTTATCTTTTAAGTAAAATTAGAAAACTCATATGAATTCTGTACAGATAAAAAAACAATCAAAGTTACTTATCTTAAAAAGAAAAGTAAAATGGTTTCAATAGTAATGCTTTAAAATATTAAATATAATATTTTAATTGATGTAAGAAGGATAATATGGATGAAATTATAAATTATGTTACATAAGAGAAACTGTAAAAAGTGAGAATTTTTTTCAAATAGTTCAAATATTAACGGTATCAATACTATATCATGGCCTCATTGTTCGCACATAATTTAGTGATAACTATTATATATGTAAATATATATATAATACATATGCAATACTTCTTCCAATTAGTATTCCGTTAATAAACTGATATTACACAATTCATTAGCCAGATGTTGTTTCCAATTCTGCTCGAGAGACTTTCGTGGCCATCTTGACGGCTTTCCATTTCTGTGTAACTTGTTAATTATTCATCTTCAAGGCTGTCATACTTTTCAAACCTCCAGGCAAAATTTTACCGATCACATATATTTATTACATGGTGAATACATTTCATGTTTGATTGATTGCGTTTCTAATTATTTTTGATTATGGAATGAAATTTAAAGGTTTTTACTAAAATAGAGAAAAATAAATAACTTTGTACTTCTAATTGATTTTTTTTATAGATATAATCTTTTTAGTAGATTTAATAATAAAAAAATCGGTAATTACTTAAAAAAGTTTTTTAATTCTAATTTATTTAATTTATATAAATAGATATGATATAGAAGAGATTCCGAATAAAATACACTTTATACGCAACATAGAATGATCGTTGTTCAAAAATTATTAAATGAGCAAAAAGAAAATACTTTTTATTGCATTTTTATCCTGTATGTAATGAATATTGTAAAATGAAATTATATGTGTAATTGTATATACAATATATATATATGAATATATATATTTGCATAAAATTGCAATAATAATTTAACAATAATAGAATAATAGATATGATTAGATTAATTAAGATACGATTATTTTAATTAGATTATGATTTTTTGAATTCATAATTGAATTATATGTGTATTTAATATATTGCTAGAATATAATTGTTATAATCAAAATAAAATTTATAATTAAGTTTATTTAAAAATAAAATTAAAAAAACATGAAAACAATTTCATAAATTACAAATATAAAAATTAATTTGCATTATTAATGCTGAATAAGAAATAAATGAATATAATTCTTGTTAATTTCTATGTTACTATATTACTATATTATTATTCTGAAATATTTGTTTTTTTACTATATTTTAGTAAAATTTATCTATTTAACAAAATAAATTGATAATAATTTCTTTAACAATAAAAAAGTTTTCATTACTTATTGATACATACTCCAAAGGATCCATTATCTAACAAATAATAAATTATGGAAATATTTATTTGAAGTAATATAATCAAAATATATATTTGAATTTTTTTGCTTTACTTTCAAAGTTTTATTTATTTCTGATACGTTAGTATTAATTAGTTCAAATATAGCAGTTTGTCTAAATTTGAAAATAAAAAAAGAAGTCATAATCTTTTTTCCATGATACAATTAAAAACAATTAAAAAATTTCTGATTATTTATCAGGTATACGATTATTTAAAGAGATATTGCTCAAAAAATATACATCGATACATCAATCATATGTAAGAAAGATATCAAAAAAAAAAAAAGAGTAATAGGAGAAGATAATATTTCTTTTTGAATTTAATGATCATATACTATATTTAATTATACACGAATATATATGTACTAATTATATATATTCAAAATACATACTAAACTTATATACATATACTTATATATATACATATACATATTTATAAGATATAAGTTTGATCATATAATTTTCTTAGATTATTCTAATACTTCAAATCTATATTCATAAAAAAAAAATTTCAATGTTTGTTAACAGTATTTGAAATATTTTCAGAAAAAAAAATCTTTAGCTTTCTATACTTCTATATATAATAAAAAATATAGAAATATTGAAAAAAATTATTTAATGATTATGAAAATAAAGGCTTTAAAGTGAATCTAAATAATTATTATATAATCTTTTATTATGAAGATATAATGCTTTAAATATCAAATTTTTCAACAATAACAAAAACTGAGCATTCTTTTAATTTTGTATGATAATATATTTTATTTATTTTATTATAAATTTATTAAGTATCTGAATATTTTTATAACAAAAATTGTTGTGATTTCTTTTTAATATTATTTTATTATTTATATTATTATTTTATTATATTTATTTATATTAAACTAATTAAATAAATTATATATATTTGTAAAGTACAATAAATATTATCGAAAAATTAAATTCAATTAAATTTATTTTTTTTATAATTAAAAAAAAATATAGATAATTAAAGTAATTATACATACGTTAATATCTGATTATATCATATAATTCGTATATCTCATGAAATTTAGATTTTTCAAAAATTAAAACAATATGAACAACAATATGAAATCAACTATCATTATAAATGTAATAATGTGATATAAACTTCTATGAGATGAGTATCCCACAGATAATTATATCGTAGAAGGAATAATTCTATATAAAAGATAAATCGAAAATATTTTAAATATAAGCGAAATTAGCTAATTTCAAATTGGATACGAATGAATTATCGATAGATTATTATTTTACATATTTAAAATAAAAATAAAAAAAAAATATAGAATAAAATTATATTATTTAACTTCTTATTATTATGAAAATCAAGATTAAATATATAATTAATGAATTCTATTATTAATTTAATAAGAATAATGAAATATATAATAAATATTAATTTATTTTTTTAAATATTTTTTTCAATAAAAGATTGAAATCATACTGAATTTTTTATAATATATTTTTAATATATTTTTAATATATATTTTTTATAATATATTTCTGAATTTATATTGTTATACTTAATATAATGTTCAAGCAAATTCAATAAACTCCATGTTCTTGAAATAATTTTTAATTTAAAAATCTAAAAATGGAATTAATAAAAATGATATCGTGATAAATTATTTTATTTGTGCCAAATTAGTTATATATTTATTAACGTAATTAATTTTTATATATTTTGAGATTTTCTCTCGTTTTGTACATTTTCAGTAAATCAAGGTGAAATTCGTTTTAGTGTGCTAATTGTAAATAAAATATCAGAGCGAGTGATGTTAATTAAATATAAATAATTTGGTATTAATTCTTTATAAAGAAATCATTTCCTTTCTTCTTCCGAAAATGTTTTTAGATTTTTAGATTCCATGTTTTAGATTCCATAAGCATTGATATGAGTTTATAATTCTACATTCTAAATTTTTTTAATTTTTATAAAAGCACATTTATAAAATATTTTTGATTTAATTTAATATCTTTAATATTATTGTTTCATTAATTTATAAAATATTTCTGATTGTATAAATCTTGATTAATAAATAAATTTAATAAATTAATTTTTGTTTTAATATATCAATTATATTAATTATTAATTATATTAATATAATAATTATATTTCATAATGATGGGAACTCATAGAATTCATTTAAGTCATTGGATAGAATTAATAAATCATAACTGACAAAAATGAATAATTTTTTAAAATTAGAATATATATTAGATTTTAATAATAATTATAAAATCATATTTAATAATAATTATAGAATATATATTAGATTTTCACACATTCATATATAATCAAATGTTTAATTTTTCATATCATACTCTATTAGATTGCTTTAATCTATAAAGATTTTTGGAAAAGACTTGATTTTTACTTTTCATTGAAAATAGTTCAGATTGTTTCATATAGATTTTTTTTAAATATTGAAAATAAGTTAATATGATATCCAATTGATATATATATATATATATATATATATATATTTTTTTTTATATAAATATACATTTTATTTTCGATTAAAATTGCTTGCATTATCTTGGATCTTACTTCTGAGATAAATACTTCCTCATAATTTAAATATTTTTGTTCATTGGATTTTTGTATTTGTCTATATTTATCTCTAGATTCATATATATATATATAATTATTTTGCCTTTTATTTTAGCTATTTAGTTATTTATTTAATAAAAAGCCTTTTTTTTAAGGCTTGAAACTATTTTCATATTTCATTCTGCATTAATGATTCGTATTCTGCATCTATGACTACATAATTAAAATTGTTTGTCATTTATATTTTTAATTTTATTTAGACTTAATGGATTCTTAAATTCTACTTGAAATTGTTTCGATAATCTTCCAGATTTTTCTTATTTTTCTTAGTCTACTACGACATTTTTTTACTAATCCTTTTCTCATTTTGATATTTTTTCTTGTTTTTTTTTTTTTTTTCTTTGAGACTATTTTATCATTATTTTATATTTTGTTAGGGGATTAGGTTTTTTTATATTTTGTTAGGTGTAGGTTTTTATTATTATTTTTTTTAGGCAGAATATTTATAGCTACTTTTTTATTTCTTTTAATGAATAGAAATACCGAAGTTTTAATTTTTTTATGGAGAGTACATTTTATCTTTTTATTTTATACAAGATTTGTCTTGGATTTACTTGAATATCTAATCATTATATGTGATTTATAAAATTTTGATTAAAATTTTTCTATTCAACATTTTTTCTCTAATGCTATGGTTTTTTATACAAATGTTTTCATAAATCCTACATGTGGCTTTCTTTTGCTATATGCCTCTATTAAATTGTTTAATGCAGAGATTGAACATCTATTTCTAACTTATTTATTACTTCAGTTTACAATATTCAAGTATTTTTTTAATTATAATATTATGCATCTTACTATTTCTATTAAAGTTTTATTAATTTGTTCAGCCACGCCCTTTTATTTAGGAATATATTTCATATGTAATTATCTTCTACTACTATATGTTTCAAAAATTTCTTTAAATTTTTGTGAAATATATTTTTTTGTCGGATCTAATTTTACTTGCTTTTTAATTTCTTTTTCAACTCAGGCTTTATAATTTTTAAATGTACTTCAAGTGCTTCGAATCTATTTTTTAGCATTATATATATATATATATTTAGTGACATCGTCAATAAAAGTAATGATTTTTATTAAAATTAAATGTTGTTATTTGTGACACAAAAACCAAATTGTGTCTTAAATTATATGATAGCGTGTCTTAAATGATATGATAGCATCACGTAATTTAATTTTATCAACTATCATTAGATTTTTTCTAATACTTAATTTAATACTTAATTAATTTAATATCATCTATGCTTTCGTATTACATAGACTATTTGAAAGCTGTATATATAGTATTGATATGTTGATTAATTTTGATAAATTTACTATTTTTATATACATATGGCGTATAGCACAATTGTTTAAACAATAATTAAAATTATTTATCTTTGGCTTAATTAATGTAATTATATTCATTGTTTTTTTTTTTTTTGATGATTTCATTACTTCTTTTTCAATCAAATATATTTGATTCTTTTTTACCACATATATTATTGCATTTTATTTCATATTTTTGTATATTAGAATTTTTATTATAGTTGCTATATGTGTTTCCATTGTTGTTTTTTATTCCTTATTAAAAATGCATCATTTTTAACTTCGTCTTGTGTATTTGTATTTTTCTTCGAATAGCTTACTTAGTAGTTACTAATTTTACTTTTAGAGAAAATAGAAAACCTGTTATTAATAGATCATTCTTAAATTGTATAGTTGTACAAAAACTTCAAAAAATATTCGAAAAAATGATATAATAGCATAATAACATAATTCAACAGGGATTTATTAATATCTTTTTTTAATTTTTCTGTTATATTCATGAATTTACTTATATTCTCCTATTTGCATATTTGCTCATTTTCTTCATTCTATATAACTATTAACTTATAAAGAATAGATTTTCTGATGGGATTCTTTTAACTCATAAATATTTCTTTTATTTTGCCATTTTTAACATATTATATTTTTTATATTTGTTATTTATTTGATTTTTACTAATTTTTTAAGGATACTTTTTTATTTCTATATTTTTTTTATTTTTTAGAATGCCAATTACTTGTGTGAAGTGTTTTTCTATTTTAATAATACATTCGTTAATATATGATCATAAATCATATTAGTATGTTCTTTATTTCCAGCATTCATAATTTTCTTTATTTAATTTCTCGATTGTATGATCGAGATATTATATATTATATATTATATATTATATAAAAAATAGCATCATAAATGTTTAATCAATTAGATCAATATTGATTTTATTACTAAGACAATATTGTGTCATCTGAATTCACATTTTTAAATTAAAACTCATCTTAAGAATGTAGAATGTATGTAATATGATTGAATTTGGATATAATAAAAAAAATCAAAAATATACAACATCAACTTGATCTTTTACTGCAAATTATATTTTTTAAAAATATTTTACATTGTAATTTATAGCTTTTAAAAAAGAGATTAATTTTAATTTACAAAACACTTTTTTTAATTTGATAAAGTTTATGAAAAATCATTAACATATACAATATACTTTTACGTGTACGTGTACCTATATACGATATTACAATTATAAATAAGATCGATATATTTGGAATCTTTTTTTCTTTTTTAAATATCGAATTATTAGTAAAACTATAAACTTATTATAACTATATACTTATTTGATAAAGGAATCGAATTAAATTATAATTTAATGTGATAGCGAAAATTAATTCTTTGTAATGCTTAATTAATTTAACAAAATTTTTTCTATTAAAAATAAATATATAAGACAGAATATTTCAGATGAAAACCGATAAAATATGCAAAATATATTTATTATTTTGAGCAAAATATTATATAATAAAATTTTTTATATCAGAACATTAAAACATTATATGAACATTCTATACGTTTATTATAAACATTCTATTGTATAAACAATATGTTTCGTATTAGAGTGCTGTGAAATTTATTAAAATATTGTGTAAATACAAAAATCTTCTTAAATATATTTATATTTTATTAAAAAAATCTATAGACAAAAATAAATAAAAAATGTTATATGGTTATATATTCAATATATATTAAAATTTGAAGTTATGATTTTTAATTAATTTATTAAGATTAAATAAAATATTCGAAACAATAGTTTTATAATGGAACGAAATGGATATGATCAATCAAAAAATTAAACTTTTATCTTTAAAACTATCTAAAAACTTGGTTTGTAAAAAAAAAAAATATAAAAAATAAAAATGGAATAAAATATTCGCTATTTATATTTGAATGAATGGAACTTAATGTTATTGATATACAGCAATATGTACAAGACAGACTTCATTTTATTTAATTTTCTGTAACTCTAAAATGAATATATATTCATATGATATTTGTTAAGATATTTATTTAACAAAGAATATGAGATAATGCGATTTTTAAATGAAATATCTAAAAGATCCTTAATGTTAAATATTTTTTAGAAAACTTTGGCATGGATCTTGGAACTCGAGTTACTATTTTTCAGCCAATCATTATTCTTGGAATTTATGTACAATACTTCTTTTTTCTTTAATTCATTATCATAATTTATTCATCATAATTAAAAAAATTTTTTTAGGTTGAAGATGCTACATAATCAAGGGATCTATATTGATATTTTTATCTACACCATCATGAAATGTGATCTCGCAAAATGAATATGAAGGAAAAATAGAAAGAACAAATGTTCTTAAAAATTTAAGAAAAATAAGAATTTTTTTATACCTCGTATCTAAAAGAATTTTTTTAATTTTTGAATTAATAAAAATTAATCTTCTAATTTAATACTTCTAACTTAATAATTTTTTTAGAATTTTGAACTTATCAATAATTAGAATTTCATAGAATATTATTACCTTTCCAACTAACTCTGAAACTATTTGGATTCTCTTCTTAAATGAATTTTTAATCTCAAATGAATTCTTTCATATTTAGAACTCATAGAATTTTATGAACTGATATTTAGTGAATTCATATATTATTTACATACGAACTTTGTATTTGTTTCAATTAGAACATTAGAACTTTGTTAATTAAATAAATTACTTCTATTATTACAACATATTTTGAATTAACTTATACTTATTTTATTATATTACTTTGTACTTATTTTTGAATGTAGATTTTCTTATTGTAATATGGATATGTATTTAAGAATTATCTTGTATTAAGTATTTATTTTTTTCTAGAATGAAATTTTTTTTTTTTATTTTTATAATGATTTAGTATAAAATTAATGTGATACAAGTGATATTCTCATAAAATTAAAATTATTTAACAGTAATTTTGTTCACACATTTTTTTTTTGTTGAATTTATGAATTTAAAATATAGTAATAGATATGATGACTTAAAAAAATTGTTGAGAGTTATATAAGTGCTAGCAAGACATGATTAACAATTTCGCTATTTTTGAAGAAATCTTATTTTTTAGAATTTTTGCCCACTAAACACATTGGATTACTTTTAATTAATCAAATATATAATTCTAAAACTAAAAATCACTTTTGGAGATGAATAGTGCCATAAATCTTGGATTTAGCGAAAAAATACTGTTGTCAATTCTTCAGAATTGAATCCTTAATCTATCCATTAAATTTTTTGAAAAAATTTGAAGAATCATATTCCACTCTGATCTCTTCCTTTCTTTAATACATTGCACAAAAAATATAAAATAAACAGAAATCTTTAAAATATGCAAATACTTCTCTTTTCGAAGAATTGAAAAGACTTGAAAAATATGAATTAAAATTCAGAAATAAATTCGAAATAAATTCAGAAGAAACAATTAAAAATCGCAGAGAAAATAAACAAATACAATATAGAAAGTAGAAAGATTCAAGACCAAAAACAAGATACAGTCATTTTCTCAGTTACAAGCACATAATAATTAGCAAAATATACGCATTCACTCGGATAGATTATAACATCACATCACATAAAAACAATATATTTATATCATATATATCATATATATTTATATCAACTTCAAATATAACATAAAACTGCCAATGAACATTGTAATATAAATTATTCTGCATCCGCAATAAGAATAATAATTATTATTATTGTTATAAGTGTTGTAAGTGTATATACAATATGAAATATGTATATACATAGCTAAATATATATATACATGGCTAATATAATTATGATACAGAATATAACAATATAATCGGTTTTCGATGTCATCGAAGATATCAATATTAGAGATATTTTTAGTATTTTGTATATTAGATATATTTTTAAAATTGATATTAGGTATATTTTTAAAATTGTATATCATTTTATAGTACAGATAAATTGTATTTGTGAATTAATTGTAGAAATCAATTGCAGAAAACAAAATATTTTTATTATATTATAATAGTAATGAATCAAATAAGTAATTGACTGGCTCAACATTTTTTCTGTACTATAGAATTTATAATATTATACTATAATTTACAATATTATATTATAAGAAAAATATACATTAATTATTATTACTATTTTTGAAAAAAAAAAAAAGAGAAGATATTTAGGGAAATGAACTTCAAAACTTTTATTTGTAAGCAAATATTTATGTATTTAAAACATTTTATTATTGTTTCAAGAAAGACAGAATTAAATTATTATTTAATTCCGAAAACTTATTTATTGAAAAATAGTTGAATAGTAATAATCTAATAATCTTTGGTTACCAATTACAAATATAGAAGTTTTATACAAGTTTTACATTATATTTTATCAAATTGTTTTATTTCTGTATCTTTATTATTAATAACTCTTGTTGTATGTTTTTCTGCTTTTATATATTTCAATAAATATTCTGTCAAAAAACAAATTAAAAAAAAAAACTAGTTTATATTTATATCACATTAAATAAAAGAACTTAATAAATATAATGTTAAATAGTAATGAGACTTAAATAGTAAATAAATAGTAAATAGTAAATATAATAAAATATAATAAATAGTAAATAGTAAATAAATAATAAATAGTAAATAGTAAATAGCAATAAATAATAGTTAAATAGTAAAAATAATGGAATTTAAATATATTCCAGAAAATTGAGAATTTGACTAACTTAGCATGTCTTTTGCAACAAATCTACAATTATATTAAATATACAAAAATTACATATGCACTAATTTCATTTCTTGTTAATCTTACTAATCATATGAAAATTATTTTGCTAAAATAAATGCTATTTTATATTATTAGAATTTTTATATTTTGCTATTTTATATTATTAGAATTATATTTTGTTTTTTTATTAGATTGTATTCATATATGTTGCAAATTGAAGAATGTTATTTGCATATGTAGTTTCTTCTATCATAATTATCAAAACTATATCATATTTATCATATTTATCATAATTATCATAATTGGTAATGTAAAATATAAAAAATTATGTAAAATATGTTATTCATCAGATGCTAGTATTTTTCGATAGAGTTGGCAAAAAATAATGATTTAGATTTAAATAATGGTCTTTTACCAGTGGTTTTTTCAATATTGAGATAAAAAAATAATTATATCAACATTATATAGCATTTATTTGTTTATTTGTATCATTTGATTAGTATATGAAATTTAATATAGAATAAGTTTTTATTCTATTATTCAAAAATTTTATTCCGAACATATTTATTTCCCCATTAATTCCAATAATCAATACTTCCAGATATCATCTTTTGAAAATTTTATATGCAAGAAATTTATTATTTAAAACTTAAAACTCGCGACAGAGTTATTTTTGTCAATAAAATGTAATTGAATAAAATAAGAAAAATGAATAACTAATAAATATAATTAAAATAGAATACATAAAACGAAAAAATTAATAAATAACTTCAAATATATAGAATATAAATTTTAATATAAATTATTTGTGATTTTGTAATATTTTAAAGGATTGAACATTTTCTATTCATATAAAAACAATTAGATTTTAAAGATTTCACTTAGACCTAAAAACCATTTCTTTTTTGGAATATGCATGATTTTAGTGATTAAGATTTGAGAAATAGTCTATTTTCATTAATATTAGGACACTTAGATTTTTCCGATCATATTTTTGCAAACTTTATCAATTATTAATATTAAGAAATTAATAAATTATAAATTGTTCTTTTATAATTATAATACACCAAATAAAACAATCAATTGGCTTATTGAATCTTCATAAAAAAAATTGATCTGTCAAGCATGAAAAATCATCTTGAATATTTTTTAAATGCTTAATTTAAAGTCATTTTGAGAAAAAGAATAATTAATATTCAAAAGAAAAACTATGACAATAGAACATTTTATATATAAAATAAAATTTCATAAATAAATATCATTAAATAAAATATCATTAAAATATATAAATATGATACAGCTTATTATTTTCGAAAAATAATATTATGAAAATTTTAAAAAAATAGATCAGTATAGATCAAAGAATTTTTAAAACCTAATATTTTTGAAATAAATTAAATTTAGATTTTTTATAGTGTCTCTATATATAATTATCATTTATTTTGTAATAAAAAAAAATAAAATACAATTTAATATCTTTAAAGTTAAAAAATTAGAATTACAAAAAATTTCAATTTTATAAAAATCATCTTATCGTAATATTATTATAAAAACTGATAATTCAAAAAAATGATATAATTGAAAAACATGAATGTGAATATAAAACAAAAAATATTAAAAATGATATAGGAAAATCAATCCTTAATGATACTACAAATAAAATAGAAATATACTATAAAATTATATAATCAAAACTATTTACAAAAAGTGCAAATAGTAGATATATCAACAAATCAAAAAATCTGTAGAAAATAATTTGAATAAATTGATATATTCTAATAATTTGTATAATGTTTTTAAATTCATATTTTATGTAATTAATAATTTTATTAAAATTATTTACAAACAAATGAATTCATTTTATTTTATTTTATTTTAACTATTATATTTTAACAATATAACTGAATATAAACTTATGTAAAAATTTTTTATAAATACTTTGTCCATCAATTCAGTTCATATGAATATATTTGTTAATTTAAAATTTTTCTTATTGATTGCATTTATTTTTTCTTTTTAATCAATAATTTTAAATAATATTTTTGAAATTGATATAAATATCTTAAAAATATTTTATGATATAAATAAATATGTAATATAAAATATATAATAATAAATTATAAATTATATATAATAATAATAATAATATTAATACTAATATTAAGTTATAATATTAATATTATACGACATTACTAGAGCAATAATTGGTTTTGTAGTACGATTGTCCAATAAAATTCTTAAAATTTTTTCAGTTTGGAAATTTGTTTTTAAACATTTAAAAATTGAAAAATTCCCTAATTTATAGATAATATGTCATTATAAGGTCATTATTCAAAGGATTATTCTTGGTATTTAGGCGCCCGGGTTTGATTTGGTGAAAAACCCGCTACTAAGCAGCTATCTATCAATAAGTTATCTCTCAAATTCCATTTGCTCCACTCTTAATTTTTTACAGATTTGATTTTTTACAAGAATGAAAAAGGCCCGAAGAATAATCGTAATAGTTTTGCCGTAATTAAATGTAATCATTAGAACATATAGAACATAATTGAAACTAGATTTTCGTGATTATCTAAACTCTTAAAAACTATTTGTGCATAAAAAAACACATAGTTAGTATAATTATAATTTCATTGCTAGTACAATAAATTTATTCAGTGAATTTCATTTATTTTTGTTTCTCCAATTTGGAGTAGTTTGAACTATTTATTAAAAAATCTTAATCGCATGCAATAATGTACATGCAAAATCAACCAACTCTGAAAAATTTATAGGATCGATAACGGAGATACTAATAATTATGAAACATATGAAATAATTATTTCATACAATGAAAATTAAAAGTGAAAATAAAGATTATAAAAATAATATTTATTTAATATCAACGTAGAATTTTAAATATGATAAATTAAAAGCATTTATATTTTTCATGTTATTAATTTTTATTCATATATAATTTTTTAATACATTATATTCTTATATTTTAAATACAAATTTGCTTAAAAATATTTCTTTTAGTAAAATAATAAAACATTTTATAATTTTTTAAAATTTTCTAACTAATATTATTATGTAGTAATATTTGATATTATATTGAAAAAACAAGAAATATTGAAATTTTCAAGGTTAATACTAGTTTTTAAAATGATATTTCAATAAAAAAAGTAATTGTTCCATGCATAATTCTATGATGATAAAAAAATGATAAAAAAAATTTTTAAAATAAAAAAATCTAAATATAAAAAATATTTTAAACAAAAATATTCATAAAAAGACAAATTGTGTATAATATTAATTATTTTTTCATAGTTGAAAAACATTAATTTACATAAATTATATAAAAATTAATTTTAATTTTTCAGATGGAATCATATAATTTTTAATTTATTAATCGGTTTGTTATTTCTTAGAAAAATATATTAGTTATTATTTTTTTTTTACGTTGAAAAATCTTTAATTTAGGAGATATTATAATTTCAAAAACTCATAAAATTATGAAAAACAAGATACAATATTCTAATTTTTTTAATATTGTCATTTATTTGTCATTTATATAATAAAATTTATGAATTTCAAGTTATAATAAATGGAACTCATCTTCTAAAATAAAAACTTTTAATACATAATATAAATATATAATATTTTTAAAAAAAAAAATGAATTATCAATTCTTTCTTGATGCAATAAAAATGCAATAAAAATTGATCTTCAACATATCATTATGACATATTATGACATATTATTGATTTATAAAAAAATTATTAAAATTAATATTGTATCTTTTTATATCAAACAACTTTTGTTATTTCTATTTTTCGAGACATTTGAATCAATCATAATAAATTAAACATATTGTATAAACATTATTTACATATTTACAAAATTTTACTAAAAATAAAAAATTAATCAATAATATATATCATTAAAAAATAAAGAAATATTCAAATATTCCAACATTCATGAATTATTTGTATATGAAGAAATGTACTCTTTTTCTCTTTTATTATCAATATCATCAACCGCAAAGTGATGTAAAACTATCGTTTTCTCGTCGATTGATTGAATACTTTGAATACGTTTCACACGATGTATCATGAATTTTGGTATTTTCTCGTCAATTGTCGGGCGTTGATAGAAATTAAAATTCTCTCTGATGAAATATCAAAAATAGAGAAATATCTTTCTCTGAAATGTCGAAGAAAAAAGAAAGAAAAAGAAAAGAGAGAGAGGCTAATGCAATTCAGTTAGCTATGCCAACAGTGTACGTTTTCTTAATTTGGAACCGGAAGGGAATCTTTGGTTTGTGTACAATGATGGCTATGTTTAGCGAGATTTTGAAAAATATTACTTCTATTATTTTTCTTCAACGTAAAGAGAAAATTGGAAATGCAATTAATTATTATAGGAATAAAAGAAACTGCATGAAATTAGATGAAAAGATAGTAATTTTTTTCAATTAAATTTTTTACATTCATTAAAGAGAAGATCAAAAATTAGGAATGGAATTCATTAATTTCGAATAATTGTTTATTAAATTACTATAAGAAATTTTTAAATCAGATTTGAATTTATTTGTTATACTATAGCATTTATTTGTTATATATAGCAGAGAAGAGAAGATTTAAGCCATTAGAGAAGATAGTAGTCACTAAAAAATTTGAAAATATAAAGATAGCAAATGTGATTACAATTATTTAATTACAAATATAATATTTCAAAAATATAGAATTGATTAAGAGATGATTAGAAAAAAAATTTTTTTTGCAAAAAGATTAAATATGTCTGCAATTGTATTTATAAAGCATTCTATTGGGAACTATAAGAAATTCATATATTTTATCTATTAATTACTACTAAAGATAATTAATTATTAAAATAAATTTGAATTATTAATATATTTATTAATTTAAAATATTTTTTTTTTCGAAGAAAAATCAATTTTCAATTTTATAATGCTAAATTTCTCTGATTTTGAAATTTTCTGTAATTTTTACCGAAAATTAAAAAAATAAATAAACGAAGCTAGAAGTTAGAAAACAATTTCTTATTAAATAAAAGATGTATAATATATTCATAAAATTTAGATTATTACTAGAGTTTATTTAGAAAAATAAATATAATATTTTTATTAATTTTTTTTTTCAAAATAATTAAAATCAATTTTATTTTATTTTATTATATATAACATCTGATCAAGTTTTTCATAAATTATAGTGATCTCCGTGAAAAATCATTTTGCAAAAGATAATCTTTCTTCGTGATAAGCAAACAGTGCATAAAATAAAATATCCAATAGTATTCAATAAAAAAATACAATAATTTATGTATAATTACTACTTAAAAGACAAAAACCAAATGCGTATAATTGGCTCATAAACTTTCTTTTCATTTTCATTGTTATTTAAGATTATTCTAATAACAATGAAAAAAAAAAACATTCTAAAAAAAATCTACAGAAATAGAAAAGAAAGAAAAATATTAAATTATACTATACTATGTTGAAAAATAGAAACGAAATAAACATAAATGTTTATTTTAATAAAAATAATATTAAGCGACATCGATATAAAATATTCTATAATGCTGGCTCTAATTTTTTCTTTTATAAATCATGGGATAATAAATAATAGAGTTCTAAAAATTTTAATAAATAATGGAGTTCAAAATTTTGAATGAAATAAATAATTTTAATTCTAAAGAATTATAAAATTATTTATAAAAAATATGATAAGTTTATTAAAAAAATATAAATGAAATTAAAAAAAATATATTTAAAACAAATTGAGAGTTATTGATTATATAACTAATCTATAAATCAAAATTATACATTTTTTTAATCTCAATAATTTTTTTCTTAAATATTATTTTTGTTAAATATTCTTATATAGTTTTATTATAATTTATTTATTATATAGTTTTTATTTTATATTTTTTTATACTTTTATAATAAATCAAATAATGATAAATTAAATTAAATTAAATTAAATTAAATTTTGACGATTAATAATAAAATCATTTTTTATTATCGTTTCGGTAATCTTTCAAAATTACCGATCCATAGTATAAATCTATTTAATTGATCATTAGATCCATTAAATGTTGATTAAAAGATTTAATCAAAATTTAATAGATTGTGCAATGTTTTCCATTTAATAATAATACTATTCTCATCATTGGCTAATTATTTTCTTCGTTATGAAGAATATATTAGAAACGTGCAAAAAAAATATGTATATCTTTATTCTGTTTTTGGTTCTTTTATATATACTCACACACGCATACTTATACACACGTATGTATGTAATATATAATTAAAATGTATAATATAATAAAAATGAATATAATTAAATTATTATATAATATATTTAATAAATTTAAGCCACTGAATATTTTATGTGTTAATAAATACCCAACCAATCTTTTAATACTACAAGACAACATATAATCTAAATATTGTTTAATTCATAACCATAATTATTTTTTTTTTCTATCTTTTATCTGATTACTATATATGAAATCAACTACTATATATGAAATCAAGACTTATTAATAATATTAAGTATAATAATAATAATTATATATTATACCAATAAAATTAATTAATTTAATAAATTGATTTTCTAACATTATATTTTTTATTAAATTTTTCATACATTCATGTTTTTTAGATATCATATTTTTTTTTAATTATCAATATTATTCGTCTTGACAATATTACTTGACAATATATTGTTATTTAATATATATATATATAATTTTAATATTATCTATAATAAAATATTCACGGCATAACGATCATAAATAGAATGTTCATATAACGGATATTCCAATGAAAAAAATTTTTACAATTTGATGTTATATATTTTTATTAAATCTTACCTTTTTCCTACTCCAAACAACATTAATCGAAGGTTTACCACGACGGAAGCCTGGTTGATCGATTACATCATCGTGGATTAAGGAAGCGTTATGGATCATCTCGGAAATCATCGCTATTTGTCGTTGCGAATCCAAGAGACCACTGAAACGAAATAATGAATCGTGTTTCAATAATATTTTCATTTCATTTTTCTAATTCAATGTTTGTAATTGTATTTTTAAAAAATTATTATTTATTTAAGTCTTTATTTTACTCTAAAAATATTATATTCATTCTAAATCAAAACTAAAGTTCAAATAAAAATGATATAATTATCTGCTTAATATGAATAAAAAATATGATTTTTATCAATTATATATTTACTACTATAAAAATAAATTTATAATTGTGTTTTATTTAATTTGTATAATATCTTTTAAAACAATTCCTTAGATGAAAATTAATTTTTTTTATTAAAATATTACAAAAATAACTATCTATTTTTTTTTTTTAAGTTTATTAGATTGTTGAATTTTACAAATATATAAAAAACATAATATTTATATGTAAAAATATGTAAATATTTCCAGAAAATTTTAATGTAATTTGCAATAGTAATAATGTATATAAAGTAGAATTATTAATAAATTAATATTAATATATTAATTTATAAAATTAGCATCAACAAGACTTATTAATATTACAATATTAAGTATATAATTTATTAATAGTATATAATAATAATTATTTATTAAAATATTTAACTAATTAATTTAATATAACTAATATAACTAATTATTTTAAATAATTAAATCATAATTAATGATATATTTATTGAATAATCACAACTAATAATACATTTTATTTCTATTATGATGTATTGTAGTTTATATAATAATATTATATTACATAATAATAATAAGAAATAAACGAAATTAATTTGGTGAAATGAATATTTTATATAAATATATAATTAGTATTTTTCACTTTTTTTATTAAAAAGAATTTTATAGTAGAATTAAAGTTTCTATAATTACTTATTAATTTTATAGTAGAATTAAAGTTTCTATAATATTAAGATTTTATTAGAAAAAAGTCTAACTGATATTATATTAAATTAATTATATTTTCTAAAAAATTATAATTTATATTTAAAAAGAAAGTAATATTCTATATCATAAAAATTTTATATTAAGTAAATTTAATAATAAATTTATTGATTATATATAATATCTGTCTATTTCTTTATTTACATAATGTATATTATATTCATAAATATATAATTTACAGTTTCCTTATGATGTTTGAAATATACTCTTTGATATTTTCCTCACACAATTATCAAACAAAATAAAGTTTATTAGATACTAGTTTAGAAGCATATTGTTGCTATTAAATTCTGATAGTGATCGTCATCAAATTTTTAGTGAAACATTATAATATTTTTTTTATTATACATTTCTTATACAACATAAACATTTACAATAAATGTATCTAAATACAAAATATAAATATAATAATATAATATAACAAAGATTAATATTATCAATATAATTAAATTTTTTTTATATAATAACAAGAAAGAAAAAAATAAAAACTAAATACGTTTCATAATTTAAGGGATATTTTTACAATAGAATATTATTTAGACTTGCTTAATATCTCCTTTTAAAAAATATATATATTATTTTTTAAATTGATATTTTCCATATTATATATATAATTATATATAATCATTTGTGTTTCAATAATATTCTTAATGAATTTTTTTTTATTAAAAAGAAATAAATAAAATTAATCTTATAATTCCTTTTAGTCATTTTACATAAAGAAAATAAATCATAAATTAAACAAATGGCGAATCATAAAAACTATTTTTCATATTTTATGTATCATTGAAAAAAAAAGAATTTTTTTTAATTAATTCTGATATATGTGGAAATTAAAATTTGTTTCTCATAACTTTAATTAAATAACAAAATTGTATTGATAAATAAAAAAAATAATGCTAATAAATGAAAAAAGAAATAAAAAATAAAAAATTTAGTTCTTAATTTATTCTTACAAAACATGATAAAAAAAAATAAAATCAGAAATTTATAAATATTTTATCTGTTTCTGTATACTTCTATGAATTTTCTAAAATGAATTTTTTTTCTATCTTTTTTGTTTTTTTTTTAAATTTCTTTTTAGATTTATTAATATTTTTAAAATTTTAATTCAACACTTATACCAGCTTATAATATCTAAGTATTTATTTTACATATAAATGATTGTAATTAAAATATCATAAATAAAATAAATAAATAAATAAATATGTTTATTTAGATATATTTTTTATCTATCTTAATAAAATGAAACATTAATTTTATAAAATATTTTTAATAATCAAAAAAATATACAAAAAATAATATGAAATCCATTATTTTGACTTCGGATGTTCTTATATCTACTTTTATATATATTATATATATTATATATATATTTTTTTTATTTGCATAAGTTCTTATCATAAGAGATAGATCACAGAAAAATTGCTATTTCTTCATAAAAAATAAATTCATCGAATACAATTAAAATTTAAAAAAGAAGGATTTTTAAATTAAATGAAAAACAATAATTCTAAAATACAATATAAAAAGTTTTGTAACTAACTGTAGATTTCATTAAAACTGATCATTATGGAGTTGCAAAACACTTATGATATTAAATTTGCAGATAGTCACTGATAAAATTCATTACAACGAGTTAAAATGATTTTTCGATATCGTTAAATAATAATCAAAGAAACTTTTGATTATTTGTATAATGATCGACAAGATATTCTCTAAGTTTTTGTCACATTTAATTATCTTTGACACCACGAACCACAAAGTCGTATTACTATTTATGATTCTTGGAGTATGTGATAACGTATGTTACGCTAGTTCTCATTCATGAGACATTTCATTCATATTCATTATCGCCAGTTTGCCATATAACGACAAGTAATTATTACAAAGAGATTTATAAATTAGAAAGACCGGCCATTCTTTTGATGCTTTCTAACGATTACTTTTTCTTGCATATCATAATAATGTAGATAAACAAGATTACTTTTATTAACATATATTAATATTATATGTTAATGAAAAATTAACTTCTAATGTAAAGAATATATACTTTTTTTTTTCTTTCGTAATTTTTAATATTAAATATAATAATTTGATGACTTAATTTTTATTTTTAAAAATTTTTTTCTTTTTATAATAAATGTATTATAAAAAGAAAAAAAATATATCCTCTAAAATAATTTTTTAAAAATTTTTTTTGGACTAATGATTATTTATTTTTTAAATTTTCTTAAAAAGTTATAATTAATACATAATAATAATAATAATATATAATTATTTTAAAAAGAAACAAATTTATTAAACGATGTGTAAAAAAAATCTCCAAAAAATTGCAATTTGTCTGCTAAAAACAAAAAAGATTGACTTATCAATTGGCCAAGATAATTTGAATTTATTTTCAATAATAGTATTTTTAACAGTTTAGATTTTTAGCAATAATTTATACGCAGATATTTTTTTTATTTTTCCAGATCAACTCTCAATCATTCGAGACTAAGATATAGTAATAACAATGATTATTTTAGTCATTCTTATGCGCCAAATGCCTTGCGATGAATCACTACAGAAATAGAATCAAAGATCCCTTCACGCATACGAGAAAATTCAATTTGGAAATTGTCATTCAATGAGACTATAAATTTTTTCATTTCCTTTTTGTTTATATTTTTGCCAAAGATAACTATTTGAAAAAGACTCGCGACAATTTTTTCAGATAACTATAGAAATTTAGATACAGTGCAGATTAGATCAATACTTAGAAAATCGAGTTCAGATTAAAAATCGCGAAATTCAATTAATCATTAGTCACAAATAGTTCATTCAAATTTATATTACAATATAAATTTATATTTAGAATATAAGTAATCCTATAATTGTAGATGGTCCTTCGATAATATTCAATTCAAGCATCATTCTTTTCTGTGCAATATTCAAAATCATTTAATTAAACTTTAAGATTGTTGTAAAGAAAATAATTACTTTTTACAACTTGCTTATTTGAATCAGTAATTAAAATAATAAAATTAAAGAAATATTCTGAATATTTATGTCAGTTATATATATGTTGAAAATTTCATTCTATAATAAAATTTCAAAACCTGTAAATTTTAAACCAAAAGTCATGAAAAATTATGATTTTCATTATTTTTTAACATTTGTAATTCATAGCAATATTATTATTAACCAATTTCGATGAAATTTTTGTATAAATGATAAATCTACTAAAATACTAATGTATTTTTTAAATTTTCATTAGGAATTTAAATAAAAAAATAAAAATTGATTTTCAATTTTCTTTATAATTCTGACAAATTGTAATTTTTTCAAGATATATTTTACATATTATTTAGTAAATCCTTCTAATTTCTAATTTCTCAAAAATCAATTTTTAAATCTAATTTTAAAAAATCATTGTCTTTTAACGATATGAATACTTTTTGTTTTATGATAAAAAATATCATAATATATTATTTTTTTATATATTATCGTTAATTATAATTTTTATATAAAAATAATTTTTTAAAATTAATTTTTAAATTAATTTTAATAATTAAAGTTATCTTTAATTATTTACGAATTAATTAATTAATTATAAATTTCAAATATTGTGTGATTTAATAAAGAATTTTTAGAATTATGATCTTCTATAAATAAAAAAATTATTATAAAAATTGTAATAGTAAATACAATATTATAAATAAAATGCACATTAAATGCACATTAGTACATTAAAATGCACTATTTTTGTCGCAATGTAAAAATTATCTCTCCATTATTGCAAAATATAAATACAAATAAATTCAAGTAAAATATTAAAACAAATCAAAGAAATATATAATATAAGCAAAATGACTTGATCATATGAAACATTTTATTTTTAATAATAATACAAATTATTTTAAATCAAAATTAAATAGTTTTGAAAATCGCATGTTTTAATATTATTAGTTTCTTTTTTTTAATGATGCATAAACTTGAAAATGAAAGTTAATTTTGTTTGTAATATATACATATATAATTTTTCATATTTTCTCATCGAACATATATTATATATATAGTAAATAATTCATAAAAAAAAAATTTTAATTATATTATTCCACATAATATAAAAAGAATAAAAAATAAAATAAAATAAAAATAGTTATATTGATTATAATTAATAATTAAAATAAAGTAAATATAGTTAATCACTATTTATATTATGCATAATCATTTCGATTGAATACAAAAAAATTTCAAAAAAATTAATATGCAATATTTGTAAAATATTACATATAATATATGTGATACGTAATAGCGAAAATATTAAGCTATTTATATTAAAAATTATTAAATATATTATTATTACACTTATGTATTATAATCTGTAAAAATTTATCATTTTATTTATACTATTTATAATATAAAAAAGAAATAAAGAGATATTTATGTTTTGCTTAGAATTTAATAACAATAATATTACATTTTCAATGATTTCGATGATATATATATTTATAATAAAATTACGAAGCGCTGATATGAAAATTCGATAAAAAAATTTTTAAATAAATAAATAATAAATTTTTAAATAATATATTTATTGTTAATATTTTTTGTTTTGGACAAAATCGGAATTGATAATGTAGAATTAAGAAATAGTTAAATAGTTAAATATGTATTTTTTAAATTTAATTTTCTTGAAAAATAATTTTTAAGTTTTATTACTTTTTTAAAGTTGTTTATAAAATTATTTTATAAAGTTTTCACTTGTAATATAATTTTTTATCAATAGAAAATTTTTTCTCATATATCTCTTTATCACATAATCCAAATTATACTTTACTTTGTAGAATGTAGAAAATTGTATATAAAAATAACAAGATAAAAGTGACAAGAAAAATTTATTATAACATTATCATAAACTTTGAATATAATATAAATTTATTGAAATACAAATCCATATTAATAATCATAATAAATCAAATAATAAACAAAATGATTTTTGAATATTTTAAAAGTAACTTCTTTTCTCTTTAATTTTTAATTTTATCTTTTTGAATGTAATACTGATTATTATTTGACATTTTAACGATCTCTTTAATTTGCAATCTAAATCCAAAAACAATTGAGGGTAATTTTAATTGATTATAACATTTTTTTTATGCATAATAATAAATAAGATTATTTTTTAATTTCATTTACTATTATAATTTGGTTCATTCAATAAATACGATAATTTTTTAACATTAAAAATAATCAAAATGGTACGGTTAGAACTTTCTTAATTTATTATTTTCTATTAATTTATTATTTAACAGTCTGTTAAAATGTGAAACTGCTATAATTTCAATAATAATATCAATAATATCATATGTTTAAAATTGTAGAATAAAAATCGTTGTTTTAAATATAATAGCTTTTATATAATAATAATACAAAATTAAATTATTGTTTGTTCCTATTTAAGTCTTTCCTATATTTTGAGAAATTGTTAAAATTAATTTTCATGAAATCAAAGCGTTAAACAAGAAAATATTATTCTCCTTAGTTTTATATATATATATAGAATTATTCTAAGATATTTTATAATATATATCATAAGAAAGATTCATGCAAGATTATTATTTTTTATATTTTAAGCCAAAATCAATAGAAATCAAAATTTTAAAGAAATATTTTTTTAATATATATATAACAAATAAATAAAATATTATTTTTATAAAATTGAATAAAAATTAATAATTCAAAAATAAAAAAATTGTAATATATTTTATTTAATTAAAAAAATTATCTTTAAATATCGACCATTCATTCCATCGATTATTTATAATTTGATGATCTGATGAAGGATTTATTAATATCCATGTTTGAGTTTTATTCAAAGAATCAATTTCATCCATGGCTTCTTTCCATTTGATTGCGTTGCTACATGTGATCGCATCATAATAGCTTTCCGGTTCATGGTGTTCTATGATTACAATATTTCCGTACGTGAGCCTGTCTGATCGACATATTTTATTTCTGTAACGTTTCAAACATCGGTCTTATTCGTATTGATTTTCGTTTTCTGGATCGTTTGATTCTTCATCTGAATTTATTTGCTCGTTGTTTTCCGATTGAATAATCGTTTTCGATTCGACATTTATTTTGATTGTATCATCTTTTTGATGTTAAAAAATTATCGTATTTGACTTTGATTCCCATTCTTCATTTGAATTAATTTCGTGCTGATTGTGAATCATTACATCCCTACATATTTTAACTTGTCCTCTTTCAGAAGGCCAGATCCTTTTGTGTTTCAATCATACTCAACGAAAACATTTTTTTCGACTTTGACGTCCCATTTTCATCTCTTCTCTTTAGAGATGAAAGTATATTTCTTCTCTGAAGATTCTAAGGTTCGAAATGTTCGGTCTTTTCTTGAGTCACAGTTCAATATGTTACTTCTTTCTCTACACTGGTTGCGGTTCTTTTTAAATATAAACAATAAAGTGTAATTATAAAGTGTAAACAATAAAGTGTAATTTATTATTCAATTAACTGCTTCAGCCCACATTTTGATTGGCAGTTTTCCAGCATGCAACGACGTTCTCGCTAAATCAATTACAGTTCTGTTTACCTGTTCGGCGCAACTGTTGTGTTCCGAAGTAAATGGTACCATTTTCTTATGCATATCGACGTGTTAGTTCAATTTCTTTATTGGCGAACTCAAGGACGTTATCCAATCTGAATATTTTAATTCCTTTTTCTAAATGCTTATCAATCTTCTTAAAGTAAATCTAGACATTGTGATGTCTCTGATTTTTGATAAAATATAAGTTTCTCCAGTAACTGTAGTCATCTTTCATCATTAAGAAATATCGAGCTCCTCCAAGCGAATTTTCTTTTATTGGACCTGAAAGATCTGCATGGATAAGTTTCCCAATACGTTCAGATTTTGTATCGCTTTTTGGTAATGGTAGTCTATGCACTTTTCCTAAAATGCAATTTTCGCAGAAAAATTTCTGATCTTTAACAATGATGTTCTCGGATCTTGGAATTTTCTTCACCTGATCCACATTCTGATAAGCTATTTGTGCTAGGAGAAAAGAGAATTGCGCACTGCCACATTTGTCTGATGCTCGTCTGTAATGACTTTAAATTTTATTATTTACTTTTTCTTTCTCCCACTGCAACAATTTTTGCATTCTTCATGAATGTGCATATTTTATCATCGGAGTAGTGTTGAAGTTTCTTGTCAAGAGCTGCACCCACCAAAAAAAGATTGAAACTCAGTTCTGGTACATGAAAAATATTACTGAGATACTTTCATACTCACTCTTTTCCATTGAAAGCAAGAATGTCAATATATCCTGATTCAGTTACTTGAATATATTTTCCATCGCCTATCTTAATATTCTCTACTGTGTCAAATTTTTTATATGACTATTCCACATGATGATTTGATATGTGCTCAGTCGCACCCGAATCCATGTGCCATGCATCACTGGATGCTAAATTATATTCTGCAGACATAGCTCTAATGAGTGCCTCTCTTTTCATTCCTGTGTATTCTTCATTTGATGTTGCTGCTTTTCGGTTTCTGCATTCCTTAATTCAATGTTTGTGGCAATAATGGCACACGCCTGGTCTAACGTTGCCTTTTTTGAAATTTTTCTTACATTGATGCTTATTGGCAGTAAAAGCAATATTCTCTGCCCTTTCTTCGGTTCCTGTCCTTGTTTCCTCAATAGCGAGCCTTGAAATAAGATTTATGGGAATTCTTTCGTTGGGTTGAGTTGATTCCCATACACTAATAAAGTATTTGAATGACAGAGGTAATGTCATGAGTATTATTTAGTAATAATTATTTCATTTAGAATTTTCTCACGCAAAGTTTGCAAGATTCTCGAGTTTTACAATGTGAGTAGCGATCATAACCCGGTTCCTTCTGATAACTACCATTGCTGCAACAGCATGTGTATACTAGTATCAGATTTTTGTTCGTAAACAGATTCCAGCTTTTTCCATATATCCTTAGCCTATTCACAGTTGATAATATGCAAAAATGGTTTTTTATCCATTGATGTGGTGATTATGCCTTGAGCTGTATTGTCGAGTTTTATTCAGGCATCGCGTGCTCGATTTGCCGCATCATCGCCTAGTACAGGAAGAACTGATCCATCTCTAACTATTTCTTAGGATGTACCGCAGGATTTCAAAGTAACGCGCACTTGAAATTTCCATGAAACTTAATTATCCAATCCTTTCAATTTATTAATATGAACAGTTTCATATTCCATCACGATCAGAATTATACTTTACGTTTGCTCAAGGCTGGATAACTAACCCACATGCTTTTTCAATTTAACTGTAATTTTACCTAATTATTTATTATTTCTTTCGTAATCCATAACCTGTTTATTATTATTATATATTTATTATTATATATTATTATATATTATTATATACCTGTTTAAACAGTTTTTGAAAACAATAAATAAAAATGTACGGATTTAGCTGAATGAATATATTTAATGCGTGATTGCGCGTACCTGTTTACAAAACATTTGAAGTATATGTGTATCAAAGAAAAACAAATAAGTATCAACTATGAAATAGTAATACTGTTGGCAACATTCAATAATAAAACCACATATAAAATTTCAGTGAACTTTAAATTATATAACATTTTCGATTCTAATGATAAAAATATATGAAAACATTTTCGATTCTCATATAAATAAAATAATAAAAAAAATTAAATATAATAATAAAAAAAAAAATTTAAAATTGGGATTTTTTATTATATTAAATGAACTAAAATAATATAAAATAATAAATAAAATAAAATAGATATATACATACATACATATATATATACTGAAAATCAATGTATGTAATAAATGCTTTAAAACATACAATAATGAAGTTAAAAATATTTCAAAGTATAATAATATAAATATATAAATCGTTTAAATTCATCAAAAAAAGATATTACTATTTAATAAAAAAATGAAAAGGAATGATGAAGAATAAAAATTAGCATTGTTTGGTAAGTAGCTATAAACAAATCAATATTAAGAAAGGATAAGAAGAAAGAATAAGCCAAAAATAATAATTATTTTTCATTTGTTTTTAATTCTCAATTTTTGTATTAAATTTTGTATCAAATGATTATGAGATATTAATTACGATAAATTTTTAAATTAAGTTTCTGATAATTAGTTTCTGAGTATATAAGCATTCAAAAAAATTAAAATTCATTGTATTAGCCTATATGTTTTGATATATAAACTGTTAGATTATTTCAGTAATTTAAAAAATGGTTCCTAGAAATTTTTCCAACTGTTAATAATATGAATTTATATTTTTAACTTACAATAATTGATTCAATATAGTGAATATTAAAAAAACATTAATTTTATAATGTTTTTTTTTATTTTGATTTCTGAAAATAATAATGGATATATTATTAAAATATATTAGCATTAAAATAATTATTATTTTATGCAACATAAATAAAACATAAATATTACTTTATATTTCGAGAGTTAAATTTAATTATTTAAATTATTAATTTTTAACATTTTTATAAATATTAGATCATAATTTGGGAAAAAATTTATTGATATCGTTTACTATATTGTGAATTTTAAAACTCTGAAAAATTTGAAAAAGTTCAAATTCATTGTTAACAGTTGCAAATCTTCAAAAACAATTTTTAAAATTAACGAAATAACATAAAAATCTATATATATAGAAGCATAGATTGCTTTTGATTGTTTTGACCATTCATATCCTGAAAGTTTGTTTTAATTGTTTAATTTAAAAATTTAATCAATGTTTCATCATAATAAATAACATATTAGACATTTGGTCCAAAATTTAATTATACAAAAATCAAATATGAACGATATTTTATATTTTTTTCAATATCTGAAATCGATTTTTCAAAGATATAAACATTTTATATGTCTTAATTATTGAATTAAACTGTATGGATATGTTTAAGTTATCCACAAATAATGTAAAATATTATATATAATTTAAAAAAAAACAAAACATTTTATGATGAAGATTAATTCCATAATTGTAACTGAAATATCAAAAGTTTATTGATGAATTTGAAAAAATTTAGATAAAAGTACATCTTTTTATAACTCACTTTCTTTCCTTGTGATAATTGATAGCCCGTGCCATGAGAATCGCTACCATCGGTCGCAATGCTTTTCCCTTACCATCGAAGTAATACGTCGCTATAGTTTGTAGCTCTTTATATATCGTATTCCTGATGAGTTCCTAGAACAATAACAAACATAACTTTGACTTTGGAAAAAAGAATTTTCTTCTGACTTTAGAAAACCAATTACAGTTTCTGTTTGTTTCTTTATCTCCGATCTATTTATTTTAGTAATTGTTACATGTTCTCTTTAATAATATTCAAATTTGCATTTTATTGCAAATGAATATGGAAAATAATCATAATATATAATAATATATATAATAATGTAATATAAAATAATAAATTATTTCAACTGATTTTTATCTTATTTGTATCTTTATTTATATTTTTATTTTAGAAATAGAATTTTGGAGTTTAATAAAAATTCAAGAAAAATTTGGAATTTGAAATACAAATGAATTTTGAATTAATATTTAATATTCGAATTATTCATTTAAATAATAATTCTTGAGATAAAATTTTTTAAGGATGTTTTAAGAAAATAAATGTTTTAAAGAAATTTCCTTAAAAGTCATTTCAAAATTATTTTCTAAATTTATTTAAGAAATAATTTATTTGTCAGTTTATTATTTATTATTTTTATTTTTTAATTCTTATATAGATTATAAATTTTTATATAAAATTTAGTTATTATGAAAAATTAAATTATTATAATTAAAAAATAAAACTTAAATAAAGATTTCTTTTATTTCACAAATATTATGATGCATACTATACTTTGAATATTTTATTTTTTGTATGTCATATATGTAATATTTGAATTATCTACATTTAAATTTTATAAATATATAAATATTTAATCATTTAAGTTCGATGAAAATAAATAATTAATAAATAATTAATTAATATAAAACAAATATTTAATTATTATCAAATTTTTATATTATTGCTTTTGATTAACATTATTATATGTTTATTATAATTATTATTGTCTTTATTGTCTAATTTTTATAATTATATTTTATAATTATTAATTTTTATAATTATATTATTTGAAAATTATAAAAATTTCAGAAACAAATTTTTCATTAATAAATGAATCTCATTTCTTCGAATAATCATATTATATTTTTATTGATACAAAATTTATTTATTATCATCTTTTTTTTAAATTTATTCTTAGTATTTAAATGAATTTTTTTATTTTTTAAATGATATATTTATATATTACACTTTATAATTTTATATATTTATACTTTATCGCCATTTTATTTCTTGTCAAAAAAATTATATTACAATTAAAAATACAATATATTTTAAATATCCTAAATTAATATTCTAATATTATTACTATATATATTTTTTAAAAATCTAAAGAATTTATATTCTTTAGATTTTTAAAAAATCTTAAAATAAATCATATATATATATATATATAATTTAAGAATAATTTAAGTATGCATGCGTAAAAAATTCTATTATAATCACATAAGAAAACATATGTATTGGAAAACAATATAATACACATTTCTAAATTATAATAATTATATTAAAAAGAACAGTACAAAGGAACAAAAACAAAAAACGTTCATTAAATAAAAAAAATATTAAATAAATAATATAAAACGAAAAGATAGTTTTCATTTTATTTAAATCTCTTACTAAATTAAATTTTATTAAATTTTATTAAATTAAATAAAAAAATTATTAAAATTTCACTTTTACATATAAAGTAAAATCTTGATCTCGTATTTTTATTACATTTATCTTTTCTTTTAAATCTTCTTTTATTTTATTTGAAATAAAAATAATTGTTATGAGGAAAGAATAAGGATTGTCAATATATAGATAGAGTTTGAAAAATTGTAAATTTCTCTTTATAACATATAAAATTGAATTATTGACTTTAAATAATGCCTATAAAAATTAAATTTATCTATATGTTAAATATTTTTTCATTATTAAATATAGTTTAAAATGATGATATTCAATATATTAATATTCTATATATGTGTCACCTAAATTAAGAAATTAATATATTTTTAAAATAAAAAAATTATGCATTATTACAAAAAAAAATATAGAATTTGTTTTAAAGAAATATTATTATTTACTTTATTTGCTTTTGTTATGTATCAAAAATTTTATAATTAAAATTTTCATTAATATATTTATTTCTCTTAATTTCGTATTAAATTCTCTTAATTTAGTATTAAATAATAGAACAGCATTATTTTTATTATTAAAGAAATTTTTTTATTAAAGAAAATTTACAATATAAATGCATAAATTAATTAAAAAAAATGCATAATTAAAAAAAATGAATAAATTAATTAAAAAAAATTGTCATCTGTTATTTGTTAATACTTTATTGTTTAATATTACACTTATTATTTATTAAAATAAATAAGTTATTCTAATAAAATTTATTAAATAAAAAAACAGTAAAGAAAAATAAAATTTAAAAATAAAAAACTAAAAAAAGAATATCATAATTAGATTTATATTTTATTTTACATATTTTCTTAGTGATTAATTAATAGAAAAATCTTTATTTTATTAATATTTTCTTTATTAATAACAATTTATAACTGATAATAATTAATAACAAGAATGAGGAGACATTAGACATTGTACGCGTTTGCATATAAATCAATTATCACATTAAAATTAAAATTTTCTCTAATATTATTATTTCTATCGAATTAAAGATTATCTTTCAAATATTTATTATACAACAATAGGATCAAATATTTCACAAACAGATTTCAAGTTTGTCTAATTCAATTCGAATCTTTTATAAATATTATGGAAAATAAAAACAATACTTTCAAATATAAAATATTTGAATTTATACTTCATCAAATGAATTCAAAAATTATATAAATATTTCACCATAAATTTCCTGATTCTTCTGATCTTTCTTTCTATTCTTAAAATCAATTATATTATTTTTTATATAAATATCTTTCATATATAAAATTCAATTTTATAATTCTATCATTTTATAATAATTTCTTTTCTAGAAGAAGAATATTAATTGTAAAGTAAAAAATGTAAAAAGTAGAACATATCACTGAAAAAAAAAATTATTGATTAAAACCAATCATTGTTTTTGAATAAAATATTTTTAAATAAATTTAACGAACAAAATAGTATGTTATACATTAATTATATTATTTAAAATCTTATTATTCTAATTTCGAAAATTTGAATAGATGCTATTTATTAAAAATTTTTTTTTAATATCATATAAATACTATTTGAAAATTTGTAAGTATTTATTCCAAGATATGATATCAGTTTGTATAAAATGAATCAATTTTAAATATAATCATTGAAATATTATTGCTTTTAAATAGTATTTGAAATCTGTAAAACAAAATATAGATATTGAATTGGATTTGAAAATATATGTATATTAAACTTAAACCTTATATTTATAATCGATATATTAATCGGTGTATAAAATTTAGCAAATCTGATCGATCATATGATCAAACAGATATCAACAATATCTCAATGATTCAATCTAGTGATGGACATGATAGATTTTTTCATGTTATTTAAATAATTCCGTATTACCGATTTAAAATTTATTTGATATCAAAATAAAATATACATATAATATCAAATTACATCGGTATCTCAAGAAAGCTAAAAATATCAAAATTATTCGAACTAATATCGAGACTTCAAATATTTAGTCAATATTTTAATAAATAAATTAGGAAATTTAATAAATACAAAAGAATCTAAAAAAATTAAATCTTAAGATCACATATATTAATATCAAATATGAGAAATAAAAATAGAATAAAAACATGCTGATACATTCAAAATATATATAAATTGCAAATATATCGATATTAATTTTTTTCGAAATGTACTCGAAACAATTATCATTTACAATTCAATTTCTTTTGATAACAATTATCATTTACGATTCAATTTCTTTTGATATATAATATTATGATTCTTTGTCTAAGAATTGATGTGCTTCAAAAGTGATGACTCATCACTAATCTAATTCCTATTACGTCAGTTCAATTATTCTTTCAATACTCATACAGTGTTTCCTAACAGATATGTCAGGATTATAATGAAAGTATGAAAATATGAAAATATCAAATTAGATTCCAAAAAATGTATAAATATATTTTTTATTTCATGATTTCTAAGAATTTAAAAAATCTAAATTATTTTAAAATACGAATTCAATAATTTAATTAAATTATTTTAAAATACGAATTCAATAATTTTAATATTAATATTACGATGAAAAAAAAACAAAAAAAAAAAGAAAATAAAAAATAAATACGATTACTTTCTAATATTTAAAAAAATTTGCATTCAATCTTTCAGATTCACAACGTAAAACATAATTTCTAAAATTAATTTTTGAGATATAAAATTTTTTATTTAATATAAAGTGAGTAAATAATGCAATTTTAATTTTTTGTTTATTTTTTATGTATTTAAATTTTTTGATTTTTTAATTCTTCATTTTTACTATATTTTCATTATTTTATAATCTATTATAAATTTATTCATATTCAAAAATAATTTATTTGTATTTTATACAAAATAATTTTAGTTTTTTTATTATTTGCAAAACAAACAAAAAATAATTCGTTATTTCAAATAAATTATGTCCAAGATTGATTGGGAAACATTGCTACGATAGAATGTTTGATTGAAATACCGTTCTTATTGACAAACTCGTATATTAATTCATTCAACGTTATAAATTTATTTCGATTCAATACAGGTGTTACATATTTTATTCCAAACTAACTTATAAATCAGGTTCCGCATAGATAATCGATGCTTATAAGACAATAACGATTGCGTATATGTCGAAACGAAATGAGACACGAGTCCATAATATAGGAAGAGAACAAATAGCGAAAAAGGCGAAGACGGAATGTTTCGAATTCCAACTGCGAAACACGGCTGAAAGTTCGTCCTGGAATTTGGCCAAAGTCGAAAGGAACGCTCGTTATCTATTTCGCAAACTACGTTAGTGATGCTTTCCGCGTGGTCATCAAACCACGATTGGAAGCTAGTTGGCGGAATATATATTAAAATATATTTAAAAAAACTTACTTATTGAATGTCTTGATATTTTCTGATATAAGATATAAGATTTTGATATAAGATTCATTTGATATTGTAATAATTCTAAATCTTTTAGAAAAAATTGGATCATTAAATAGTCAAAATTTCACTTTTGAATTTTTTTGTTTTTTAAAATATTTAAAAAAATTTAAGTATTGTATTTAATGAATGATTTTATGTTCTAATAAAAATATTGAATGTTTTCGTTCAAAATTTTTTTATATTTTTCTTAAAATATTTAAAAAATTTGAAATATTTAATTTAATTAAAAATTGTATACTATAATGAAAATAAATAAAAAATAATTGAGATAAAATAGTTTTGATAAATAATTTAAACTTTTTCAAAATTTTGAACAAGATAATTTGGATTATTCATTTAAAAAATTTCATTTTTAAATTTTTTCTATTATGAATTTGTATTTTCGTAGGAAAAAATTTCAAATATTTGGATCAATATATAGTTGTATAGATTCTTTATGTATAAGTTGCAATAAAAATATTGATAAATAATAGTTAAATAAGTCATATTATTTTTTTTTTATTTTTGAATGTATTTAAAGACACATTGGAAAAATAATATACCATAATATCATAATCTTTACTTATATATTATTTATATATTTTATTGAAAAATATTTCAAAACATTGTAAAAATTTCAAAAATTTACAAGATTTTAATGAAAAAGAAATTTTAATAAAATTAAAAATTAATATTCGATAAAATAATTTTAAAAATATACAATATTTTAAATAAATAAATGATTTACTTTATATTAATTGATATTTTTAAAATGTGAAAAATATTTCGCAGCCTAGATTTTTTTCTTATAATTTAATTTGATTTCTTATAATTTTTTCTTATAATTTAATCTGATATAAATTTATATATATTTAATTTATATATTTTCTTCGAACGGATTATTCGGCTTCTAGTTTTAAATTTATTTCTCTATCTATTAACTTGAGGAAAGTAGAGCGAAACAAAAATTCTTTTAACGCATTAATATCGCCAAATCTATGCTCTTTAAGAACCGGAAGACAATACTATGTATCTTCTCTTATCTCCATTCTAAAATTTCTCTTATAAAAAACTAAATTTGTGCTATTATAACTAAGGTTATAATAGCACAAGGTTATATAACTAAGGTTTTGTCAATTTCATGCATTTCACACGATATTGTTATTCTATGTATATAACATTGTTATTCTTTATAAGAAGCGTATAGAATAACTAGAATAAGTTTTTTTTAGATTTTTTCATATTTTTTATTTTATTTCACAATCACTGATCGATATTCTTCTTCTTTAAAAGAACAAATTTTATATGAAAATATTTTATATGTTATGTGAAATATTTTATATTTTTATATGTGAAATATAAATCTGAATTTTTATAAATTATTGCTGAAACATAATATATCATAAATCATATATATCATAAATTCTACATAATCTTTTTTTAATTTTATATTTAATCTTTTCTTAATTTTATTTAGTTAAAAATTGGACGATTTTTTGATACAAAAATATATGTTAAAATTTATATAATTACTTAAATTATATTTAAATTGTTTTATTATTGAAAAATATTTAAAATAGCTAAATAATGATCATAATAATCATAATACTTTTATATAATAAATTGAATAAAAAATTAAAATTATTTTTCAAATTATTCAGTGATATATCCAGTGATTCTATTTATTGTTAAATCTTTAGATTTTTGATTTAGAACTTGAGATTGAAATTCAATATATACTTAATCCGAATTAATTTCAATATCCATATTTTATTTCATAAATTTTGAATATTTTAAAAAAATAATAATATTTTAATAATTATATTTAAAATATATTTATTTTATATCGATTTCATATCCGATTTCAAAAACTTCCAAATTTCGAAGAGATATATTAAAAAAAATTAAACTTTTCGAATCTTAGAAATCAGAATTAAATAATATGATCATATATGCTTATAATTACATTTTATTCATTGAATCTATAACTACTTAAAAAGTAATATTTCATTTACAATATTTGTTTTTAATCTTTCATTTGTCGATGATTTTTAGTGTTTTAATTTTATTTATTTTTTGTTTTTGAGAATATATATATTATTTATTTATTTTGATTATAAAAATAATTGAGTATAAAAATATGTTATAAATATATTCCAATTTCTTTTATTTAAATAATAGATTATTTAAAATCAAAATAAATCATATATCGAAACCGTATATTTATTTTAAAATATTTTCTCTATTCTTTCATTTACAAATTTTAATGCAGTATAAAAAAATATAAAAAACAGTATAAAAAAAATTTAATATTAAGATAAATTAAATATTATTGAATATTCAAAAAAGATCTCTCATATTTTCCTAATATATTATTGAAAGAAATTAAAAAGAATGAATCAACTATTAGAATTTTAAAAAAATAAAAGCAATTTTCATAGAAAATAGGAAACAATGATTAACAATAATAAATGGATTTTATTAATGTAATAAGATTTTATTAATATAATAATGCGAAATATTATTATATTAATCATATTCATTAATTTATGTCCAGAAAAATCTTTTGAATTGAATAAAAAGTAAGTAATAAATGATATAAACTTTAAAGCATTTATATGTATTAAATATATTATTATTTATTATTCTTTTAAAAAATAAATATCTATATATATATTACAAATTATTTAATTTTTAAACAATGATTTATATTTATATAAATTTCTGATTCTTTTAGATTAATTAATCAAATGGATTTATCCTCTAATTAATTTCAATAATTAATTAATTTATTTGTAAAAAATAAAAAAATCATACATTTGAATTTTCAATCACATTTTATTTTTAAATATAGAATTTAAAATTACTTTTTAATCTTTTTTAAACCAATAGGTAATAATTATTATATTCATCAAGCGAAACAATTAATTGAAATTCGCGTGTCAATTAATCCCAAAAAGCAAATGCAATATTAATAATAGTGATAGCATGTAATTGACAAGTCAATGTTATCGCATTCTACCGTCGCGACGAGAAAAAGTGCTTTCTAAACATGTTTGTACGTGCATACGCAAATACAATTGTTAGACGATCAAGTAAAAGTTCTATTCTCGGCCATATATGCAAACCGTGAAGTCATGGGCTGCTTTCGCTGATGGGATAACTACATGTGAAAACGCGATATTCCTTGTTATAAATATTTATAATTATACTAAGTCCAAAACTTTTATTCATTTTTTTTCCATTATTTTTTCCATTACAAATCTTCTGTATTTATTTTTTGTTAAAACTTATAACAATTTATTATATCATTTATCATTTTATTTTAATAGAGTGGAATCATTTTTTTTAATTATTTTATTTTATTTTTTATTATACAATTTATTATATAATTTATTTTTTGTTATTAAAACTTATACTTCACTACTTATTTCATTTTTCTAGGGATTGAAAGGATAAGAAAGATAATTAGAGATGAATTATACTTACATATTTTGATATTTTATCTTCTATAAAAATTTTTTCAATAATAATTTACAATAAATTACTATTATAAATAATTAAATTATTATTATAAATAATAATAATTTATACATAATAATAATAATTTTTTGAGGAAGATGTATGATTAAATTAATTATTATTTAATGTAAATATTTAATATAATATTCAATGAATCTATTTTATTAATATTTAATCTATAAAATTATAAAAATAAGAATTATAATATATTTTTATCGTAAAATATATTTTTGCATACATTGCACTCTATCATACTCTATTGCACTCTGCACTTTATCTATTATAATGCTTTCATATGTTTCTTTTGATTTAATAACCAGATATTAAACATTATTTAACTATATTTCCAAATATATAATAATTTATTTAATGATTAAAAAATTTCTGACTAAAAGTGATATTGCATTTCGATTTACTATTCGATTGTTAATTTTCTAAATATCGAAACAATTTAACTATGGAAGGCTTTTATTTTTAGAATAAATTTTTAATAGAAAAAGATTAGTAAGAAGAAGTTTTTAATTTTAACCTAAAAAAAAAAAAAATCTAATCCAAAAATATATAATTTTATACAAATTTTTATTTGTTCTTTATTATTATTATATTTATATAATTTATTTATTATTTATTATTATTATATTTATATAATTTATTTATTATTTATTATTATATTTTATTTATTATTTATTACTATATTATATTTTATTTATTATTTATTATTTATTATTTCATTATTATTATTACTGTTATGAATAAGAATTGTCAAATTATGTCAATTAATTATTTAAAAATAATAATTTTAAATAAAGTATTATTATTTGATAGATATTTCGATTGAGATTATATTTTTTATTTAATAATTTAAAAGAATTTGAGATAAGAAGAATAATTAAGAAAATAATAAATTAAAAAATTAATTATTTAAAGAAATAATTTTTATTTTTTAATGAAAAATGCATTGAATAACTTTAGAAAACATATTGAACAATAAATATAATAATAATCATAACAAGCGTAGTAATAGTTATTATTTTAATAATATTAATTATAAATTAAACTAGTAATATTAAACTAAAGTAATAATATAAATATTTGTTAAAAAAAGTTGTTAAAAAAACTAGTTATTTTCATCGAATTCAAATAAGAAATAATAATAGCAAACAATAAATAATTTATTTCATAAAATAAATAATTCTATTATATCATAATAAACACAATATAAATGTATAAACACACACACGCGCACGCGCGCACATAAACCGTAATATATTACACATTTCATAAAATATTTTATGAAATATTAATAATATATAAATATATAATATATATTATTTTTTATTTAATTTCAAAAAATAATTTTAAAATAATGTAATATGTAATATGTTAAATTTTTTATTATAAAAAAATGTTATAAATAAATTGTAAGGTTCATATTTATCATGAAGAAGATAAATTATTTATCAAATAAATAATTATCTTATATAAAATTCTCTTTATTTGTGATTTTTTATTCGATTAAAAAAGTTATTATAAGATTTTAATTTAATTATCCATCAAATAAAATTATTTGAGCAAATGATTATAAATAATTTGAGAGATGTTTTTTATAAGAAAATATTATTTGAAAAAATTAAAATCATTTTATATTAAAAAAAAGAAAAAAAATATTTATATTCGAATATAAATAGTATATTTATATTATAATAAATACTATACTATTTTGTTTATTCGAATTCAAAGTAAATATTTTTTATTTTTTTTTATTGAAATGCAATTAACTTCAAAGATAACCATATTCTATTTTTCATTTCTTCTACAAAGTAAACATTTCTTCTCTAATTAAAAATAAATTGAAAATAGATTGAGTTTTTTATGCTGTATTATATACGATAGTGATTCAAATATATTTCATTCTAATAATATTATAGTTGAAATCTTATTTGCACTATTATTATTTGAAATATTATTTTTTTATATTAATAAAAAACTCATTTTAAAATAATATTAATATTATGATATAAAGTGAAATAAAATATTTGATATTTTTTTATGATTCCTATAAAGTTCGTAAATTCGATTATTTAGCAAATAATAAAAACACTTATTTGCCAACATAAAATGTTTAAAATGTTTAAAATTTAAATAAAATAATTTATTTAAATAATTCAAAAATAATGCTATATACAATGAAATTGTATAAAATTTGAATATCCGCAATAAAATAGCATAAAATTCAAAGTTCATGTCGAGAGTCTATGATATTCAATTCTGACTCCGTAAGTCTTTGTTTATTTATCTTATTCGTTCTAGTGTTTTGTAAAAACTGTCATGTGCTATCGATGTTGTTTATAAAGATATTTTTTTATTTATAAAGGTATATTTTATATCTTTTAATCTCTTGTTCAATAATGTGAAATTTATTTCTATTAAGAAAAGTTTCAAGATTCTGAATTTGAAGATATACCCATTTTTTTATCCATGTTTCATAATGTTTTATCATAATATATATGTAATAATATATAATAACATAATATATAATATATAATAACATAAAGAGTTTTGGCCATGCATAGGGCATTTAAATTATCATTTTTTATATTTTCATATTTTATCATCATATTTTATTGTGTTGAATCCAAAAATTTTTTAAATTTTTAATCATGAAGATACGATTATGATACATTAAGATACATTTAATATTAATGCTACTGAGTAAGAATGTCATAAATATCAAAAATGTTCCTGATATTTTGATAATTAAATAAAGATGTTAAAAATAAATCAAACAGCATATGGATCAGAAATCAAAAATAGCAAAAATTTTCGATTATTGATACTGTTTCGATTATTGATGATAACATATTATTTCAAAAAAAAAAAATTATTTTTAAAATCCTCTATTATTAGAAGAATAAAAATATTTATTTTTAATTGTCTATTTGAAAAATTTATCTTTCTGGATTCTATTTATAGAATATGATTTCACAAACGAAATTTTACATTATTCGATATCAAAAAGAAAAATTTTTCGATAACAAAAGAATAACGATGATGTAAATCAATTGATTCATTTACTTTTTCTTGTACGATTATATATAATGTACGATTATATATATCTTTTCTTTCGGATCTGAACCATGGCTATTAAAACGATTTCATGGAACTATTTAACAAGTCACAGCGAATCAATGCGGTTTCTACCGAAAATGATATCAGGAAATTGATTTCAATCAGTTGTTCGATTTGTCTCAAAGAAATGCTTCATAAGAATAGTATTAGTATAATAGTAATAATATTATTATAGTTATATAAAAAAATTATCGAGATTTCATAACACAATAAATTGTTTATAAAAGTTTGCCATATTAAGAATATTATTTAGAGCAATCATTTTAACTTAATTTGTATGCATTAAAATGAAATGAAATGTAAAAACAAAAAATTCTTCTTTATTCATATATTTTAATAGCAAACTAGAATTATTTTTTATAATGAAATTAAAAACATAAAAATTTGAATTTTATTAATAAATATTTTAAAATATTGTAAATATTTTTCTTAATTTTATAAAATTAAATTCAATAATTTAATTTTTATTTTTATCAAATATATTATTAAATATATAAAAATAAAAATAAGAAATTTTAATAAGAAATTTTTTAAATTTCTTCAACCTTGAAATTTTATGCTATTTTTGTAATTCGAAATTTTCGAAACTTAGCAGGAATAATTTATAAAAATATATATTGATATAAATTTATTTTTTTTTTCATTTAATAATAATGTAATTAAATTTTTCTTAAAATTTTCTTTAAAAAAAAACATCATTTTAATTGATGCGATTTTACTAATCCATCATAATAGTTTATTTATAAAATAAAAAAAAAATATTTAATTTTTTATTTTTTTTTACTTTTGTAACCTAAGCCAAAATAATGATTATTGTTATTATTAATAAATTTTAAACTAGAATTACATGAATTAAAATTTATTAAAATTTAAATTGTTGATAAAATAAATTTTGCTTTTTAGAAAAAAAATTAAAAATAAATTTTTTAATTTCAAATTCAAGATCTGAAAAATTAAATTTCAATTTATCTTTAATATTCTTATTTAATCCTTCATTAAAAAACGTTTCCTTTCACAAAATTAATTATTTGTTATTTATAATTATTTGTTAATATTAAATACTTTTCATTTTATGAAATGAATTTTATAAAAGAACAAAAATAAAATAAATAACATTATCATATAAAAATTTATTTTATAACTATTTTATAATTAAGAAAAATTATTGTCAATAAATAGTTTTTTTAAGAATTATTTTTTAAAAATTAAAAAAATATTTAGTTTATTATATCTTTATTTATTAAAATAATAATATAATAATATATAAGTTTTTTGATATCAATAATAATAATTTAAAAAATTTAAGTTATTCATTTCATATTTCAGAGTAAGTAAATTTTATTAAGAAATTCGATTTCCATATTTTCCCAGCTAATTAATTAAGCTAAGACCATAGAATATGTATACTGTTAGAAAGTTAATGTATAAAATGCATTGATATTAAGATAAAATAATTTGATAAAGAAACGAAGATAGAAAATAAAAAGATATATTTTAATTGATATATATTTTAATTAATAGTTATTAAAATGGGACGTAAAAACAAAATTCTCTTTTTTTATTCATGATTTATAATAAACAAAAGTTAATTTTCATAATAATATTAAAGTCTAATATTAATATAATATAATAAATAATAATAAAAATCTATAATTATTAAAATCTGAATTTGATTAATAAATTTTTTAAAATGCTACAAATCTTTTAAAAATTATTAATTTTATTAATTTTATTTATTTAATAATTTACAGTAATTTAATTTTTATTTTCAGCAAATAATATTTTTATATAATAGTAAAATTATATTATTATGTAAAAATTTTCGATAAAGAAATTCGATTTTAAGATTCAAGAAAATTATTATTTTATAAGTATTTTTAACAGTATTTTATACATATTTATATTATCAATATTAGTACAAATGATAATATAATAAAAATAAGAATTAAAAACTAATTTTTTGCGTTAAGAACTAATTTTATGTCATTTATATACTAAATCTGAATTTAATAAGATTTTTCAGTATTAAAAAATAATAAAAATAATTATATAATTTTTTTATTCCATTTTTTCGTAATGAATATAACAACATGCAAGTTATAAAAGTTATTCATCTCTCTGATAAATAAATCTTAGAAATTGACTAACCTCTCGTATATCATCATAGATATCTTTAAGATCATCCTCGAGAAGTCGATACGGATCAATTTGATCCGAATCGTACAAGGATCCAGGCAATTGTGTTTGCATAGAACTCATCATCCTTGCGATATTCGTTCTGCTATCTCGTGTGCTCGTTCTATTCTGCATGGAAAAAAAAATCCATTATTAATGGAATAAATGTATTCGATAAAAAAGTTTGATGTAATTGTAAATCTTAACATTTCATATTTCAATTATTTAATTAATTATTCAATTATTGTTAATATTAAAAGATTTTAATAATTACATTGAAAATATTTATAGAAAATATATTGTATATAATATTTATTTAATTTTTCTTGTCAGCAAATAATATTTTTATATAATAGTAAAATTATATTATTATGTTTGAAGTTATTATATTATGTTTTATAATGATAATAATAATATTAAATTTTCTTATTTATTAAAAAATAAAGAATTTTTGTGACCAGATAAAATTATTAAAAAAAATAAATAAATTTCTTATGAAATATATTCTTTTCTAAAATATATAATAGATATAATAAAGTATCTAAACAACCGTAAAATAATTAAATATATTGAGATTTTAAATTTAAATTATTTATTTTGGATATTTCTATCGTTTATTATTATTTAAATATATTTATAATTAATTTATTAAAATTGAAATATATTACAAAAAATTGTATATTGACTTATAGTACAATAAAATTATATTTCCATTTTCTATGGAAAAAGAAAATAAATAAATAAATATAAATAAAAAAAAATAATAAATAAATAAATTATAAAATTATTGTTTTTATAAGTTTTAATAAGTAATTATAAGTTAACTTAATAAGTTTTTATAATAATTTTGTAACTATGTATGTATTATATAACATTTTCTTTATTCTTTTATTTATCAATTCCGAATAAAATAAATTTTTGTATAACCACAAATATAATAAAAATAAAATAAAGTAAATTACTATTTCAATAATTAAAAAATTCCATAATATAATTTTGTTAATAAAATTTATTATTAGTATATTAAATCAGTTGGAATATAATACAATCAATAGAATATAGTATATAAAAAATATAGAATATAGTATAAAAAAAATCGCATCAATTATAATGACTCAATATAGTGATCATTGTGAATAAAATTTAAGACAGTAAGGTAAGAACATTTGTTTTATGAATGTATAAATACATTGCATGATAATATAGTAATAGATAACGTGAGCATGTCATTTAATCTGATCATATATCGTTATTTACTACTCTGTATATTACGATATGTTTCATATATTATTAACTTTACTACTTGAGATAATTGAATATTTGTCTAAATTTTTTTATTAATAGTATGAAAAATATAATATAATATAATTAATAATTTTTTAAAATTTTTTAATTTTATATAGGAAATTAATAATAGAAAATTATTTTTGTATAATTAATTATTATTATGTGTTGAAAGAATTTCAAAATAAAAATTTTTAATAACTATAAAAAAATATATCTCAATTTAAATGATTTTGAATGATATCTTTTCAATTTTTTCTATAAATATAATCGCTGCTTATTTTTTAAAATATCATGATACTTTTCAAAATATCAACAAAAATATTATTAAAATACAATATTAATATAATAATATTGCTAGCAAAAATAAATAATGAAATTTATAAAACGCATTGAATTAATTCGAATCTAATATATATATATTAAAATTATTATTAAAATATTTTATTTCAATATTATTGAAATATTAATTATTATTAATATATCTATATTTATTATATAAAGAATAATAAAAATCAGCTTTAAAATAATGGTTGTGTTATTGATTAAAAATAAAACATAATTTGTTAACATATACAACAAAAAAAAAGAATAGTAGAATATTCTTTAATTATTATAAACCCTAACCTAATCAAAATTTAAGAAAATTATTATTTTACTCATTTTAAGTCAAATACTTAAATAATACTTAATTGAATATTATTAATTATAAAAATTACAAAAATACTTTTTTAATATTATAAATTTCTATAATGTGAATTCTTACAATGTGCCAAAAATATTGTCATGTTTTATTATTTTTATATTATACAATTCTTCATATAACATGTATATGTTTTTTCTTAAATCAATAATGTATATATTTTTTTATTTATTTTTTTAAAAAACTATTCTATTTGCTAAATTATTTTTGTAATAAAAAATTTTAATAAAAAGAAAATAAAACATAAATATTTGACATAATTATTCCGAATATGTTTCTTTACATTTTTTGTGTTATAAAGAAAATTCTAGTATAAGAGAATTTTCTACAATGCATAATATATTAACTGCATTATACAACGGAAATTTACTTATATATGAAACTAAAACTAACAATTTTAAATATAAGGAAATATTATTTATGACAATATTTAATATATTTTAAGATTGTTAGAATTTGTGAAAATAATTTTTTGTAAATAATTATCAAAGTTTTATATACATACAGTACTAAAGATAATGAAGTACTAAAAATTTAAATTGTTTTAAATTTTCATTGCTGTATTATATTATGATCAATATTATTGTATTTATTATTATTAATTCTATTGAATTTATATATGTAAAGATGCGATATCTTATATATTTATATATAAATTGAATGTTACTAAATACGATCGCTGTTTTGACTTTGTTTTATCTGTTCCTCTATTCGAACCGCAATATGATGCAATATAGTAAGCTCAGCGAACAAAGATATCGGCCATATCTATATAGTTTATTCCTATTTTTTTTATTAAATATATTTTTTTCTTACTGTATATTTTTTATTTTAATCAAATCATCTCACAATTTATTCTCTAAAAAATCATTTTTATTAATACTAATTTTTTTATTCTAAATTATTAAATCAGAATATTTACCTTAGAAAATAAAAAATATTAGATTTGTTAATAGTAAAATTAGACTTCACTATAATTATTTTCAATTTTTAATACAATTCTCTCAAAATATATGTTTTACTGATCAACATTAATTTATAATATTAGTATTTCCTAACTATGGTTGATAATATAATTGATTTTGTGAATCTTTCAGAATCGGTTGACTGCATATGTCAGTTAAGATTCTTTTAATACTAATTCAAAGTTCAAATCGGAGAAATAAAATGAATTAAATTCATTTGACTATATTTAATAGAACTTATTATACAAGATAAAAGATTTTAATTCGAATATACACAAGATTAAGATTATTCTGAATTATTTTATCGAAAAGATTCCACGCAAGTTATATTCGAAACGAATATCGATTTGTTCTATAAATTTGAAAGTATTTGGAGCGAATATTCCAAGGCTATTTTAAATGTTTTAAGACAAGTCTATAAGTTTTTATGAATTTATTATATTCCACTATATTTTATATTCTGTTCTGACATTCCAATTATTTATTATACACATTATACACATTATATAACAAATTATATTTATTCGTTCAGAATTCGGATCTTCTTCGAAATTATAAAAAGTCAGAAGGGGAATCCGAGAAGGTAAACTCATCTCTTGGAAAATGATCAATTTCGAATAATTTTATTTTTTCAAGTGCAATATGTCTGGGAGGGGAAGAATAAGTTTTATTAGTGAACAATAAGACAATTTTTCCGCTAGACTTAGATTTCTAGAATTATCAATAGTAATTACCAGAGTTCATGAATCTCAAAGCAATGATTTTATATATAATAACATATAAATTAGGAAACTTTCCAACTTTTTAAGTGCTTAAAGTTAAATTTCTAAAAACTACAAAATTCTACGAAATATATCTGATACCATAAAGCTACCCATTGTTTGGCCTAACATATTACACTTATCTTAAAATGAAACTAAAGGAAAAATAAATATTTTATTTAATAGCAAAAATCAAATTTAATTCAAATGCATATCATTTTCCAGTGATTTAAATATTAAATAATATGAAATAATATTTTTTAAATAATATTTATTAATATATATTAATAATATAATATAATAATATATATATAATATATATATTAGAATAATATTTATAATATATCTAAAATTTTAAAGGAAGAAATAAAATCTCCAAATTATTAAAATTTCATTTTTTTATCAAAATTTTTTAACAAACAAAAATTTTTTTGTGACTTGCAATTTTTAGCGATTTTTTAAAAAACATAATATTTTTTCTAATTATTAAAATTAAAAAAAAAACAATATTTTCTTCGATTTTAATAGTTAAAAAAATAATATCTAATCGTCTTAATTTAAATAATTATTAATAAGATTACTTCGAATTAATGCTGATAAAAATCATTGCTGATAAAAATTTGAGTTATAAAAATAAATTTATTTTTAAATAATTAATTGTGAAAATAAACTATTTTGAATTCGAATTTTAATATATATAATATAACACATAATTCGAATTAAAGTAAGTTTATATTTCGATTTGTAAAAATTTTCACAGCACAGCACAGCATAACACAGCACAGTATTAAAAAAGTGAATAAAATTAAATTTTTATAGTTTTTGAATTAAAATATTTATATCAATCATTTTTTTGCATGATAAATTATACACTTTTAAGCTAAACTTTTAAAATAATTAATTTTAATTATTAATTTTTTCGTTTCAATTAAAAATCTAAGACATTTATATTTTTTTTTAATTCCAAAAATAATTTTTTATATTTATGTTAATCGATTTCTTCGGAACTTTTTTGTGAACTTAATAAAATAATATCAAGCAAGAGCTTAAAATAAATAAGAGAAATAAGATAATTTTTTTTTTTTACTAAATAAAATAAAATATATTATATTTATACAAATATGCTTAAATTATTAGAAAATAATTAATAAATAAATTAATTAAAAGATGAATTTAATAATGCTCCAGTAATTAAAATTTTAGATTTACTTTTATTATCGTATCGTTTAAAATATCGATTCAAATTTTTTGTAACGTTATACTAATAATAATGTTATATTTATTATAACTTATTATTATATAATAATTGTTATAATTTTCATAAATAGTATATAATAATATTTATAATTCATATAATAATAATAAAATAACTTTATTGGTTTCATAATAAACAAAGTATGAGGCCAGTAATCAGAAAATAATTTACAATAACGAGTTTATAAATTTTTTCTTCTTATTTTCATTTAATATCAAAAGAAATTTTATTAATGATAAAAATGTTTAATTATATTTTAAATATATTTGAAAAAAATTTAAACAAATTATCAAAAATATTTATTTTAAGAAAAATTCTAAAAATAATGTTATAAAATATAAGCACTTTTATGAATTACAAACAACTATTACAAATAACTTATAAAAGTTTGAATTACAAAAGTATTTTTATTTTAATGTATTTCAAATTTATAAATAATCAAAATAGTTCCTCTCTTAACCATTTTTTTCCAATCTTTAAAATTTATTCAATTCATAATCGATTTCAATATATGTCGAAAATACACGGAATATATAATACATATGTAATACATTGTTTCAAAAAATTGCAATTATTATTTGTAAGATCTGTCGTTCCCACTGTTCACAGTTTATAGGTACATTGTGTTTACATTTTATAGATACGTAATGGATTACAGTTGACATCTCCTTCCATTTCTCGTCACATTAACGGTACAATGTGCCAGGACGACATTCTTTTGTTTGAACACCAATGACTACTTTCATCATCAGAACTCGATTCCGATTCTCTGCGATTTCTTTGTATTTACTTACCACGAACGACGATCACGCAGATATTTCACGAGTACACATACGATATCTTTAGTTGGTTGAGGTCAAGCGAATTGGGCATGTCAGGATGCAAGTAAATGACATTAACGCTGTTTCACAAGTTCGCCTCCTTAGTGATCAATTGAGGTCATGGCATGCAAATGATACTCGTATCCGGTAAAGACATGTTAAATGCGATATCTGTATAACTGCACTTAGAAAATTAATCGTCAGCTTTTAAATTGACTTAAATGTTTATGCTTCTAATTTTCTTTCAATTTAATATTTTTTTTTAAATTAAACTTTTAGATGATCTTTTAAATTACCTATTAATTCACTGACGACCCAAAAATTATATTGGAGACAAAAGATATAGTATATTTATTATAAAAAATATAAATATTTGAAATATTTGTAAATATTTCGAAAACTAAGACCGACTGCCGCTTATATGTATATAAAAAAGTTCAGAATCTTGCTCTCTATAATAATATATTTAAAAATCATCGAAATCGAGCAAGCTTTTCTGCATTTTTACATTTTCCATAAATTTATTTTATATATATATTTCATATGTATTTTTGTATAATATATTCTGCTAAAGAAAACAATAATATTTTAATTATAACAATAAAAGAAATATAAAAAAATGAATTTATAATTTTTTCTAACAAAATTATAAAAAGGACGAATATAATTATAAATATGATTATAAACATAAATAAAACTGATGAAAAATAATTAGATAAAAACTAATACTTAGTATAGAATATATGCATGATCGAAGAATAAGAAAAATATAAACATAAATAAAACTGATGAAAAATAATTAGATAAAAATTAATAGTTAGTATAGAATATATGCATGATCGAAGAATAAAAAAAATCGGAATATGATATGTATTGTGTTATATTATTCAAAAGAAATTCTAATGATTACAAAAAGAGACGATATCGAAGAATGTATTTCTAACATCTTATGACATAGCGATAACTTCGAATTACAACAATAGAAATTCGATTTATAAAAATAAACTTTGATTTGTAAAGATTTGGCTATTACAAATTTTCACATATAATTAAAAGATAAAATATTTTGATATATAGCAATTATATCTAAAATTAAAATAAGTTTCATTTCGATATACAATTAGTCACAGAAATATTACAAAAATTTTCTATATTCTAAATTTTTTTTATTTTTAATGAAATTTTGTAATATATGTAATGTAAGTGAATTATGTATGCGATAATTTTTTATAACATCATTTTAAGACGAAATTAACTTAAAGATTCAATATTTTTTTGTTCTTTTAAATATAACTTTATAGTAATATTAGATAGAACAATATTTTAAACTATGAAATATTTAGTTTTTAATGCTTTATTATCCTATTATACCGTAATTTACTCTATTATAAAATAACACTGTGTTAAAATTTTTGTTAAAACTTTCAAAGGTTCATTTCATTTTTTTGACAGGATTTCCTCAGCAAAAAATTACTTCATATATAATTCATTACTCTACATACAAACAAATTTTTGATAAAATCAATGAAATTTTCAATTAAAGTGAATTTCTTTGTAATATAGAATAAAAATATTTTTTTATTAATTATATATTTCCGCAAGAGAATAGAAGAAAATGAATAAAATTATAATTTTATAAAAATTTTCGACTTATAGAATTTTAATTAACACGGTTCGCATCATGTAAAAAATTATTAATCAATTGTTATTTTTATTAGTATAATATTTTTAAATTAAATAAAATTTTAAAAATTTTAAAATCTTTAAAATTAAATAATTGTATTTAAAATTAATTTTTTCAATTAATATAGAGAAATAGAATTAATTAAACATTTTACTGCATATAAACGCAATATATAAATAATTTTCTCCATTTATGTATGATCAACAATTAATTCCATTCATATATGTTCACGATTTTTACTTTCTCTAGATAGTTTCACGTAAACAAGCTAATGAATTAACTAATGTTTTTTTAATATGTTACTAAAAAAATAAAAATAATAAGTTCTTTTTAAAATAAAAAAAAGAATTTTATTCTCAAATTTAATTTAAAAAAAGTTAAATAACATCAAAATATATAATATAATAATAATATTCAATAATAATATTAAAAAGTATTTAAATAAAAATATAAAATAATATTAAAAAGTATTTAAAATAAAAAGTCAGAAATATTAGAGATTTATAACAAAATAATATTCTGAGCTAAAAAATAAGGAAAAATTGTAAAATTACAAAGTAATTTCATCATGAATTTATATTGTATTTTTAAAACATTATTTTATTTTTTTAGTAATTTATTATTATATCTTATTAGTTTTTGATTATCTATTATCGATCTATATCGATAGTTATGTGATAATTTTATTACATTTGTATTCGTAATAATTTCTAATTTATAAATTTCAAATTAAAAATTGTGATTAATTATAACTTTCTTTTTATAAAAAAATTTCTATTTATAATTTCAAATATTAATCTATACAAAAAAATAATTTGCATAAGCATATGAAATATTAAATTATAAAATTCAATAGAGTTCTACTATAAATTAAAATGAAATGAAAAAATCAAAATTATATAAATATTTTTGAATTTTTCATGAAATTAAATTGCAAAGATAGTTTCTAAAAAATTATTTCTTGAAGTAATAGAAGAATTTTAATTTTATTTTTTTCTTCTATAAAATATGTTTTGAAAATATTTTTTTTATTTTCTTATCATTAAACATATCAAATTTAATGCAACTTTTTTTCTTTCGAAATTATTTATATGCAAAAAAGTATAAATAAACATTATTTGTTAAAAAATTACATTATTATAAATTATTGATAAAAATTATAATAAATATTGAATTAAAATAAAAATATTGAATTAAAAAATTATAAAATTAATGAAAATAAAAATTTTCAATATTTAAAAAAATTTGTCGAATTTTAAATTCAAAATCTTTATGATTTTTTAATTCAACTTAAATTATCGAAAAAGAATCTTTATGTTATGCTTCATTCTATTACATATTACGTACAGAAGTCAACGAGAAAAATATTCAAGAAAATAAAAAAAATATTTACATCACAAAAAGTTACAACACAATTTTTGTTTCACTGTCTAATATTAAATAATTCTCTAGCAATGTTAAATCATTCGTTACTAATAATTATATATCTACTAAAATGTGGCCATCTATAAAAATGAACTTTAAACAGCATTTAACAACCTATTACAATTCTCATTTGAAACGGTCTTGTCATCTTCTCACAATGGCAAATGATGTTCATTTCACGGTTACGCACGCGATCCAGGTTAAACTAAAGTAAAACGGCATGTGTTTATAGGAGGATATGCAACATTGAGCAATGACCGTATTCGATGTGTGTCCATGCGTATCATATGATTTCCATGCCACGGTATCTGCTTATTACATTCTTGGATAACTAGTTTTGTAGCAACAGGCAAGTTCACTACCCCACTTTTACCTGTCTTTATATTGCTTCATTATTCAAGGCTAGTGTATAAGAAACCAACGCATTAAACAAAAGCATCGAAAAAGCAATGTGCTGAACTATATTCTTCTATCCCTAGTAAAATTACCACTTTTACCCTAGTAAAATTACCACTTTTAGTCTAGTAAAATTACCACTAACTATCGATATAAATCGATAATAGATAATCAAAAACTAATAAGATATAATAATAAATTACTAACAAAATAAAATAATGTTTTAAAAATACAATGTAAATTCATGATGAAGTTACATATCATTTTTAACTAACTATGACACTATATGGATAATATATAGTTGTTAATTCTTGTTTTCAGAACTATCAACATGATTGTAAATAAATAAGAAATATAGAGTTAATTGAGGGAACAAGAATTCTTAAAAAATTATTAAAAATTTTAAATTAAGAATTATTTTAATTTGGATCAAATATTTTGGATCAATAATTTGATCTAATATTTTTTATGTATTAATTTATTTTTTGAAAAAAAATTATATCTATTATTAAAAATATATAATCTAAAAAGTAATAAATTTTTTTTGAAGAGATAAATTAATACTAGAAAAAAAAATATTAATATTAGTAAAAAAAATTTTTTATTTTTGACTTGATTGCATTTTTAAAAAAAAAAATTTGTATTATCCATCCAACGAGTAATATATTTTTCCTAAAGATTTAATTAATTCTAGAAATAAAAAATTTTCTAGTTGATTATTAAATATTTTTTTAATATTATGATTATTGAATTCTGATTATAAATTCTTCGAAAAATAATCTTTTGTAATCTAAGTACTCATATTTTTAAGTACATAAAATTTTTGCTATTGTTTTTACTCTAATTATAAATGAGTTTTCCAGCCATACCATTAATAAAAATGTAATCTTATTTTATTATTAAAGAGATAAATAATAATTTTATCAACAATTGAATCATCATACTTCTGAAAATGACAAATTTTAAATTTTTTATTTCTGCAATTTTAAAAAATATGCAAACGCTCTTAGTAAAATTTTGATTTTTATTGAAATAAAAATGTTGAAATACATATTACATATATAATAAATTCTTTATATTAACAATTTATTTTTTTATTCTTTATGTATAGTATTAAATATATTAAAGTAAATAAAAATTATTAATCATTCAATTTGAAATAATATCGAATGATCATAATTAAAAACTTTTTGATTAAAAATAAAAATTAATTAATTTTTAAGCTATTTATAAAAAATAAATTTTTTTGAATATATTATAATATATATATATTGTGATATATTATAGTTATATATTTAATAAATATACATTATAGTTATAAATTTATATATATAATAAATAATAATGCTAAAATTAAATATACATCACAAATTTTAATTTAATTTTTCAATTTCTTTTTATTTCATTAATTATAATGCAATTCAAAAATCAATGTAATATTATGAAGAATTCAATTTTTTTATACATCTGAAATTTTTATTTTTTTCAACTAAATTAATAAATAATTTAACATAAAGAGTTAAATAAAATTTTATTAATTTATTCAGAAATATAAATTTCTGAATACAATAAATTTAGATTAAACTTTAAATCTGATAATTTTTACAATATTTAATTAATTTTTATAATAAATTTATTTTCAAAATTATTTTACTTTAAACAATTTAAAGAGATATCTATATTGTTAAATATATCAAATAAATTTCTTTAATATATTGAAGAAAACAATTTCTTTATAGAAACTAATAAAATAAGACTTAATAAAATAAGAATATTTAAGAAATACTAATAAGTATTTTAAAAATTCAAAAATTAATAAAAATTTATTTTCTTTTCAGAAACAATGTTAATAATAAATATAATAATAAATATAAAACAACATAATAATCTAGAGAAATATTATATATCTATTTAAATAAAATAATGCATAATTACTTGAAATAATATCTAATTTAATAACTAATATCTATATTATCTTATTTGATATTATTTTAATGATCATTTTTGAAATGTTTCATAAATATTGGCCAAATCAAATTATAAATATAGAAATTTCGACATATATTATTGATTAATAACTGAAAATTGAGTATGTGGAATCTGAACTTTAAAAATGTATATGAATTATCTTCTATCTTATTGTCTGAGCATTATTATTTATTAAGTTCAACATTAAATGAAAAGAATTTTAAAAGTCAAAGATATTCTTTAAAGATAAGAAGATTTCATAAATTATTACATATAAAAAAAACTTTTTATTAATATCATGAAGATTATAATTTTTAAAAATATTATGGATACTTTTGTATTACTTTATTTAATATATATAATAAATTATTTTAGATGTATCAAGAAAATTTTTATTTTAAAGCAATGTATTTTATTAGTTTCCTGATCTTATTCATTATTATAAGAAATTTTCAATAAGATATCAATCTTTATTCTTTACAATTTATTTCTTTTTTTAATTTTTTTGTTTATATATATTTCTTATGTAAATATATATATATATATTTTAATATATTTATAAATATATATATATATTTTAAAAATATATATATTTTTATAAATAAATATTTTAATATATTTTTAAAAATATTGATTAGGGGAATTTTCAATTCTTGAATCAATGAAAATAAATATATATTATGTAAATGTTTTTGTAGTTCTTATATAATTATTAGTTAAATAAAAAAAACTAATATTCTAGAATTAATAAAACAAAAAATTGATTTGTTAATAAAATTATTGACAAAATTGAATCGCACCAAAAATGATTAATATTACATATAAAACAAATATCACTCTTTGATTCATTTTTCTTATTTCGTTAGTTATATTATTATCTGAAATAACGACAAGCACAAAATATTGTTAAAAATAGAAGGAAATGAAAAAATTAGATATCAGAAAAAATAAAATTATATAATAATTTTTTTTATAAAAAATTTTTTAAAATATTTTTTATAAAATTAATTTTTAAGGTGCTGCAAGGAAATTTTAATTTTTTGTTTTTTAAAATATAAATATATTTTTAAACATATTTTTTAACTTTTTAATTCTTATTTTTATTATATTATCAATTATCTTTTTTCAGACATAGTATAATCTATATCTGTATTAATATAATTTGTTATGAAATTGAACTTTAAAGTAAATAGCATTTCAAAAATGTTAATTTCAATAATTATCTTTTTATAATTTCATAAAATATAAAATTATATCTTGTAAAATAATAATAAAATTATTAATATTTCATAAATATAAATATTGTAATTCTATATATATTTTAAAATATGTTATTAAAGAGAATGATATATTAATTATAAATTCTATATATTCTACATATTAATTATATATTTTAATATATTTCAGCTACATAAAAATCCGAACTGCACCTATAAATATATTAAAATAAAATGAAACTTTTACATTGATTTATATTTATAAATAGAATTAGATATATTGAACTTGATTTTATCACTATCCAAAAATATTATCAAAATATCGAGAATATTTAATTAATCATTTTTAAACTTATTATTTAGGCATTTTATTTCTTTTTCACCTCCATATCGAATAATTTCACAGTGAGCAATCATTAATATTTTACAAGTCACAGATATTTTACTATATTTACAAGTATGTTTTTTAATTGCTCTCGTTCTAGATTAGCTATGATTAGCTTATAACTCCTTTTCCCGTCAATTATTCGTTTCCTTGTCCTACAAACATGTCCGTCATGTTGCAATATATGACGTTGAAGAATATAATTAAAACTTTGATAATATAATAAAAATCGAAGCAATTTAAAATAAGATAACTTAGAAAATAATGTTAAATAAATATCTAGAAAAGATCATATGATCATAAGTCTCATAAAATTTATAAAAATTATTTGCATACACCATGTTTATTTTTCGGCATTTTTTTCTGAAATATATATACATAATTTTCAATTTCACTCTTCTGTTTTTTAATACCAATAATTATGAATTTTTCAATAAAATAAAATCTTTGCATATTTAGTATCTTAATAATATTTTAATACATTTTATTAATCGAACATTCTTTATTTGAACTATTTGAATTTTATTTGATCTATATGTTATTTCTGAATTATATACTATCATAACAAAATCTTTTCTTATGACAGCTATGGAAATAGAATTTAATTTGTAAGTTATATTAGACGCATTCATATGATATAACATCGAAACGAAATCAAAAATAGAAAAAAAAAGAAAAAAATAAAATTGATAAAAGAATTAATATTTACACACTCATATCATAAAAAAATAGAAAATTAAAATTGAAAATTATTTGCAAAATGCATATTCTTCAAATGTATTTTACAATAAAAAAAGTTTAAAGATAAAAAATGGTAAAAAATAAGAATGGAAATGCTATTGTATAGTCTATTTCAAATTAAAGAGATTTCAACTATATTTTAATCCAAACAATTTTGTTTTTATTGATTCGGATAATGAATTTACTCTATTATAATTATTATATTCTTTCATTATTATATTCTTTCTCAATTCTAAATCAATTCTATAATATTCTTACCATTTTTTGATTTTTTAAATATTTCCAATTTCATTTCAATAATTAATACTGTATACGTTTCTATCATCGTATATAGACATATCCAACATCAATTTTAAATTAAATTAAATTCGATTTCCATTAGTAAATAAAAACATATGTTTATATTTGTGTGCAATATAGAATATAAATTAATATAATATTAGATTATTCAAATAATAAATGTTTGAAAAATACAAATTTTACTATTTGTTATAATTATAATTACGAATTACAATTAATAAATTGTTATTCTTTTGTTGGACAAATGCTTCTTTCTTGAAAATATTTACAGACTTATCATATTTGAAGAATTTTGTTGTTTCGAATGTCCATGATAAATATGCATAAGAAAGGATAAAATAAGCATTATCAGAAATAAAGTAAATCCTCTTCAATTCTCTTTATTTTTTAAAGAAGATCGTTTGACTTATACAAAATATTTTATGCGATAAAAAAATAACACTATATTTTTACTTTCAAATATCTTTTACTTTAAAATTTATTTTGTTTGTTTTTGAACAATTTTTGACTTAATAATGCATGTATAATGATAATAATTTTGAAATATATTAAGAAATTTCATAAGCCTATGTATATTTAAAATTAATCATTGTTGTAACATGTAAAACACATATAATTTATTAATTCATTAAGAATATATTTTTTGATTTATTATATTTATTTTTATATAAAATAAGAACAAAATTGTAACATAAAAATACAATAATTTTTCAAACATAGATAATCAATATCTTTATATAAAGAATAAAATATTATATCAATTATTATATATAAAAAATTTTATCAAAATCTAAAAAATTTCTATTTTTATTCTAAAGAAATATATTATATGACAAATCTATTTTGATTAAGTCTCTTTGCGTCGATTTTAATGAGCTTATGTTGTAAAGTTAAAGACTTTGAATATTGTATGAAAAAAGATGCAATTGAATATTGTTCCTCAAAGAATCACTTGCTATAGAATTGTATAACTATTTATATTGTGATAAATTTGGTAATTTTTTAAAAATTGTTATTTTCTGTGGTTTTTAATTAACTTTTTGATTAACTTTTAAATGAATTCTTTCCAATTTAGATCTGATTAGCTTCTAGTTGAATTGCTAACTGATTTTTAATAATTGATTTTTAAAAATTGTCCCGGATTTTGAGTCTCCCTTCAGTAATTATTCTCGATAAAAATCTAAAAAGGAAAAATTTTTAATCGAAAATTCAAAAACTTTGAAGATATATAGTGCTTGTATAAATATATATCATATAGATATGTATTACATAAGAATACATTAAAAAATTTTTTTTTGTTGCTCAAAATCATTTTAAGAAGCTAAAAATAAAAGTAAAAAAAAAATCCTTAAAAATTCGATTATTTTTTGATTTTACGTTACACAACAAGTTTTCAGATAAAAGTTGTTTTTTTTCATAAGATTTATCTGGTAAAATATTTTATATATAATTATATAATATTATATAATTTATATTATACTATATAATACATATAATTATATAATAGTAAAAAATTATTATACATAATTATATAATAATCTAATCAGTATATAGAAATATTTATGTTGAAACATTGAAACAAATTATGAGAGATAATTTAATACAGAGTGATGCTGTTTTTGAGAGAAGAATTTGGAGAATCCTTTGAATTTATATTTATTAAAAACAATTCGCATGGCTGGAGTGTCAATGTAGTTCTGGGGCCTGAGACGATATTTTCTAGCTATGCTAGTTTCAACGGCGATCAGTATTATCCTACTTGAGAAAAATTATTACAAATATTCGCGGAACAATTTCCTGGGAAAACAGCAGATTTTATGGATGACATAACTCCTCAATTTCATCCTAGGAATTTTCTTTAAATTGATTGTCGTTTAATGAGGTGATTAATCCTGATTAATGATTAATCGTGATATTATCGCTGTATACCCTACCGAACACAATTTCATGAGATAAGTAAGAAGAGGTTTTGAGAGAACTTTTTAAACTTCAAAACTTTTGGAACCTCAGAATCTTTTCAACATTAAAATCTTTTATACTTCAGAACTGTTTGAATCTCAGAACCCTTTCAAAATCAGAACATCTTAAATCTCTGAATTTTAAATCTTAAAATTTTTCGAACTTGTAATTTCGAATTTTAGAATCTTGTAAATTTAATGAAAACTATCATTAATATATAAACTTTGCTTTTAATGGTCTTATAATAAAATTTGTCAATAGCGAATTTTGTAATAAATCAATTTTATTATTGCATACCATAGCTCAATCATAGAAACAACATCAATAACGATTTATAATATCGAAGAAAATTACGGAAATGATACAACTGTTTAATGTATTTGGTTTTCGTATATAATAAAACTTTGTATGGAAATTTCTTATCTTATTGTATATATAATCTATCTAATCTATGCATGAAATAATATCATATCCTTAAAAAGAAATAACTTTTGTAAAACTCTGAAAACTTTTTCTACATTTCTTATAGTTTGTGAATTATAATATAAAATCAAAATAGTCGAATTTTCAAGAACTAATTTTAAAATGATTTTTGGGATAAAAAAACATTGTGTAATACATATATATATAGACATTATGTATCCTAAAGATTGGAGATCTTTCTATGTAAGCGGGGATAAGAACTGCAAAAAAAAGCGGGATCGATTATATCGCAATGCATGAGAATCCTTATAATTATTTGGTTGATTATAAGATATTTGACATGTAATTTTTGAAACAACCATTATTTATGTATTATTGTTATTATATATTTTTTAATAATTATTATTGAAAATTTAGAACAATATAAGAAAACTATAATTATTCATATATTACTACTAAGAAATTGGAAATCTAAAATTATTGAAAGTCTTGAAATTATTGAAAAAATAAAATTTAAGCTATCGTAACTATTTTATAAATTAATTCTGATCTAAAATCATTATTCCTAATAGAATATTATTTTGAACAATTTTTCTTTTACATATAATCGTTGTATTTTTGAGTTATTCGCAAAAAATTTTTATATTCAATTTTGTACATTCTATTCATTTCTACAAGTTCGTAAGAGTATATATAATAATATGCAATCGCTTATTTCTTTCTTTATATAAATATACATATAAACAGTAAATAAATCAATACATTTTATATTCATTCATAGTGAATTTGAATATTTAAAAAAATTCACAAAATGCAAAAATAAAATTCCTAGATAATCGAAATTATAACTAAGTTTCCTTTTTATATATATAAACATGCATCACAAAGGAAATCTTTAAAAAAATATCTCATTCAAATAACAAAATCAATTTTCAAGGCACAAGCTAATCATTATACTATTATAATACATATGTAAAATCGTCAGTTTCTTTTAAGTAGCAATGATCATCATATAAAAACATATATAAAGGCAGAATAATTCGAAAACTAAAATTCGCTGATGTAAAAAACGAAAAACTTGCTTAAAGTATAAAAAGTAAAACTTTTTTATAATATTTTAAATTTATTAAAAATAGCGAAATAGGAAATAAATATTAAACGAAATCATTGATTAAAAACACAAATTTGCTTTAATTTAATTTTAAAAATACAAAAATGCTTGTCATTGAGTAATAATCTAATATTTTAACTTAATAATGATTTAATAAATTTTAAAATATTTCATCTATAATTACAATTAATACATAGACAAATTTTAGTCAAAATTTGATTTAATCTTAAATCATTGATTTATATAAATATTAATACTTATAGGAATAACAATATTTCTTTAATTTTTTGTATTCATTTATTTTTCTCTCATCAACATAACTTCGAAGTCACTAATTATAATTTCAGAATATTGAACGTTAATCATGTTAAATTTATGATGGCCTATTTAACGTTCATATTCATTGTTGTTCAAACATTAATTACAATTAGCAATATGATACTATGAATAAATAAAAATCAAAATAAAAATAAAAACATAAAATTTTGCAGTTGATGTATAAACTTAATTATAATTTAAGAAATAAGATAGTAATAAATTATTTCAAAAACTTTGTTATTTTAATTTTTACTAATAATTTCATTTTATGTAAAATAGATTAGAAAAAAAGATAGAAATAAATTATTTTTAAATAATTTTTTATTTAAATTAATAATAATAAAATAACAATAATAATAAATAAAATAACAAATAATTTAATACAAGTGATTGTGAAATTTTATTCAAATAAATGAATTATCATTTTTACTTATAAATTATTAAACATAGAATTCAGGAATTTTTTTACAATATAACTTTATTTATTTTCAGAATTATTCTTGCTTCAAATATATTTGAATTCATATTGTGTAAGTCATTGAAAAATAAATAAAATATCTAAATTAAATATCACAAAATATTTTGGTATATGTGATAATTTTAATATAAAAAATTATTTGAGAAATAATTATTTGAATAACTTAAAATAGAAGATTAAATAAAAAATTATTTCATTTGAAAGCTAAATAACAAAAAATTATCTATCTAAAAAAAATTGTCTGTTTAAATAAACAAAATATATGATTTAAATCTAATTTATTTTTCAAATAATAAATTAAAAATAATTATTTGAAATAATGCTATTTATTATTTTTATTCAAATTATAATTATATATTCGTTAGAAACAGAAAGAATCATTTTTATGTTTGTAATATAATATATTGCTGTCGACTTTATTTTCGTTTCAATTTATTTAATACGAATTAAATTGCTTATAATTTAACAAATAAATTTTAACCAACATTTTTGTATTTCTATATTTGTTTTATTCTTTAAAATCGATTCTCGATTCGTTTATAAATAAGATCTTGCATATTTCACAATATATTTCAAATAAGATTATATTTTTTTATTTGATCAATTAAAAGAATTTAAAACAAAACAATATTTTGGAAAAATAATACAAAATTCATTGTTATTTATAGAAATAAAGTTTATTTCTTAAAAAAAGAGAAAATTCGTTCCTAAACTAAATATACTTTCAGAATAATTATTGAGCAAATAATTATAATAAATGTTAATCTAGAATTAGAAGTAATAATAATATAAAAACTTGGCAAATTAATTATTTTCATTAAATTCAAATAATCATTTTAAAATATTTTATTTTAAAAATATTTTAAAAATATTTTATTTTAAAAATATTCAAATCTGATTTATAAAAAATAGAAAAGAAATACAATGTATTTATAAAAAGCAATTGGGGGAATATATATGAAAAGTTGTAAGTATGAAAGATAAAAAGCAAAAAAACATTGCTAATATGAGAAAGAAAAATGAAAAAGCAAAGAATAATAAAATATTATAAATATGAAAAAAAAATCAAAGAATAAGAATACATGAATTAAACTATATGAATATGATATAATATAAGCTAATGTAATATATGTTATTTCATTTTGTGTCTAAAATTTTTCAAAACGAGATATTCAAAAATAATTAATTTCTGAATGATTATAAACATTAATGAATTTTTAATTTTGATTTTTATTGTATTAATTTTTATATAATTATATTCTATTTTACTTGCAAATAAATAAATGATTTTCTATTCATTCACTCTATACATATATGATATCAATTATTTACATTTATTATACATATATAATGATTTACATTATTTATTATAAGGAATCATGTTATTTATGTGTTATAATGCTTAATCTTAGGAGACAAAACTAATTATGCATAAAATTGGAATAAATTTCATTATTTATTATAAATATAATAACTAAACATTGGAATAGACATTCATTTTAAATTAGCTTTACTTAAATTGTAATTATTAAAATAATAAGCTAATATTAAAATTAATAATTATATTCATTATTATTTATACGTATATATATATATTATTTTTATTTTGTTTTCAATTTTATTATAATTCATTTTTTATTATTCATAAATTAATATAAAATATTGTATGAAAATATTATAATATAATATATATATTATAATAAACAATAATATATATAATATATGTATAATGAATATATTATATCTATTAATATTTTATATTATATGTTTTATTATAATAAATAAGATAAATAAGATATTTTATTATAATAACATCGAATTCATTTTTAATATATCTATTTCAGGAAGATTTTTCAGACTGCTTTAAAGCAAGATTTCCCTACGGCGATGATCTAAAGAATTGCGTATACGATGGATGGCGCAAGATTGCATGCTTCGTGGCAGTACTTCTGTCGCAACAGACCTCTCTATTCATATTTGTATATATTATTCAAAAGGAATTATAAAAAATTTAAAAAAATAAGTTAATTTATACTTTTAAAAAAATACAACTCTATGAATTTTAATCATTGTTTTTATATTGTTTTTAATCTACATATAAAATACAAAGTTTTTGTTTTTTTAAATTACAAAAAAAAATCTAAAAAAAAATATTTTCATCTATAAGTATTATTACTGAAGTATATATAAGTTTCAGGATATATATAAATGAATATATAAATGAATATTATTATGATTTTAATATGATACGAAAATTAAACGATTATATTTTAAGAAAATTTTCTATTTTAATAATCTAAATGTAAAACTATTTTAATATCAATTTAAATATTTATTTAAATGATTATAAATAAAATACTATAAAAATAAATAGCTATATATAATTATATTTCTATTTTAGTAAAATACAATATTAATTTTGTTAAAAATATTTTTATAATATTTTTAATAATTATATAACAAAAAATAATAAAAAAAAGTAAAATCTATTATTTTGATATCTTTCTTGTTTTAATATTTTCACGAAATTAATGTTAATCGTGAACATAAATAATAACATTTATGTCGAAACACAAAAAAATATATTATAATAATCTATTATACAAATTAAAAATCTATTATAAATATTTTCATTTTTTAAATGTAATTTTAAAATTATATAATTAAAAATTAGACAAAATTAGACAAAATTAGACAAAAAGATGAAAAATTAAATTAGATGAAAAAATAAATTGTTATGAAAAAGAAATTAAATATTTAAAAGTTTATAACTAAAATATTATAAAAAAATTCACAAATTAATGTTAATTATTAACTAAATTAATAAACTTTATAATAAATGTCTGGAATAAAATGTTTGTTTTATTCATAAAAAACCTTAATTATATTTTTATATTTCTACAATATTTAAATCAGATCATTTGTATTACGTCATTTACTTCGAATTTTTTTTTTTTTTTACTTTTAATTATGATGAACTCTGATATGAAATGAATTAATCAGTAAAATCATAAAATAAAATATTTAAAAGTATCTAATATAAAAAACAAAATTACATTTTTTTTACAATTAGTGTGAAATTTTCAAACACATTTTTTAATAATATTTTTACAAAGATAAAACGTAAATCATAAAAATTGCAGAATTGCAGAATTATTATTCAGAAATAATAAATTTAAATGAAAACAAAATGATCTAAAAATGTTTTTTTTAAATTTTATTTAATATATTAATAAAATATTAGATAAATATATTCTTTTATATTATAATTCTCAAATAATATATAAACATGTATGTGTATAAATTTAATTCATTATAAAATAATTTTATAATTACAAACAGTGATTCTAATTATTAAAAGAAAATTGTTTTGGTTTTATCAAAGAAGTTTGGTTTTATCAAGAAAATTTTGTTATTTTGATGATATAATAAATAATCATTCATAAATCTTATAAATTCTATAGTATTTTTACAGGCAATTGCAAATTGGTAAGATTTAAGTTGAATATGTGATCAATTATATTTATTATTAAAATTTTTGTGCATGTTAAATTATTGTAAATTCAACAAGAATTTTAAAATATTATCATAAAATTTATAAATAAAAAATTTCTATTTCTATTAAGATTTTTAGAATATAATATATATATATGTTAAATCTAATAATATCTTGCAGAAGAGAATGTTTTTAATTCTTGAAATTGTGACTTCATAAAATCAGTATTTGTAATTTATTTTTTTAATAGAATTTTTTAAATAAAAAAAATCAGTATTTATTACTCTATTATTATTTATTCTTTATTATATATTTTATTTTTTTATTAATTTAATTTCCTACTATTTTTTTTTCATTTTTTCATAATAATCATTTTTGTACATATCTGTACGAATGTTAATTATATTTGTAAAACACTTTTGACAACAAGCACAAGAATTGATATGCAAAAATGAGAATTAAAACTTATTTATTAAGATATAAACAATTAAAATCAATATTAGATGAAGAAAATGAAAAAATGCGACGACGCAATTATGACGAATACTGCTATATAATAATTTGGCTTATATTAGCTTTAATATAACTATTATTTTCAAGACATATTTGTATTTTTTCATATTATTTTTTTAGAGCAAGTTTGGCATTTTTTTAAATAATGAAAAATTTCAATTATGCGAACTTTTAGTTCTTGAAACATAGTCTCAATTCAATTTTTTATTTTTTGCTCCTTAGGAAAAGAAATAAAACAATTGAGATTGGATGATTGAAGAAATCATATATATAGTATAGATCTATAACCTGTGAACCAAATATTTTACTTAAAAATTTCCAGGTCGATTTGAAATATAATAATGTCATGCATAAAATGTTGTCATTATATATAATGATTTTATTTTGTGGATTAGATTAGAATATGAATATCATTCAATACTAAAACGATAAGTATAAGAAGATATATAATATTTAATATAATTTTCGTTTGATTTTGTATTATTTTTCACTAATATTTGGTTATTTTTTTAAGAATTATTTAATTACAATATTATTATTAAATATATATATATTAATACCTAATTAAAAACAACATTATTTTTGCAATTTATATGTTTAATTCTCATGAATAGAATGCAAGAAAAAAAATTTTTTAAATTTTGGAAATTACATTCAAGATCAATTTTGCGACAAGTTATTGAAATTCTCCATCAAACTAATGTTGTAATCTATAATAATTTCTGAAGTTCTAATAAAATTAAAAATTGCTATTAGAAAATTAATTCTTTTTTTTATAAAATTGAAATAAAATAATAAATAAATAAATGAAGAATTATTAATAAAATATTATATTATTATATAAAATTATAAGCATCTTTAAAAAATCTATATTATTTATATTATCTATACAAATAATAATAGATAATAACGAATATAATGAAAGAAGTTAGAAATAAAAATCTTTATATATAATTTTTTTAAGTCACTAGTTTTGAAAAATTAAATTTTAATTTATAAATTGTGTAATTTATAAATTAGCTGCAACCCATTCGTAAATATATATACATAATAATGATGATATACATACATACATGATGAATATATAATAATAAAAATGATTTGTTATATTTTTATTATTTCTTTTAAATGAAAATAAAGTGCATATGCAAATGAAATCTGTTTGTCATTGCATACATGCACGAATTCATAATTTCAAAAAGTTCTTATAATTGAAAAAGTTCTTGCTAATTTAAAGATTAGAAAAATTTTTTTAGTTTAGACTATTCAATAGTTCGAGTTAAAAATAATTAAAAATATTCTAATTTTTCTTTTATTTGTATAAACTCTTATGAATCCTTATGAAATCCTTTCTATATTCATTTTGAAAAATTACATAAGTGATCAATGATATTATGGAGTAGTTGATTGTGCAACATTCTCTGTCTAAAGAAAATTCTTAAAATTATATGGAGAACAATGCTGTGTCAATCAATCTTTTGTTGCTAGGGAAACTGATCTGCGAATGTTTTTAATAAATTTCTTCGTGTAAGATAATGGTAATTATCATTGAAATTGGTACGATTGGAAAATTCTCTCAAATTCTAAAATTACACTCCTAAATCACATTCCAGCTATGTTAAAATGTTTCTAAAAAATATACAATCTGAATACAATGTGGAAATGCAATCGATAATTCATTAACAATTCATTTCATTCATGTTTATTTAGTTCCATTATATATATATATATATATATTTATATAATATCTTTGAATTCGATCAAAATGAAATTTAAATTCAAAAATCGCCGGTTTTATAAAATTTATCATATACAAGAAAAATATCAAATAAAGTAAATCGCTTTTTTCGTCTTTCTCATTTGAGAAGTTTTAAAAAATTCAAACTAAAAATTAAAATATTTTTTAATTAATTTCAAAGTAATTTTTTCTAAGTAAATAGTAACTTGATAATTTTGTGTAAGAAATAATTTATATCGATTAATATATAAAAAATAAAAATGATTTCATCTAAAAAAGAAAAATTTACTTATAAAAATATATCTCGAATAATATTTGAAATTACTAAATTTTTGTTTGAAATATTTTTTTATATAATCTATAATTTTAAAAATATTTCAGCTTCTATATTATTATTCGTCTTCTATACTCATTCTTATATATCGATAACTTTAACTATCTTTGATATAAAATAAAAATTTATATTTATTAATTTGAAAATTTTGATAAAATAAATTTGTTATTTTATCAAAATTTTAGATAAAATGAACGATTAACTAATTAGATTAAATTAAATATATTTATTCAATGAATAAAATTTGACATGTGAACAAATTTATCTTGATACATATTGACTAATGTCTATTTCTTTATGAAAATTGATGATTTAAGTTGTGAAATTTTTATAAATCACATACATGTGAAATTATAATTTTGAGTTTCAATTAAATATCATTAAATAAAGTGCGAAATATGACATCTCTGTGATTTAGCTTTCTATTCCATGTTTTCGATTATAAATATCGATTTCGAAAAAAAACAAAGTTCTGTTCTTTGTTCTCATTCTATGTTAATTTTAAATCAATATAGAAATTTTTTCATCTCATTTTATATTAAATAAAAATATATGTAAATAATATACACATAGTAGTCACTAGACAATATTTTTCGGATTAACATTTGTTTTATGACAAATAATATTAGAACCGACCAAATTTAATTTGTCAATATCGAAAAGATGAATTATAATAAATATAACATTATTATAAATATCCAGATACTTATTCATAATTGAAAGTTATAATTGTTTTATGTTTTTTTATAAAATATGAAGTTAATATAGAAAGATTCTATTAATGAAAATGAATTTCGACTTTATTTGAGACTTTATAAAAATATAAAAATTTGTAATTAAATTTTTATGTACAATCAAAATTTTATATATCTTAAATGTAATTATATTTATTAATAGTTTTATTTAAAGTTTGAAGATAATAGAAAAAAATATGCATATACATGTAATTTCTTTATATTCACAAAAAGTTATAAAATTATTTATAAAATTTATTCATTGCATATTCACTAAAAATGTAAAATTAATTATTAATAGAAAAAGTTTTAGTTATTTAATATCAATTTTCAAATAAACTATAGATAAAAAGTTGATAAATTATAAAATAAATTTCAAAATAATAATATAATAATATTAACATTTTTAATAATTTCTTAAAATAATAATTGATTTTAATATAATAAAAATATGCATTTGCATTAATAAATATTTTTTATTATTTATTTAACTTTTATTAAAAAATAAAAAAAAAAAATCATATTTAAATTATATTAAAGAATAGTAACATTCAGAAAATATTGATAATGCTATTTCTGAAAATATATGTCCTTCCAATTATATTTTTCTGTAAACGTTACTAATTAATGTAATACATTTATTTTAATCTTTCTAATTATTCAAAAAATAAATAAATATTTCAACATATTGATCACTAATAAATTATTAATTATTTTAATAAATATATTTTTTTTTGTTTCGCATAGTATGAATGCGATATAACATTTTTTTTTAGAATCTATTATAATTATTGTATTATATAAAAGATTTATATGTTGAATTATTATTGCAATCAACTATTCCATAATCACTTATATCGTACCTAAAAGAATGATCAAATTGAGAAATGTGAATTTGAATTTTATATTTTGTGATTATAAATTATTTTTGTTTATAATTCTAACATTATTTATAACTAAACATTATTTATAATTCTATAATTAATTAAAATTAATTTAATTTCAATTATTATTAATGCTTCAATTACTTTTTATATTGAATCGATGTTACATATTACAATGGTGAAAATGAAATATTTATATATATATATAAAAGTTACATCAAAGAAAATCTTCAAATCTTTGTGATAAAATACATAAAAAAATCTATTTTATTTTTTATTTTTTTTCATCTGTAATATTATAATATTATAAGTTAAACTTTGTAACGCATAAACAAAATCATATCTCATTATGAAACAAAAAAATTGGATAAAATAAATTAATATAAATCAATAAAAAGTAAAAAAAAGAAAAATCACTCATCATCTATAAATCGATCTGTAATTCTAAAGATATATTTGAGAAACTTTTGAGAATTTTAATATTTCTTATTTAATTGTATATCATATTTATTTATTCTCAAATATTTTTTGCAATAAGATATTATGAATAACTGTCTGAGAATAATTTTCACTTTTAATATAATATTTATTAATCAAACATAATTTTCGAAAATAATTTACAAAAATTTTATTTTAAAATAATTTATATTGTAAGAAATATATAAGAAAATTTCAATTTTGTCTACAAATCAATGAACAAAAAAATTTCTTTTAAAAAATTTCTAAAAATTTTCTAACAATAAAAAAAGAAAAATTATTTACAAATTTTCTATAATAATTTGATTAATTTCTTCCATTTCATTCATCCCAAATTTTAATTTATATTTAATCATATAAAATATTAAAAGAGATTTAAACATGTCTTTTATTTTTAATAATATATAAATAAAATATTTATAGCAATAATAAATGATTTTGAAGAAAAAATTCCGTGAAAAAAAATTCTTTATAGTTTTAAAATTTTCTTTTCAGAAAATATTAATGACTTTGAAAAATTAAAAAAAAAAATGAATAATAAAAATATTTCATTTTCTTCCTCATGTCATTCCTCATTCAAGATTATTTACCAACTGATTGCATCAATTTACAAATTTTAATTTACAAATATATTTTAAAATTGTACTTTTTTAAATATAATTTATGTAATGACAATAAAATTATACTCTATTTCAATAATTTTTAAATTTAAAAATGATTTGGTATTTCGATCGTTTATTAATTGATTATTAAATCTTACTATTACTATTATACAAGTACTTTACAAATTGTTAAAAACAAAAATTGTATAGTCATTAGATATCATTTTTCAGATTAAATATTCTTTGAATAATAATTAAAAATTCGAAAATATAATATATATATATATATCCTTTCTATCTGTAAAATTCTTATTTAAGAAACTGTTAAAATATATTTTTGATGTTTGAATATTTCACTATTAGTCTCTTCAAAATTAATTCGATTTCTTATTATCACAATATGTCAAATGATATTTTTTTCAAAGAATATTCTCGACAAATTGCATAATCTTGTGATCTCTATTTATAAGTTTGCCATGTATGATCAAAGAAAAAAACTTGAAAGACTTGATGGATCTGGAATCGTTCTAAAGCGAATAGAATCAGTTTAGGCTTTCTGTAAAAGGAGAAAACGAAGTTACATAATCGGATAAATAGTAGACTTCACTAATGTGATTGTGACAGTTGATCAATATTAATGTAAATTTTGAATAGTTTGAACAAGAATAATTGTCATAATACAATCTTATCACTGGTAATATCTAAAAAAAATTTTAAATGATATATAGAAAAATTAATAATTAATAGATTGCTAATTTTTATGCAGCACAAATTTGTCTAAATTTTCAATTAATGAATAAATTATATGTTATTACAAAATACAATTTTCAATACAATAGAATTTTCAATATCTAAACTAATATGAAGATAAGATCATTTGAATAATGGAACTTTTATAAACAAATTATTCTATATTTTCAAAAGAATAATATATTTATTTACAATAAAATTGGCATTTCTCTAGTTTATATAAATCATCATTGTATCTACAATAACGTTTATATTTTGATTTTTTAGCATCTTTAAACTTTATTTATTATTATTAAACTATTTATTATATTTATATATTAAATATTGAAAAATACAATAATTTTCTAATAATTTGCCAATAATTTTCAATTTCATTCGTTTTTTATTTTTCAGTTTTTTAATGTCAGATTTTTCAATATTATATACTTTTGTCAATTCTATAGCCTTCTTGCTTTTTAACTTCCGATTTAGTTTCCGATTTTCGATTCCGTTTTAATAGTTAAAAACTGTATGTTTATGTTTTGATGTCATCGTTCATATATATTATATGAATATATATTTAACGTTAATTTCACATCTAAATTATAAAATTCTTCATATTGATAGAAAATGATAAAAAATAATATAAGAGAATATAATATAAGAATATCCTACATTTATTTCGTAATCATTTACACAATCGCTATAGTCATATTTATTCACTATTGTTAAAATATTGAAATTTTCATTTCAAAATCGGCAATAAAAAAATGATAGTCTGTTGCAATATAGATGCAATATAAGTATAGTGCATAAGTATAAGTATAGCAACTTTTTGCGCAAAAATCGATATCTGAATATGAAATTTGATTATGAGACTCTCAATACTGAACTCTTCAAAGAAAATTTAGAAAAAATAAAATAGAATTCTCTAGATCTCTAGATTAACACTACAATGTACATTACAAACAAGACAATAAACAAATATATATAATCGATATATATTAATAGGACTGATTTTAAATTGACTACAAAATGATCACATATTTTTTTTATATATTCATATTTGATGCATTTTATAGTTTAATAGTTAATTAAAGAATTTGTATTTGCAGTGACGGATAATATTCGAAAATCATTTAAAACGAAATAACTTTTAAAATTAGATAAAATAACTTGAATTTTTTAATGTAAAAAGCATTAATTTATTAAATAGTGTGTAAAAAATTATAAAAAAAATAACAATTGAAATCATGAAAAAAATAATAAAATTCACAATGATATGTTAATATATGATGTCATCATAGATTTTGATGATTTTATAAAATTTATTACATGATATTTAATAAATTAATTTAATTTTAACATTTTAAAAAAATTAAAGTGTTCCAATATTTTTAAAACTTAGAAAATAGAATAAGGATACCAATTCGCTTGAAAATCGATATAGTTATTATATAACCGGAACAATCGAACATGTGAACATTTTATTCATATCTACTGTTTCGATTTGAACAACAATTTTTAATGACAATAATTAAATCGATTTTTATTACTATAATAAATTATTTTATACATTATAGAGATAACAGATACAGTTTGAATAATAAAATATTCAAATAACATTTAGAATTATAGAGATTTTATTATATATAAGATATATAATATATATATAAGATATATAATTATATATATAAATATATATATCTTATTCGTTATATATGTCATTATTTTTTACATTAATGTAACTTTGAAAAAATATTTCATTTGATGTTGTTTGACTTCACATAATATATTGATAAAGGAAATAGGAATATAATAAAATATTTTATTTCAATTATTATTATTTTTTTTTTTACATTATTATTGAGATCTATTCTATAATATTATATCAATAGTCATTCTATTATCTATATCATTCAAAATTTTTGTAATTTTCAATTACAATCAAAACTTTTATTTAAAATATAATTATATTTTTCATAATATTTAACTCAATCTAAATAAAAAGATACGTAATATATTCATTCATATTGTTTATGTAAAATATGAAATATAAAAAATTTGTATAAAAATTTGCAATTCATTAATTAAATAATTATATATTATAAATATATAATTATAATATAAGCAAATTCATATTTTTTTATACTAGAACAGAGTGTAAGATAATTTTCTTTTTTTATTTTGCATAATTTCTAATAATACGTAATGAACAAAATTTTTCTTTCACAGTAATATTTAATATTGATTTTGATTAATCATTTTTTTAATATTTATTTAATATTGATTTTCATTAATGATTAATAAATTTAATTAATAAAGTTTTTGAGTGAGCCACAAATCATTTAAATTAAATTACTTTGATTTACTTAAATTTTCATCGATTTTATAAAAATTTTCTTCAATAATTTATTTTTTGTTTTTAAAAAATAATATTTTTATATATTATATATTTTTATATAAAAATGAATGAATGAAATAGTTTAAAAAAAATTATTTTGCAAATTGTTCATTTATATTGTGAATATATTCACTTTAAAATATCAATAAATTGATATAATAAAATATTATGAAAAAAAATATAATTGATAATATAAAATAAATAAATAATTGATAATATAAAATAATTGATAATAAAAATAAGAATTAAAAAGTATGTTTAGAAAATAAACATATTAAAAATAAAAATTTAAAACTTCAAAATCGCCATATATCGCAGCTTAAAAATTAATTTTATAAATTATATGTAATACAAATATAATTTCATTACATGTAATACAAATTATTTATAAATTTTTTCATTATTAAAAAATAATCATACAATTTTTTATTGTATTCTAATTATTAATAAATATATAATAATAAATTTAAATAACATTATATAATATTAATATTAATAAATATAAATGACAATTATGCATTTTATAACTTTTAATTTCTTATAATTGAATAATTATCTTCTAAATTAAAGACAAAAAGTAAAATGAATATAAATTGGAAATTCTAATTTTAAAATACAGTAAATATATATTATATTAAAATATTCAATAATTAAAATTGATTTATAAAAAGAACTTCATAGACCTTTATTAAAAAAAAATTCCCTGAGTAGTTTATAATGTAATGAGTTCTTTGTAAAATATATTTTTTATTTATAAAATAAGATACGAATTATTTTCAATCAATAATATTAATGTACTTTGAGAATAAAAGAAATAACAATAACAATTTTTAAAATATAACATATTCGTATTATATAAAAATAATTAATTATTATATTATAAAAATAATTAATAAATATTGATTTATTATTTTTTTTATTTTTTATTCTAAATATATTAAATATTATATTATTATTATACCATATATATATATATATGTTTATAGATTATAATATATTAGTATATATATTAGTATATATAATATATATAGTACATATTATAAGCTATAATAAAATAATTATTTTTATTCATAATATTAATAAAAAATAAAATTTATATTTATATTTTTCACATCAATATTTATATTTTTCAAATCAAAATATCATCTCTTTAAAGTCAAAATATTTTCTCCTATATTTATATATAGAAATATATTTAAAACAGAAAAAAGTGTTCCACATTAACAAATGAAATTTATAATAAATGTTCAAGTTCATAAATATTCTCTGATCAATATATGAATATCATTAGAAATTAATTATTATCACAATCACATTGTAATTTCTTTTGCAAATGAATGTCACGTATTCATTATGATGTATATGAATGCAACTTTTTCTTTTTGTTTCTTTTCTCATGCGAAATATGATTCTCGCGACATATTTTCTTATTTAATTTAAATGATTTGCATGCCCAACGAAAGAATAAATCTTCGATTTGAAAGGAATAAAGATTAATTTATGATAATATTGTATTTTATAATAAAAATGAAAAAGAATTCATGATAAAATGTTATAATAAGATTTTTAAAGAATATATATTGAAGAACATATATAATAATATTTTGAATTATTCCTTCTTTTTATTTGGTCCTAAGTCTTGCATTTTATAAATTTTGATATTTAATAATAAATATTAATCACACACAAAGATTATATGAGCAATAGCAGATGTTAAGCGTTATTAAAATATTTGAAAAATGACCTTTAAAATAATATATTATTTTATTTGACTTTAGATATAATTTAAAATAATTATGTATTTATTTGAAAAAATAAATAATTTTCTTTGATTTTTATTAGATTGATTATATTGATTATATTTTGAAATGAAATAATTTGTTATTTTATTATATATTTTTTATTTGAATTTATTTAAATAATTCTCTTTTATTGTATCATTGTTATTTATATATCTATTCTAAAAAAATAAATTTTTTTATTCCGTCTTATGTATATAAGATATAAATATTATAATTTCTTATAATAGTTCATTTATCATAATGGATATCTTCCTGATAAAATAAACTATTTTAATCAAAAATATTTCTGAAAGTAAATATAGTTATAATATAAAAAAAGTTCCTGAGTTGTAAGTTCAATAATCTATCAATATATTGATATCAATTTCAATAATATTATTTGGTATTAAATAAAAATTAATTGTCAATTTAAATAAATTTTTTATATGTCAAATATAATCTAAAATATTAAAATTATTATTTATTATTTATTTAAATAAATTTATAATTTAGATTTGAAAATAAATTTATTAAAATTTTGAGAATAATGTATTTGTATCTCATAAGAGAAGTAAAGTTACTTCTCTTATGTTATATTATAAAATAAATATATTACAAATAAATTATATCCAAATTAATATATGTCATATGAAAAATATAATAAATTGCTAAATATTGAATATTAAATATAATCAAATGATGCATTCATGATATTGTCTAAAAAAAATATTTTATCTTTAAAAAATATTAAGAACTCTATCAAAAAGATTGAAAAAAAATTTAATCAAAGTAAATTTCAAAGCAATATCTCGAACTTTTTTAATAAATGATTATCATATATCATTTTTATTATTAACATTAATAACAATGACATTTATGAATGTTTAATGAATTATTGATTCAAAATTTTTATGAATATTTACAAGTAGTGATGTTCGCGCTTACAACAATAGTATTGTAATAGTTTTGGTGGATATGAGCTAACAACTGGATATTTGTCAAATGCCTTTCGACTTGTAGTAACAAATGGTTTACTTTTTAAGGATGAGTAAATCGTATGTAAGTTACTCGTACGGAGTGCGTATGATTAGAGAGCAAGATGTCTGTCACAATGTCGCAGCAGATAATCGTGTCCGATCAGAACACGATGTGTTCACAAACTATCTTGTCATATCTAGCGGTCAGTTACATCTACGACGTGATCACTATGAAATTTTATTTGTAAGTGAAGTTCATGCCCTGAGAAAAAATCCTTCCTAATTCAATTGGGAGAATCACAGATTCCCGGTGGATCATGCCAATAATCAATAATATCTCGGTCAGTGTCCAACTCGCGACACTCCCAAGTTCTAGAAAAATTTCTCATTTGGATGATGATCTGTATACAAAGATCTCAAGACAAACAGAAGCAGAATAGCGTAATCCTTTCTTATAAATTTCCTTGAACAAAGAATGATGCTAGTTATCGCCGAGTCAACTATATCTGGAATATATTATCTTTAGATCCAAGGAGATGGCTTATGTTAAAATATACAATTACAAGGGTCGACTAAACTTTCAAAAATAACAGATTATTAATACAATTAATACAATTCCTTATTCAGGTTTATTATAATTTATTATAATTTAAGAGGTCTGTGAATTATAATAATAGAAAAAAATTACTATGAAGAATTTTTCTTACTATGAAGAATAAACTGTTTATAAATCTCGCGAGCAATAAATGCTCGCGAAAAAGTGATCCAAAGATAATGCATTTATTAAAAAATTTTTTATATTTTTTATATTTATATTTAATCTATTTTAAAGCAGATCTAGTCAAATTTGAGGAATTTTTAAATTATATTACATTAAAATTATTTTTTAAAGTTATTTAAGAAATAATCTATTTCTACAAATAATATTAATAATAAAAATATTTCATAATATACATAACATATTCCGTACGAAAAAATAAAATTCTATTTATAATTAAACAGTTTATTTTATCATTTTAAAAAATAAATTATTTAATATTGAATATTATTATTGATGAATATTGATTATTCGATAAAAATAATTAATTTCTTAATATACAACATCAAATATTTTATATTTTATTGCTTCTAATTAACATTATTACACATTTAATATGATTATTATTACATTTATTGTTCAATATTTATTTTAAATATTATTTTAAGAATAATTTTTTAAGAAATTATTTCCTCAAATAATTCTTCAATTTATTATTTTTTCAAATATTTATTTTAATTTTCTTTAATTAATTAAATAAAAAATATAACATGAATTAAAATACATTACTATCAAATAATTTGAAATAATTATTTTTAAATTTTTATTTGAAATATTTAAAATTATATAATTTTTAATGCACTTATTAAAGCATTTATACATACATGTCTATAAAAAAAAAATATTAAATTATTACGGTTATTACTAAACTATTTATGTCAGAAAATCATTAATTTATAAAATATTGCAATTTGAAATTTGTGAAACTTATAAACAAAAAAAATATGAAATGCTTTATATATTCCAAAATCTTTCATGTGATAATTTTTACAAAAGTTCAAATTATAATATTTTAAATTTATAATGTTTTGATATAAATTGTCTAATATTTTTTGTAAGAACGAGTTGCATCGACTAATGCATTACAAATTACATTAAAAAAAAAGTTATTTTTATATAATCACTATGTATATCTACAGATTAATATAAGAGAATCTATATTTGTCCGTCTTCATTTATCGAATTTAACGTTTATTATTTTTTGGCAAAAAATGCTTTAAATAAATATTTATCAAATAATTCAATAATTTTCTTAAAGATGATATTTCTACTTTAACGATTCAATATTTCTACTTTATATAGTTATATAGTTATATAGTTTTATTATATAGTTCATTTTCTGTCATTATAATTTTTCAATAAAAGTAAATTTCTTTTTAAATTTTTCTGATTTAAGGCTGAGAATGAATTATTAATTTTTGTAGGAAAAATTGAATTTGTATTTGTCTAATTTAATATTCTGTTTTTCAGGAATGGATTAATATACTCAGTAACGGTTATTACTACATACAAATGGACAAATATAGTCAATGTACCTCCTTACCAAAAAATAATTTTTAAGAACATTTTTTTCATAATATTTCTTCTTTTAAAGATATTTTATTGCATTTAAATAAAACAAATGTATAGACTGATCGCAAGTATTTATACATCGTTGATGATTCTATATGATTTTATTAAGAAAGTCAAAAAATAAATAAATAAATAAATAAAAATAAAATTTCGTTTAAGACGTCGTCTTCAAGAAAATCGAATTTAAAAATAATTGAAGGGAAGTGAATTATTAATGGAATCGTTTATTCCATATCCGAGAATAAAAAAAAATATATAAAATATTTCTTTGTTCAAACTTTTGATTTTAAAAATTTAAACAAAAATAATCAGATATTACTTGACGAATTTTCAAATTTGTTTATTTCGAAAAGCAATCTTGAAGTAAAAATTTATTATAAATATATTTTTTATTTATTTTCGCATGTAAAATAACTTTCTTATCAATAATCTACTCATATCCAATCAAAAATTAAAATTTTCCTTATTATAATTAATTAATTTTTAAATTGAAAATGAACGAAAAAAATTCTTTTTTATGATTTATTTTTATATATAGAAGCATAGAGATTCTTCTATTAAGAATTTTAATTGTATTTTCATGTTACATATGTATATACATATATATATTATACATGCATTATATATATAACATATACATGTAACATATGTAAGAGAAATTACAATATCAATATTAATACGTACTTCCTATTCCAAACTAAATTAATAAAATAAATTTTATTTTTCCTTTCCAAAATTTTTTATATTTTTTTTTTCATTTTCAATATTTTCAATATTTATATTATAAAAAAAAATAGTATTTAGTTAATGCAAATCTTTTCTGTTAATAATATGTGAACATTTATATATTGCATATTGCAAACGTAATTTTGTACTTTTCCATGTAACAAATTTTATTAATGAATATTAATATTTATAAAAGTTAAACAAAAATTTATGAATATTATCAAATATTTCTATTCAATTTTTATTTTAAAGTATGTAATTATTATCATTTTATTCTAAATTTTTTATTTATATTATTATTATATTACTTACAAAAAAGAAATAAATATTCACTTGATTACTAATTATTAACATATTATTACTAACATATTATTATTAACATAATTATATATATAAGTAAGTATATATATATATATATATATATATATATATATATTTATAAGTTTTCATTATAAATATAATAAAGAGACAAGATTATTCAGATAAAGAAATTTTCGAACACTGGATTTTTCTTAGATGAATTATTCCATAGTTTAGAAAAAATAATTGTTTACACCAAAATTTCTTTGTTTGAGCGAAGTATTTAGGGATTAGTACAAAAGCATTTTATTTTTTGATATTTTTAAATTACAATTAAAAAAAATACTCGAGAAATATGCACTAATGCAATTAATTTTCAATTTAATGTTAATGACTGTAGATTTTCCAATATTATATTCTTTTATAGATTTCCAATATTATATTCTTCTATATTCCAATTTTGTAGTCAATTCTTATTGCCGCTTTTTAATTTTTTAAGTATTTTCAATTTCATTTCAATAGTTAACACAATTATCATCGTACACTATATGAACGTATTCAACATAAATTACAAATTAAATTTTATTTCCATTAAGAAAAGATATATGTATATTATTGTAAATAGAGATAATATATAGTTGTATTTATATAATATATAATTTGTGTTTGCATCCACAATACAATAGTATTGTAATAATGATGATATTACAATAATATTGTAATAATGATGATGGACATAAGCTAATAGGTGGATATTTGTATTTGTATGCCCTTCGATAGATGTCGAATAATAATAATAATAAGTAGTATATTTCTTAAAGATGAATGGATTGTATTCTTAGTTACACATGCAGTATACGTATTTATAAGAGAGTTGGGTCTTTCACAATTTTACAGCAGAGAATCATGCCCGACGATCAGAGTACGATGTGATATTAGAATAAATTATCTATGATGTCGTATTAAGCAGTCAGTCTATGATGAATTCACATGAATTTTCTTTACAAATAACGATAGATAATCATGTCCAATCTGAATATGATATGTTTACAAACTATCTAATTATCGTATCCGGCGGTCAAAGTAAGACATATTCACACTGAATTTCTATTTGCAACTGAAATACCCTTAGAGAATCCCTTCTCAGTTAAATTGAGAATTTCTTGGTGAGACATGCCCACAACTATAATATCGCGGTCAGTATCTAATTCGCAATATTCTCAAGTTGGAGGAAAATTCCTCGTTTGAATGGTGATCTCTATACAAAGATCTCAGGACAAGTAGGAACAGAACATCTCTCTTAGATTTCCTCAAACTAGAATAAAGCTAATTGTCGCTGAATCAATTATGTCTGGAATATGTCATCTCTAGGGTCAGTCCAAGATTGGACCAGATTGGATTATGTCAAAATATATAATTATATTGGCTAAACTCTCGAAAACGATAAACTTCCCAGCTAATACCATCCCTTATTCAGGCCCAAGAAAGATTTGCATATGATAATAACAGACAAAGATTTCTATAAGGAATTTCTCCAAATAAGATGTTTATATATCTCGCGAGCAATAAGTATTCACAAAAAAATATTAATAAAACATTCGAATAATAAATTCAGATAATAGGAATTGTATTGTGCAAACAAATTGAAAATTAATTCTAGTTATTGAATTGTTTAAAAAAATTTTTCAAAATCATTTGTTTTGTAATAATCTATATACAATAAATATATTTTATGAACATTATGTGCATATATATATGCACACACACACACATATATATATATATATATATATATAATATTGTCCACTTAAGCTCCAATTTCGAATATGTTTAAGAGGAAAAGTGATTTTTATAAATTCAATTGAAGAAAGGAAAGTAAATAATATAAATGAAATAAAAGTTTCATGTAAAATTTGATTAAGTAGTTTTTATCTCATTCGATACGTTCGAAACTTATTCTGAAATTTTATTTCCAAGAATTAATGAACATAAACGCTTAAATGAATAATACTATAAACTACCAATGGAAATTATATAATAAAATAATAAAATAAATCTAAAAATATAACTTTTATGGATTATGTAATAATTAATCATATTATAAAATGATTCAATATGATCTCTTATTTATTAAGTTTATATATTTCATTTCATGTACACAATTGCTTATTAATATCATCATAGTATTCGTTATAAATTCATAACTTAGTTAATCACAAAAATATTGTTTCTTCAATCAAATATGTCATTTGTAAGTCGTAGATCTTGTATCAAAAAAATCAAAATCATGTATCTATACATGATTTAGATACATGTTTTAAATATAATTAAATAAATAAGTAAATATAAATAATAATAAATAGTTTTGTTTCTAAATTATACCTTTTATTATTTTAAATCAAAATTATAAAAATTAAATTCAATTGGAATATAATAATATATACAATTTGAGATACTTATTTGAATTTTTTAGAACATGTTATATCAAACATGTTATATTAGATAAAAAATTATTGCAAAGAGATTATTATATTTATTATAATTATATAATATTATAAAAATAAATATTATCTCAAATATAACGTTTATTTAAAAAAATATTTCCAGTCCTTAAAATCAAAAATAAGCAACTTTATATTATTATTTTTTTTTAATACGAATGCCATTTACTTTTTCACTCTTATTTGCAATACTATTTCGAAAAAAAAAGTTTATTTATTTAAAATCTTACATCACTTGAAAAAATAAAAATATTTATTTCTATTTATCTATATAGCATTAATATTATATAATATATAATATTTATCTATATAGTTAAAAGTAAACTTTTAGTTAACTTTAAAGAATCGATTCCAGAGATCAAAATAAATATATATATACAAAAATATAAAGTTTTTTTTATTAAGTTATAGTTAGAATTAAATTTTCTTTATTAAGTTATAAACAATTAAATTTTATTAAATGAGATAATTCCATTTTTGTTCTATCTCCATCTCGTTTCATATAATTGCTTAATTTAATAAATAAATTTTAATGAATATTTTTATATACAAACTTTTGTATTTCATTAGCTTGTAGAATCTATCTTCTAAAAATTCCACATGAATAATATTCTCTATATTCATATCCTATATATTCCTATATTTACTTATTTATAATATATATATAATATATATAATATAATATAATATAATATAATATAATATAATATATATACATGTAAATTTAATATATTTAATAAGTATATAGTCAATAATAAAAAAAATAATATTATACTATAAATACATATATACATATGTATATACTTATTCAAAACATGATGAATTTAAAAGTCAAGATCATACTGGCGTTAAATAAAAATATTTTTGTGATCATATGTATCTAGATACATGAAATTTTTTTTATTTTTTTTATTTTTATTTTTAAAAACTTTATATATTAAATATATAACATTATATATTTTATTTTTAAAAATTATATATATTTATAAACTTTATATATTGATGCTATTCATCTATATTTTATAGTGATATGATTATGCGAAGTACACTTTTGAGAAAAATGATTGAACTTCAATTCTAATGATAAAAAGTGATATTTGTCAAGAGTAGATAATAACTGACGATCTTCAGAATTTCGATTCTACGCGAAGAACGCTTTCACCTTATTAGAATCAACAAACGACTGGCGTCGAAACAATTCAAAAAAGAAATTATGTACATACTTCGAGAAAAAAAATATTGTTGATTATATAATTAAAAATGTTTTTTTTCAATTAATTTTTGTGTGAATTTCGAATAGTTTATTATATGAAATATTATATAATATTATATGAAAAATATTTTATTTAATTAATTTTTAATTAATTCTATTATTCCAATTATTTTTGTAATACATAAAAGTTTTTATGTAAATTAATTTATACTAATTTATATTAATTATAGTAGCATTTTAAAATTTTATTTATAGGTCATATGATATATTAAATTAATTTGTACAAATAATGTAATTTTCATTATTGAATTTTTTGTATGAAATTAAAAATATAGTTGATATTTTTTTAAAATAGTTATCAATCAATCCTTTGTAACTCGAAAACACATACCTTTAAGTCGAATATATAATTAATTAATTTTTTCGAAATTTAATTCGATTTATTATATTTTTAATTAATTTGAATTATTTATATTTATTTATATTATACTTTTTATAGGCATAAATGATTATTAATCATAGATTAATTCAATTTTTATAACTTAAATTTGTTTATCCTATAATTCAAAATTTATCATTATTTTCTTTACAATTTGACAATTTTGTAATTTGACAACTTTGTAATTATAGATATATCACAACATAAAAATTATCGACTTATCGATATTATCTCTCCTTTTAATTTTGAAATTATATCGAAGACAAATCAAAATATTTAAATTTTTCTTTTATAGTAGAAAAAATATTATATTGATCTTTACACAAAATTTTTATATATTAAATTTATATTACATTAAATATTAAATTATATATTAAATTTGTTCATTCTTTTTTATTCAAAACTTTTAATAGTAAGGGAATTTTTATATCTTTGCATATTTATTTATATATATTTCTTTGCATACTTAATCGCATATTTAGATATTTAGATATACTCATCTTGAAACTTGATTATATTATTAAGAATATTATATATTTATTTATTAAGAATATAAATTAAATTATCCGTTTTTTTTAAACTCTTAAGCTGTTATATATAAAATTGCAATCAGTATCGAATTGAAAATATATAAAAAAAATTTTAAATTTTAAATTTTTATGATAAAAAAATTGCTTAGTGAATAAATTAGAAAAATTAAAATTATATCAAAATAATATTGTTATTTTGGCACAATTTAGTTTTATTATATTATTATATTATTACAGGGAATTATCTTAAGTTACCAATATTACTATAATATTTATAATTAAATATTATGAATCTAAACTATTTATGTATATATAAACTGTGCTATACATATAATTATTTATTTCTTGCTACATTTCGTATAAGTTACATATTGTATACATCTATTAAAGTTATATTATCAAAATTATATTTTCATTACAAGATAATGAAAAAGAGTTCATAACTTTTAGAATAGAAATGATATGAAATTTCCAAATTTTGAAATCTTTGAAAACTTAAAAAATTTCGCATTTATAAACCTTAAAACTTTCTATTATTTTTATTATTTTTGGAATTCGAAATTCTCAAAACTCAATTTTTGTATTTATTTAGTATTTAATTTTTATTTAGCTAAGAATATTGCAATTTAATTTATTAATTACTGAATTAAATTAATACATTTTATATTATAATACTCTACGTTTTCATAGAGAAAACGTAGAATAGAAAAATAATTTAATTTTTTATAAATCAAAAAAATAAATTATACTTTTTAGAAAAGAAAAAAAAGAAAAAAAATAAACATTTTGAGTTTTAAAAATTTTTAACTCATAAATTTTTGTAAATCTAAAAATTAGAGTAACACATCTTTAAAAAATATCCTAATAAAAACGAATCAAAAAATTAATATTGTCATAGTTATAAATAATTATTTATTTCAGTTAAAATGAGCTTATTGATATTAGAAGCTAGTGTGCAATAAGCATAAATAAGCATAAATAAATAATATCTCTAACTAATAAATTATAAGTTTTTCTTTATTGTATAATAGAATTGTCTTATTATATAGTTGTCTGAGAAATTTTAATTAACAAAAATATATCAATTGTATCCATATGAAAATGGAAAAAGGACACGTAGGAAACTAGAAAAAAAAAAAATAATAAAATAATCTATTATTTTTGTATAACATTTATTCTTAAGACAAACATGCTTTAATCGAAACAAAAAATTATTTATAATTTTGAAAATTTTAATTTTTAGATTTACATTTATTAGAAATTTTTTTTCATTTGTCAAATATTATCTATCCTAAAAGTTTATTCTTCTCTTTTATCGCTATATAATGCGGTAATAATTATATTTTAATTACCGTATGTCACACTAAGATTTTTAATTACATTATTGTCGTTTAGTATATTCATTATCGTTATTATATCATAAAATTGTTGCAAATATAAGAAATATATAATTTCTTATTAACACTTAATATGTGAAGCCTATACGAAGCTTAAAAATAAACATATGAATTTTTAGAATTTTTTTCAAAACTAAAAGATTTAAATGTTTTATTCGATGGATTGAAATAATAATATACTATTGCAGAATTAATGTGTTTTCATTAATTGGATTATTTAAAATTTATTTCACATAAAATCATTGCATAAAATCATTTTATCATCATTCAAAATATAAAAAATTAAAATCAAGTATCGGAAAAAATTTAGACATAATTTAACATTTTTTTTAATAACAGTAATTCCACGAAATAGAATTTCTTTTAAAATTATTTTCAATTTTTCTTTTAAAATTTTCATGTCAAGTAAGAAACATTTTAAATTACTAAAAAAAAAAAACCGAGCCGTGAAAAGTAAGCATTCTTCAACACTTAAACCGTGTCGTTGCCAAATCTTTGGAGTATGAGCAGCCACACCTGTTTGCCCAGCAAAAAAACTTTCACTTCTTTATCCAAGTGTCATCGATAAGCGATATATTAGCATTTCGGAACAGAGATTTAAAAACCGTCTAATCGCATGAAATTTATTTTCTTTTGCACTTTTTTATGCAACATCCTTGTTGTACATTCATCATTCATTTACATCATATTGTATGGGGAAAAAGAGGGAGGAAGACAAAAAGAGGAGGAAAGAGTGGGAGAGAGAGAAACAGAGAGAGAGATACATTTTGCTATATAATATAAAAATACTTTTGCTTTAAATATTATATTGTATCACATTTAATTATTAATTATGTGTTATTAATCATCATTTAATTATAGTTATGAAAATATATAAAATTCTTTTTTTTTACATACGTTTACGTGTGTTTATTAATTAATATAATAATGTTATCCTCAAAATGAAAGATAACATTATTATATATAACTATTTATTTAAAATTACATTTAGAAATTATTTCTAATCAAAAAATTAAAATCACTCTTAAATTATTTTTAATTATTTTATTTTATTTATATTTTATTAATTATTGAAGTACACACAAATATATATTAATAATTTATGTTTTCTCTTTTTTCTTTAATTACAGCGTATATCCTTTCCATGTATACTTTATTTACACTATCATATCTTTTATTTTTCAACAACTTTAGTAAATATCTAGAATTTTTTTTAAATCAGCTTATATATTAATTTGCAATTTATATACAAGTATTTTAATAATAATAAATTCCAGATATTCTTAATTAAAATCATATCAGGAGAATTTGATCATGAAAATATAGTAAAAAAAATAAGATATGTCATAATAAATTATTAATATTTTGTTTAAAACTTTAAATTTGACTAAAAACATAAAAATTTTGAATGATTTTAATTTTTTGATCAAAAATTCTATATTGTAAGTTGTTACAACATGATAAATAATTTTGATGTTCTCTATTTGTGATATTTCTTTATTTATTTCTTAATTTTTTATGAAAATTGATAACAAAATTGAAAAACAACGAATGTCATAATTAAAATTTTAAATCATTTGCATTTAAATCAAATAATCAGTCGATATTGAATTGTTACAGAAAAAGATAATCAGATCAGAATTGCAATTTTCTGATGAAAATTTTAGCAATTATAAGTGCATTCTAATTATTGATAAATGCAGTAATCTTTACTTTACCTTATGTTTTGCTTTAATATATAAATAAATGAATTCTGGGAATTTAACTTGAATGAAAGACAAGAATCTAATTCAATGTATTCCATGAATTATCTCTCTAATCTTTCTTAATCTAATATGAAATGAGCGAGAATTAGATAAGAATTAATGTCAAATTTCGTTTACTCATTCGATACACTTCGAAATTATCATTTCGGAATTCTATTTTCAGAATTAGAAAAGATAGAAAGAATTTTTATATCTCCATATATCTGTCACATTAAGTTTGTACATATGAAATATTATGTATAAGAAAATCTCTATTTCTAAAACAATTAATCATGTTGATATAAATTATTTGAATAAGAATTCAATTAAAAAATAAAAAATTAAACAAAAAATTATTTAGCTGTTTAAATAAATTAAAGCATAATTATTTTAAATATTAAATATTTGGCCAAATAAAGTAATATATTTATAATATATTTTAATATTTATTTTTCAAGCTATATTTTAATAACATTCAAAATGCATGAAATGAATTATATTTTTAAAATTTTTTCCAGCTATTTTTAGGATTTTATTATTTTTTTACAGAAATTAATGAAAAATATATATATAATATATTATAATAATAATATATAATAATATAATATATATAATAATAATAATATAATAATATAATAATATATAAGAATATATTTATTCTAATACTATAAGAATTATATCTATTCTAATATTCTAATTATAATATTTATCTAATAAAAATAATTTTTATTTTTTTACAATTTAAAATTGAAATATAATTTTTTTTCTTTTTAATATTAAAAATTGATTGAGAAGTAAAATTTAAAACTAGAAATTCTAAGAAATTATATATGGATAATTTCATATTATATAATTTCAAAAGAAAAGTATAAGAAAAAAGATTTTATATGTATTTTTAATAATTAAAATAATATCTATTATATATTGTTTATTGTATTAATTATTGTAATAATGTATTGTAATAATTATCAATCACAATCTTACAATCAATATAATCAGAAAACTTGAATGATGAATCTGTTTTTGAATAAATATTAACATTAAATATGATATTTTCTATTTAAATAATTATAATATACATAATTATAATAAATTATATAAATATAATAAATTTTTTGGTCAATCTATTAATATACTATTTTATATATTTGAACAAAACTTTTTCATTTATTCCTTATTTTGATATATCTATAAATGACAAAAAAATAATATAAAGAGATTGCATCTCATATATAATTTATAATATATAATTTAATATATAATTTTATATATAATTCAATATATAATTTTGACAAAAATAAAAACAAAAAGATCTTATCATAATTCTAGCTTTCATAGATTTAAATGAAATTTTTTTTATCATCATGTCTATTATATATATATATATATAATAAAGAAAATAAGAACATAGATATATGTGATTGTGTATGCGTAAATTTGCAATCGCTACCACAATAGATAGATTATTAAAATTTTACTTAAATACTCAAGTTTGACATTGAATTTGAGATATTTTAAGTCTAATATAATTAATCTATATATAATAAATCTAATATACATATATATATATTAAATCTAATATAATTCTTGAATAAATAGATTTTTGATCAATTATATTATTTATCAATTATTTTGGATGTCATTGTAATATATTTATAGAAACAATAGATAAGATCATAGACTTATGCATCTCAAAATCTCAAAAATTAAGATCGAACGATGCAATAATAACATGCAAAAGAAAAAATTACTCAAAACATTTCTGCAAAAATCATCAAACTTGGTGAGAATTCCCTTATTTCGAATAATTACTTAAATATTTGAATCTAAAAAAAATATAAAGAAAATACGCAGATAATTTTTATAACTTCTAATTCTAATAATTTCATTTTCTTTCACACATAATAGTTCCTGCGATTCACAAATAGTAGATTCCGATTATATGTTTATAAATATTATTTTAATTCAATAGTTCAACGATTTTCGCAATTTTAATCTTATGTATCTTAATTTATCATCGACGATTTTTTTTGAATTAAGATGGCTAACAATATTTTTCTTTACAAAAATTTTTGTTATGACTTTATTAACGAGTTATTAATAAAAAAAAAACATTATCAATCATAGAGCGAGTAATCGGTATCATATAGTCGAATCGCAGTAGCATTGAGTATAAGCCGCTGATCGAGCACAAATAAATCTAATATATATTGAAGAACGTGTAATGAATATCATAATTTATTCATTATTCTTGATAATTCGCTAAAAAATATTTGTTATTTAACCATAAGAATAACAAAAATTATTGAAACTTATATAATATGGAGTGACGTTGCAAAAACTATTTTTTTTTCTAAAAAATTTTATAAATAAATATAATTTTATAATAAATCTTTAAATGTTATAGAAAACAAGACTGAACTGAATTTTTTCCTGTAGATATAATCGGCGGTCGGATTTTTTTTCTCAAAATATTTCCAAAAAAAAAAAATTGTTATATAAAATTTCGCTTAATTATATTTATATATATCTATACATGCTAAGATTTAGCACGCTAAATCTTATAAACTATAATATATAATTATAATGACAAGTTATAGTGATAGCGATATTAGTTTCACATTAATTATTATAACTTTAATCATTGTAATTTCGATTGTCCAAAGATTGTTTTATTTTCAAATTCCAGGTTTCACATTCGCATAAATTCTGTGAATTTATAATCTAAGAATCTATAAAATACATTTTCTGTGGATAAATACTAAATATAAAAATGTTATATATTTTGAATATAAGCTGTTATGTTGCATTTATACATATAAGTTGATAAATATACTCATATACTAATATATACTTTGTCATACGTACAAGCAAAGTTCTAATGTACATGTAATAAAAATTATTTTTGTAAATATCCCAAAAACTTAAAACTAAAACTTAAAACTTATTCTAAAAACTAAAAGAGTTATATATATATATATAATTTTCTATATATAGAAAAAAGTGTTGATTTCTATAATATTCTTCAAAATCATCAAAATTGAAAAAAACTTTTCCTGAAATTAAATCGAGTGGAATTTAATTGGAACAAAATAGAATGCAAATAAAACAAAAATTAGAATAAAGAAAAAAATATGCAAGTGTGAAAATGTGAGATTGAAATAAATGAGATGAGTGAATGAATTGACGAAAAATGTAAAATTTTAAATTCAAATTTTTTGAATAAAAGGGCAAAGTAATAAGTATTATTACTACTAATAATAAGTATTATTACTTTCATATTCTTTCTATGTATATATATATTCCATATATATTCTCTATATATAATGTTAATCTCTATATATATTGTTAAATAAAAAAATATTATCTAAAAAAATGAATTAAAAAAATTTAAAATAAAATGACTAAATTTAAAATAAAAGAATGCCTATAAAATTTATAAAATATTAAAAATTTTTTTTATTCAGATTTATTTTATTTATATAACTTTTCATAAATGTGACGATTTATTGAATATGTACGCTTTTAACAACTAAAAAATTAATGTAAAAAAATATTATCATTTATATGTAATTTGGATATATAATAATAAAATAAAATTGTTTTAACATATGACATTACATTATTACATATTATATTATTCTATTATATTACATTTTGAATAAATTAAAAAATAAAAAAGAAAAAAAAATTTTGTTTTTCAATATAAATTTTAAAATATATAGAAAACAATATAAAAATACAAAAAAAAACTACATATAAAACAATATATATATAACATGAATTAAAAATTGCGTTACTACTCTTGAATAACACGATTAAGAAAAAATTGAAATATATTAAATATAAAAATGAAATTCTTCTTGAGAAAATAAAATAAAAAAATATATTATAAATAAAGAATAGACAAATTTTGAAGTTAAAATAAAATGAAACCAAAAATGTAAAAAGTTAAGATTAAATAAATAATTTTTTTTAATGTAATAAAAAATAAAATGTATATTATTTATCTTAACTTTTTGCATTTTCTAATACAAAATCTATGAATGTAATTTTCGCATTATAAACCTACTATACTTTGAATACATTGGAAAATAGAAATAAATAGAAATTAATAAAAACAAATGAAAATATTTTTAATTTTCATAATTTTAAAAAACTCTGAAAACAACGGATACAGTAGAGAATAATTGATATAAATACTTTACACAGTAGAGAATAATTGATATAAATACTTTACACACGAATATAGATTAAACATATATAGAATGCAAATATCTTAAGATACTTCTATAATGTACTCTTAAAATTCACTATAATTTATTTATTTTACAAAACAATCTATGTATGTTCATCGGTCGCTCAATGAAAACCTAATGTTTACACGTAAATTTCCACGAATATCGAATATAAAATGCATCGATCAACGCAGGCTCTCAAATCACGATATTGAATGTCAAAAGAGAAAAAGAATAAAATGAGAAAATACTTTTTCTAAGAGTTCTGGCCGACCCATATTTAAGAATCACAGTAACTACATTCATATTTTATTTAATTAGATTCATTTATAAATATATATTTTCATGTATATTTGAACTTATGTGAGATAGATTTGAATCATTTATAATCACGATAATAATATTTCTAAGTATATTATAAGTATATAAATTGATTCACAAAAATATTTAATACTATTTTAAAGAAAATTCGCTTCATTCGAAAATTTTAATCAAAATTTATTTGTCCATCTTTTGAAATTTCAATATTTCTTTATATTTTAATATTTAATAGATTTAAATTTGTCTTTGAATTTTTTATAATTAAACAATAAATTTTTTTATTATCAAAAATAACTAAATTCTAAATATTTTATAATTTAAAATTTTGCTCCATCCAAAAAATAAAATGTACTGATAAATACTAAAACTTTATTTTATCTCTTCAAAATAATATTTTGGGAAAAGAAATTGTTATATATATAATATATCTATTTTTATTCATATTCATTTACATATTCATTATCTATATATTTATAAAGTTTCAAAATAAAAAATTATTCATTAATATTTCATTGAAATAAAAAAAGGATTTAAATATTTTTTTTAAACTACTGTATAGTTGAATAGTCATTTGGATAGGTTATGAAATTTTTTCACCAAAAATCTCCTTTTCTTTTCACTTTTTAAATCAATTATATTGCGCTTTATATATATTTATTTCAATTTTATTATATTGCTCTTTATATATAATTTAATTTTATTTTTATATAATGATTATAAAATAAGTATATTTTTTTAAAATAAGTATTTTTAAAAATAGAAAATATTGTTAATAAAAAAGAATAAAATTCATAATAAAAGAGTAAATGAAATAGAGAACGAAGTAGAAACATGAAATGCCCTTTTTATTTTTATTTTTTAACAACAATCATCTTAACAATCATTATACAATTTGTATGATTATTCTATAATTAATCTGATTTATTAAAAATTACAAAATAAAGTAAAAAAATAATAATAATAAATAGAATTCTAAAAAAAAATCATAAAATAGATATTTAAATATCCAAAAACTTTTTATACTTTAAAACTTTTTAAATTTTTAACTTTTTATACTTTTTATACTTTGCGGAAATAAAAAAAATCAATTAAACAAAATAATATTAACAATTAAAACTATAATGAAAGATTATTTTTTATTTTACTTAAATTCTAATTATGATCTGATCACAATGCATAGATCAAAATCTGATATTATTTGATATTTTTATCTTTTTTTATATTATTTTCAAATAAATTTAATATGTAAAATGTAATATCAACTATTAATAATATAACTATTATAATAAATATGTTAAAAAGATTCAATTCTTTTTAACATATTTCTAACATTTCTTTCTGACATTAAAATTAAGAATAAATATCATCGAATAATTATTCATTTTGAGGTTTCATATCAACTCAGACTAAATATATTTTAAATATAATCATTGCAACATTATAACATTATAACAACATTATTTCTGAGTAATATTGAAAATCCGTAAAAACAAACATAGATGTTGAAATTGATTTGTAAATACTCATCGAACATGACCCTATCTCTATCGATGATCGACAATGATCGTTTCAACCGGCGTACAAATTACGGAATAGATCTGACTAAGAAAATCAAGGTCGCTCTCATAATACTGCCAAGAGATTTTCAAACATTTGCCAAAGTTTACTGCACGATAGACACGTGGGTTGGCTCGTTCATAACTGATTTCAAAGCGATTTATGCAATTATGCTTGGTGCAATGGAAAAGTAAAAAAATGTAATAGTAGAAAATGTAATGTAAAGACATAAATTAATTGATTATGGTCATTATAATATTACAATTAGTATTAGATATATACAAATCGAATGATGCAAGTAGAATACTTTAAGAGAAAATAAAATGAATTCTTAAATTCTATTTATTTGAATAAAATTTTTATTATTACTCAATTAAGAAAATTCTATTATTTGAATAAATTCAATCATTTTAAGAATACAAATGTTTCTTATGAAAATAAAGATGTAAGATTAGCTAGATGTAAAAAATTAGATGTAAAAAATTAGCAAAATATTATAATTTAGTCTACTTAGTTGAAGTTGAACTTTGAATCTTTGATCAAAAAGTTATAACTAATAAGATAATTAGTATATACACATATATATTAATAATTATTATGATAATTATATATATATAAGATATTTGTCTCTCTTGAATTTCTATATATAATATAGATATAATAAATATGGGACAGTTCTGAATTAACATTAAAGATAAAACTAAACACAAAAATACTCAAAAACATATAAAAATATGAATTAAGGCTTATTTATTAAGCTTATTATATTATCTATATTATAAGTTATCTATATTATATTAATATTATTAATATTAAGTATATTAAATATTAATAATATTAATTATTATATTTTATTATATTATTTATTTTTGCTTTATAAACAATTTAAATTTATGTTAGAAAACGAAAAGGCACAAGAAAGGCACAAACAACTCGATTTTCATTATATTATTCTTGCTTTTCTCAAGAAATTGCTTATAATTAATAAAAAATAATAAGATATTTTTATATATCCATTTTTGTATTTTATTTCTAGAATTGATTCTCCATGAATATATTAACTTTTTTTATATAAAGAGTTCAGAAACCAATCAATAAAAATTAATTTCTTCTTAAATTTATTAAAACTTTCAATTGATAAATCAATTAAATATCATTATTTTTATATGAAAGTTCATATATAATGAATTTTTCTATATTTTTATTACTATTATAATTTTTAAACTCTTAATTATTTATTGACTTGTTTATTGACTTACTTTGACTTGTCTTTTATATCATTTATTAATTTATAATTATGATTAACTTTTATATTAATATAATAATGTTAATGTAATGTTAATGTTTAGATTTATATTATATTAGTATTAGTATATTATAAATTATTATATTTATAATATTCTAGTTATAAATTAGTATGAAATTAATATTTCTTAATTAGATTTAGATATTCGAATTGTTAGATTAATACAAATTTTTTATTTTCTATTTTATTGGAATCAAAATATTTTAAGTTTTTTATTTTCTGAAAGCATTAAAGTAACCTTCTCAAAAATTCTTTATAATTATTTATAATATTATTTACAATATTATATTTCAATTTATATTATAATTATTTATAATATTATATTTTATAATTATTTATATTTATAAGTATATTTTTTTCAAAAAAGTTATATGATATTTGAAATTAATACTATAGAATATTTTTTATTTGTTCTATAAAAATAGAAAAACATACAAAGTTTTAAAATTTTAAATTTAAAATAGATTTTTTTTTTATTTTTTATCAGTTTTTTTCTAGAAATTTTTCTAAAAAATCGAAAATTCGATTGTTAATGCATTATATTTTTCAAATTTTTTTACAAATTTTTAAACTTCATTAATTGTCAGTGACTCAAATTTTTCTTTATATAATTATCCATTTTTAGAAAATTTAAAATAGCAAAAAAATTCATAATAGATAAAATTATGAAAATGTCAATCTATATTTTGTTTAAATAACTAATAAGTACACGCGCATCTATGATCATTGCAACATTTTTTATTGCACAACATCATCCGCGCTATTCTCTGTCAGTCATATTGTTCATTACGCAAAACTCTCAAAGAAATTGGTATTCGGCCAACAATTCTCACATCTTATATCAACTAATCTCTCTCATCTAATATTCGTTGACATCCATCTTGAACACGATATATTAATATTATTCAAACACAATATAAATTTCTAAATTCGATTAATCTCAATTGCAGTTTTAATTTCAAAGTCATCAAATGCAATCAATCATTATTATAGATTTGCTATAATAACAAATAAAAAAATTATACATAATTTAGAAAAAATAATTTTGAATTATTAATCTGATCCTTATTCGTATATTTGAAATATTAATAGTGTCTTAAAGTTGAATTCAAAATTCAAAATCTAGATGTTGGTTTGGTCACAATTTTCTTTTCATGAAATATAAGCTCAAATATAAAGGTTTCATTTGTTTTACTTTTTTTAAATAAAATAATTAATAGAAAAAATTTGAAAAATAGTATATATAATAATGTATTATATTATTCATAATGGTAGATAATGAGTTTTCATATAGAAGAACAATTGTTCGATAATTTCTTAACATTTATAATATTAAGTACTATAGATAAAATACAATATGTCATAAATTTTGATTATTTAAAATGTTTTTTTTAATCTTAAACAATATATGAAAATATTTTAGTATTGGAAAAACAATATGATAATATTCGTTTTATTTTTTTATTATGCAAGAAATTTTTTTAATAAAATATTTTCAAATTGATAAAAAGGACGCAAAATTACTATATTCTAACCAATTTGACCTCAAATCTTGATATAAAGATTAATTTTTTTTATAAAAATTGTATTATTATTAAAATATATTGTACTGAAGAATACATTTTGCATTAAAATACAACAGATCACTGATATAGCTTGTACTATAATAGACATGATAAAATATATAAAAAATGAAATGAGTCAAAGATTACAATTTCATTGAATTCATATTCATTGAATGCAATATTGTGTAATGAAATATCTCAGAATTTATATGAATTCTTATTCCGTCAAAATTAAACATAAAAATTCGTTCTGTATAAAAAAATAAAATTAATCTTTGGATTTTTTTTACATTTAAATTACATATCCTATAGAAAAACCATGTATTTATTTAAATTCTTTTTTACTTTTTAATATAATAAATTTACTTAACTTTAATATAATAAATTTTCATATACTATTTGAAATAATAAAAATATTTCAAATAAGTAAAGTTCATTATAAAAATGATTCGTAGATCTCCTGTTCCAATATGTGATTTTCTTATTTTATGCATCACACACATACAAATACGCATATATATATTCAAATCTATCAAGCATGAATCTAGATATTATACTCAAATATTTAAATCTAAATTATATATCGATATATTATGATGTAAAAATATAAATTTTACACATAATCATCCATCCAAATTGTCTATTTTTGTCTAGAATTAATTATTACATTATATTATATTATATTATATTATATTATATTATACTATATTATATTATATTATATTATACTACATTATATTATATTATACTATATTATATTATATTATACTATATTATATTATATTATACTATATTATATTATATTTTATTTTATTTTATTTTATTTTATTTATCAATTAAATTATTTATCAAAATTACATTACATTCAAAATTTAGATTCTCAAAACTTAAATATTCGTAAATCCATGCAATAATAAAACGATAATTTATAAGAATCAACTTCATTGAAATGTGTTATATAGATGATCTTCTTAATTTCCTCTTACGTTATTAACAATTAAAATTTGAAAAATATAGCTTATATCAATACTAAAATCTTCTGAAAATTATTTAATTTAAAAAATAAAATTTCTCGTACCAAAAATTCGAAAATATTTAGCTTTTAGATTACTATCATACTAGCAATTGCATAAATATGATATAAATGATAGATCAATATATTAATGAATTTTAAAGAACATTGATCAACAATAGATAACGCGGATGGCAACACAAACAATCAAGGTCAGCGAACATTCCTCGACAACTTTCCACGAACGTTATATAGTGGCTAACAATCATCGTCGTCCACTTTTCCCTTTCCAAATAGGCCGACCAATAAGTGGCACAACGATGAATGAACGGAAATAAAATGAGTATGGAGGATCACCTCGAATCACCTTGAGTTAGAACTAGACTCTTTTCACTATTTTCTCGCTAGTCAGCGGACTATAATAATTAGTATTAGTATTAGTGATAATTTTGGTGATGCGATTTTTTAACTATCTCAATTATTTTATTTATTCGTATATAGTGTAAAGCATTATTTAAATTAATATAAAGAGATAAAAGATCATTCAGAAAAATTTTCGGATAACGAAATATAGACTTTTTTTAGATCAATTTTTTAGATCAATTAGATCATTATATTTCGCAGAAAATAATATTATTTATTAAAAATTGATTATTTAAAATTGCTGTATATTTAATTTATCGCATCATATCGCATTATCATATTATCGCATCTATATTTTCATTTTTTAACATTTAAACTTTTGTTGAAAAATGCATTTGAAGAATAGGCACTGCAAATAATTTTCAATTTCGATTTTCTATTTCTTAATGCCAATGATTGTAAATTTGCCAATATTATATTCTTTTGTCAATTTTGTACTCTCGCTGTTTTCTAATTTGTAAATATTTCCAAGTTCATTTCAATAATTATTACTTTATGTTTCCATGTCATCCTATATATTATAGGAACACTATCAATTTCAAATCAATTTAAATTCTATTTTTATTGCTATGGTAAAGAAAAGTATGTATTTACATATTTCAAATAGAGATAATGTATGTTATGTAACATATATAGAACATATGTAAAATATTCGATTAGTAAAATTTTCGGATATTTGGAGTATTCGAATAATAGAAATTTTACTATATTTAAAAATATTACTATATTTTTTTGTAATTATGCATCAGTCTTGCTTTCTAACTCCTTAAATATAATAAAATATAAATAATATTGTTTTTTTAAAGTTAATATATTTATATTTCAATATTATCGTATATATGTGATTTAATTTTAAATTAAATTCTATTTGCACTAACGTGATAAGAAAAGATATATTGTTACAATATAGTTCGGATAATAAAATATTCAAATTTTAGAATATTCGAAAATTCTATTATACTGAATATCAATGATTCGAAATTTAATTATTCAAATAATTGAATATAGGATAAATATGTATTTCAATTAGTATATTTAAAAATATATTGTTTTATTCTGGAATATTTGATATATAAATATATAATATCTTGATATATAGAAATAATTAATATTTTTAGCAATATATTTTCTTTATTAAGTAAATATGTATTATTTTAATAATAAATATTTAATATAATAATAACACTAATAAACATATATTTGAAAATTGTTTAATTGTTAATTTTTTCATTTCGTATTGAAATTTGATTCTTCTTGATCGGAGGAAAAAATCACTTATTTTTTAATTACTTCAAATAATGAATAAATATTAGTATAAAACAAGTATAAAATATTATAGTATAAAATATTAATATAAAACAAAATTTTAAAAAATTTAACATTAAAATAGACATATCATGCATAAAAATTAAATTTTCAATGAAAATTTCAACTCATATAAATGCATTTTTTAATTATTAATTCAAAAAAATAATTTAGAACTATTTAAAATGCAATAAATAATTAGAACTATTTAAAATGCAATTTCACAATAGTTGTATTAATATTATACTTTGTGGATTGATTTTGATATATTATAAAAGAAATAATAGGCGAAATTTTTTAGAATTTGCTGAAAATATTATGTATCAATAATAAAAAATAATTACAAAATTATAATACATAAAGTATTTTACTAAAAATTGCTAAACAATTGATTCGAATTTTCGATTTGAAAATTACATTACCAAAATATATCCATTACCGAAAGCAAATATAAGAACAATATCTTAATTGATAATAAATTTTATCAATTGCTTGGAAAAAGATATTTTCATATTTTTTTATGATTATTAGAAACATTAAAATTAGATCCATTTTTGCAATATTTTTATGATTAGTTCTATGATAATTCTATGATTCAAAAATTATTATTATATTAAAATTTCAGAAAATGTATATAATAAAATTAATCATAATACGAAGCAATTTTAGTACAGTTCTTTATTTCTAAAATTCGATTTTTTAAGAAATAATAAAAAATAATAATTGAAGACATAAAAACCAAAGATCAGAAAAACAATCGAAATATATTTTAATCATATTACACCTATTATACATTATAAACTATGATAACAGCGACAAGAGATTAAGATCATACAATCTTATTATTTGAATTTAGGAAGAATTCTATTTATAATTCATTATTTAATGAATTATAACAATATTTATAATTCATTATTTAATCATTTTTTAATAGGAATAACAATTTTATATCAGAAGGATAATATGGATCATCGATAAAAAACTGTGCAAAAATTAGCAAATTTTTATAACATTTTTTAAATATTACTGAATAATAAAATTTATTTAATTATTATAATATTATATTCTTTGTATGGAAACGCATAAAATTATTATTCTTTTCTATAATATAAACATATACATTGAAATTATTAAATAGTTGTAATAATTGAATGAATGAATTGATGAATAATGAAACAAAATATAGTAAAACAAAATATAAAATGAGTGATAATGTTGTATTATTATATACAGTGATTAGATCAATAATATTTATATATAGAATTTAATTGCCAGAAAATTTCTACAACTCCAATTATAATTCTATTTCAAAATCTCTAGCATTTCTTATCAGTAAATATGACATAATAATAAACTTGATAACGATGAAAGATTGAATTCAATATTTTTTGAAATTCATTTTATTTTTGTTTTGTTTCAACATAAGAATTAAAATTCTAAAAATATTATAATATCTTCTATCGATTATTGCATGTAAATATTGCTGATCTAGTTATACTTTATTTATAAATAACAATAGATTATTTATCATTCATTTTATATTTTATTTTATTGTTGTAATTTATTAACAATTATTATTAATTATAATATATATGTATAACAACATTATATTAATATATGTCTATATAACATATATTATTATTAATAATAATTATTATATAATTAACAATATGTTATATTAACAATAATTGTATAATAACATTATATTAATATATGTTTATATAACATATATCATTATATGTAATTTTTTTTTTCTTATTTTGATCTATAAAATATATTAAAAGTTTAACTAGAAATAACTGTGAGAACCTATAAATAGTATTAACGTTTAAAATTACAATAACTTGAATACATAAAATTGGTATTTTTATGTTTTATGTATTTTCTTATCATACTTTATTTATTATCATAATTATTTATTTATTTAATTAAGTTATCAATTCAAAAATTAATTGAAAAACACAAAATGATTAATAATAATGTAAATCTTTATATATTTTCAATAAAAGTAATATTTTAATATATATATATATATATATATATATATATATTTAATATTTAATATATATATATTTAATTAAAATAATATTTTAATTAAAATCTAATCATTTCCCAATTATCAATATAATTTTAGTCTATAGACTAAATTTAATTTTTAGAATTAGTATTGTCAATATTTCTCCGATTTATTTATTCTTTTTATCTGGTTTTTATAATTATGTTATTAATAGATGCTGAAATTAATTTCGTTTGATCGAATATTTTTAATATTGAAATTTCAAAATGACCACCACTGGTAATAGAAAGTAAAACATGAATATGGGGTGAATATATAGTCACAGGTATTCCATTCACAGAAGGGCTTATGTTCTTGACCTAAATTTTTGATAAAATTTTTTTCGAATAAAATCAAAAAATTCTTGATCATTACATTAGATTAAATTTTCAAATAACAAAAAATTTTCAAATACATAAAAAAATTCAAACCAATGGACCAATCAAATTTTCGGATCTTTGAAGCATTTCAAAAAATAACTTTTATATACTTTTATATAAACTTGAATTTGAATGTGATAAATACGATAAGTTTAAAAAAGTGAAAAAAATATTTCCAAATAAAATCAAATATTAATCAAATAAAATTTTGACAAGTCATAGGAAATTTATTTAAATAGGATGTTATGGAAAATATTCTTTACGAATAGAAATTTATAATCTAATTGCAGTAATAAATGATTACATCTTTCTCTTAAAATATTTAATTTTGTTTTGGTTTAGTTTTTTTAAAAATATTATATGTTTTCAGGTTTTCGATAAAAATCTATATGAAAATATATTGTAAATCAAAAATATCATATTTAAAAAAAAAAATAAAATCATGAAAATTCTATTATTTTATAATTCTTATAATTTTTTTAAATATTTTATAAATATTTAATAAAATATGCATTATTGATTATAATTCAATTATTTTAACAATTGTTTTAATATCGAAGTACTGATAAGATTTTAAAATTTATAATATTATATAATCATATAATTTATAATATTATATTATATATTATAATATTCTGAAATTCAAAATTTCAATTCAAAATTTACGAAACTTAAATATTTCACAAATATCAGAATAAACTATTATATCTTAATAATATTTAATATTATTTAAATTTTGTGAAATGAAAATTTTTTATTAGATTTGATTTAGATATAAAATATATGTTAAATTTGATCATTAACTTATCTTTAAAATTTGAAGTAAATATTGTAAAAATAAATCAATAAATCAATAATATTTCTCGTACACTTTTATTTTTATTTATATTTATTTATATATTATTTTGCATATAAAAAACAATAAAAAAAAATTCATTCTTTTCTTTTCGGTTACACAAGAAAATAATTTTTTGTTTTATTTTTTTTATTTCAAAAAATAATTACAAAAATATATATATTTATAAAATAAGTAGAACTTTTTGGGAGATTAATTTTTTTTAACTTTATATTTTCCTATGTTTTGAATTTATATATTAAATTAAAAATTATTTAATTTAATCGGTATATTTGTTTATCCAGTACTATATGTAAATATACTATATGTAAATATGTAAAGTATAATAAAAGTTTAAAAAAAAATATCTCATAATGAAGTAACTATAAATAAATAATGGATTATCATTTTTTTTTTTTTTTTAGTTAGAGAATGTTATTTTTCTATTACGACATAATTTCATTATGTTTAACGATTTATATATAAAACCATTCTAAGTAAGCAAGTCACTCTTTAATTTTGAAAATTTTCTTTTCTTTTTTATTTAATGAGAATTACATATTCTAAATGTTATAATCATCTTATTTTTATCACGTATATAAATTTAAAAAAATATTAATATATATATATATATATNTATTATTATATATATATAAAATAATAAATATATATATTATAATTAATATATTATAATTAATATATATAATTAATATATATATTATAAAGTATTATAATAATATATATAATACTATTTATAATGTTATAAGTAATTTAAATGTTGAATATAACAAGACAGAAACAGCATGACGGTGATATGACAGAAATAAAACTATATCATTCTATTCCCATCTCACTTTGCAAAATTCAATTGCTTATAATTTAAATATATCTCAATCATTATTTTTTAATATTAACTTTTGTATTTGTTTCAAGTTTTATGAATATATTAACATTATATTTATATGTATATGAGCTATTTCTTTACTGAGTCATAGTATTCGATGAGACAATTGTGTGCGTTTATGCGAAACAAAAACGAAAGTATACGATCGATAGTAATATCAGATCCTCTATTAAGAGAATCATTCTATATTATTAGCTATGTATAATTTGCATTCACTTGGCAAACAGGTTCAAAGAATGAAGATTCAAAAAGAGAGAATGATATGACTATGAACACTCGAGAGGAATCCAAAAAGAATCTTAATAGAACTTTTTCATTATTTTTTGTGCGTGGAATTTATGTTTTATATTATATTATGTAGTTTGAATAGAAAACAGGAAAATCAATGTGGACACATGGAAAATATAACATTAGATTAAATAGGACCACTGTGTATTCGATAGCGTTACAGTTCGGTGAACATTGGAAATAGTACTCAATTTTTTTATTAAAACGTACTTATTGAATACGTACATCGCATAAAATTTACTTTATGGATTGTAAATCAACAAAATCTCAATTTTATAATGTATGTAATATATAACTCATATGAATATTTAGTCATAATAAATCACATTAACGATTTATGAATATGTTTTATTAATATATTATTTCATTTTTATCGATAAGATTATAATTTAATGTCTAAATATTTATTCGAATTCATATATTTTTATGAATTCAAGTTAAATAAAAATTCAATAAATATATTTATTTTTCCGCTTAAATAAATAAAAATAAATAAATTAATTAATTAAATAATAATTAATTAAAAGAGAAAAAATAGAAAAATAAGAGATATAAAAGTTTCAAATTATAGATAATAACGAGATCATTAATAATGATTAAAATTTAAATGAAATGATGTTTCATAACATTCATTAATGTTATTTTTACCTAATAAATATCTAATAAGTTTTTTATTTCTATAGTTATGAATGGTTTTGCATGTATTTTTCACTTATCGATGATAAGAAAGAAATTTATGAAGATTGTAGTTTATTTTCTTCAAAAGAAACAGAAGGATAATAGAATAAAAATATGTTATAATTCTTTGAACATGAAAGCTTATATTCATATGTGTTAAAAATAGAATTAAAACAATATAAGCAATCTCAATAAAAAAAATCTCCTATGATGATAAATTAAATTTATAATGATAAAAATAAATCAAAAAATAATAAATTTAATTGACAAAAATATTCTTTTCTTTGGAATAAATAAAAATCGATATTTTTTTATGCATTTATCTTCTAACAATTTTTGTGATCAAATTTTGATTCAGTATAAGTAAAGTAGTAGAAGTAAGAAAGTATTCCATTCATTCATAAATTATTTACTAATAGAATAAAAATAATAAAGTAAAAATTATAATAATTATAAAATTCATAACACACACAAATTTCGAATATAAATTCAATACAAAATTCATTCTAAATACATTGAATTTTAAATACAAAATTCTCTGAGTTTTATGAGTTGAGTTCGATATGTTCAATAATTAAATAAATTTTAAAGATTCAAAAATTTTAATAACATCTATTAATATATTCAATATTCAATATATCCAATATTCAAAATTCAATCCGATAGCAATATTCTAATAATAGATATATATCGCATCGGGATCGCATCGAATCTACTAATGGCATAAATAGACATTTTGAAAATTCAAATCATGCAAGAGTATTACGAAGTGAAAATGAAAAATAATAAACTTGAATGAAATAGAAAAAACGTTTAGATATTTATTTATATAAACGTTATTATATAAACGTTTAGATATTCATTGCACCGATGTTCGAAAATCGCATAATGATAATAATTTTATATTTTTACTACGAAGACAGAAATGTGTCTATTCGAAATATTATTAACTCTTTTTATCTGCTAAATAATTTTTTAATTTTGAAATTCAAAGAGTTTAGAGATTTTTCTCCAAGAAAAGGGCTTCTGAATTTCTCTCCATTCATTTCGAAAAATCTTTCATCATAACAACCCATCGATATATTTCAGAAAAATAATTTGGTCTTGAAATTCTTAACAATACTTTAGTTTGATTTATAATATGAATACAGTCAATTTTTAAATGAAAGTTTTCTAAAGATTTAGTAATAAAATATTCATGTTTTAAAATTTATCCTTTTCTGCATTCAATAATAAATGTGTTGTAAACGAATTACAAGGATAATTCATAATTTGTGATGGTTTCTTTGAACGAAATCTTTAAAAAAAACCTTGAAATGTCATGATTCTCGAATCTCATTTCACATCATTTTCATCTTTCTAGCAAAAATGTTCGGTAAACATGAAAGGAATGAACATAACCATCAATGTATGTTGATTATCCAAATGTGATTAATTATCCAAAAAAAAATGAAAATCATCAATCAGTGATTTCAAGGAGATGAAACTATTAACAAATATCAATATAATTATATTGAAAAATAATAATGACATTAAACAATAATGAAAGGACAAAATAAAATCAATCAACAATCGAGTAACATTAACCTTAAATCATCAATTCATTCATGTACTTCATATCAGTAGGCAGCCATCATTTCAACTAGCCTTCGTACCATTAAGTTAAAACTGAACTGAACTGGAAATGTAACAACAGCATATAAGCGAAATACTCTTAATATGATATATAAACAAAATAATAATCATTCAAAATAATCGTAATAGAGATCTCAAAAGAAATCTTAAATATTATTAATTTTCATAAAAATTATTTTTAAATACACAATTTATTTATATTATTCATACATTCATTCATATTATATAATATATATATATTAACCTCTACTATTAGCTCTTTAAAAATTTTATACTATAAATATTTGAGTTGCAGTACTAACGAAATATTATTTATTATATTATAAACAGATATGTTGAGATTTATATATTTATAATACGATAAAAAGATTAAATGCTGTTCTAATCGATATATGTCTAATCTTTGTCAGATTCTATTTCATTACATTTCACACTTCGCACTAAAGAATTGCTATAAATATATTTGCAAGGCTATTTAGAAAAAATTTATGTCATTATTAAAAAAATAATATATATTATTATTCAAATACTTGAGATTGAAAAAAAAATATGAACTTCTAATAAAAAAAGAAGGAAGAAATACGAATGGATGATAGATCCTTTATATATTCAAAATTAATATATTTTAAAAGACTTTTAAAGGATTGACTCAAGAGGCTAAAATAAACATAAAAGTTTAAAGATATAAAAATATTAGTTAAGATTTATTTATTAAATTACAGCAATTATTATTTATTTTTTTTCCATCTAGCTTTATCTAATGAAAATTATATAACTATATTAAATTACATAATTTAAAAAATAATTCACATTTTTGTATACCAATTTTGTTTATTTGTTGTGTTTATTTTATCCTTTAGAATCGATTTTCAAAATATGAATATATTAATTTCTATTGTATATATTTATTAAATTATTATGCCCTTGCTTTATTTTTTCGCAAAATAATATTATTAAATTGAAAATAATCAATTTTTACATAAATTTTTACTTATTAATTTCAAAAATATTTTTTCATAACTACATTACAATTATTATATTAATATTATATATAAATAATTACATGTGTATTCATATAATCAGAATCGATGATTCTATTCTTGATACAGTACTTATACTATTACTTATTCAAATTATTTAATTGTTAAAGTGTAAATATATTTATACATTTATATATTTATGCAAAATTTAAATCTAGAGAATTTAACAGAAATCTACATGACATGCAAAAATACAAAAAAATATAATAAATATTATGATATTTTGAGGTATAATAAATCTCTTTATATTTAAATTCTATTTCTTCAGTTATTTAAATTTTATATAAACATCTGCAATTCACTAATTATCTAATAGAGAAAAAAAGATAAAAAATTAAAAAAGCAAAAAACATAAATTTATAACAAACTTATAAAAATATGAAATAATGAATTATAATAGTTAAAAAAAATATTTGTATTTATTATACTATTATATTTATTATAGCATTAATATACTCAATCAATTATATTCAAATATAATAGATTTCATAATATTTAATAATACTTTCATATGATTAAACAGATTTAACATGTACTATAGAAATGAAATGTAGAACAAGTACTATATTGGAAAATAAGAGAAAGTATAAATATTTTTTATAGATATATTGTTATATTATTTTTTATATCTTTTTTTTATAAATAATGAATATTAAAAGTGATAAATTTTGAAGCCTCATTTACATCCAAAAAGAATATATAAGATAATATATAAGAATATATAAGAATATATAATGATAAATATGAATTCAGCAACCTTGGCATATTAAAAATCTCCTTTCACAATGAAAGAAGTCAAAGAAGAAATAATCAATTAATTTACCATCAAATTCACATAAAATCTTTTTTGTTAATTTAAATTATTTTAAAAAGTCTCTTTTGTCAAATATAAAATATAAAAAATTATTATTAATTATAAATTAAAATATATTCTTAATTGAAAAATTTGAATTATAAAAAATTATAATCAAAAATCTAGAAATACTAAAAATCTAGAAATTTAGAATATTAAAAGTTTAGTATCTATTCAACTTAAATAAATATTACCTAATAAACAGTATTATGACAACATACTGCATAATTTTGTACTTGAATAATTGCACAAGTTGATGCATGTGCAAACATTAGTATATTACTCATAGATGGTCAAGAATGTTTGTGCATGACAACATCAGTATAGGTAAGTACTTACTTGTGACCGGTCAACAATGTGTTAAACTCTACTTAACTCTCGGTACATTTAGTGAAGGTGAAAGGAATTACTTATTGTAAATTTTTAATAATAATATAATACAATTAAAATAAAACATTATTTTATGAAAATAATGAAAACAATAATTTATTTTAAAAATTTTTAATTAAATTTTTTTCATATAATTGTAAAAATAAAATAAAATAAAATAAAAATAAAAATAAACATAAATTAAGTGTTTAAAATTTAAAGAAAATTTTTAAAGAAAATGAAACAATTTTGAAAAAAGTATTATAGAAGAATCAAATATGTATTTATATGTATTTATATTAAATAAGATCAAATCTAAATTGATAGAAATGATATAACGATAATTTTATACAACAACATTGATTGAAATTTCCTTTCTTCTTTATTTTTTAAATTTAAAATTTTAAGAATAATATAGATAAAATAATATTTGTAAAATAGATCAATTCTAGATTAATTTAAAGATTAAAATAAACACAAAAGATAATATATAAAAATATTATTTAAAACTTATTTATTAAATTATAATCAATCAATTTTTGCATTAGAGGAAACAAAACAAAGATAGAATAATTTCTATTTTGCTTCATCTAACCGAATTGATTATAATAAATAATAAGTCTTAAAATTTACAAATAAGTCTCAAATACTATTTTTATTAACTTTGTTATGTTATGATCTTTAGAATCATAAAATTAAATTTTCATTGTGTTTCTACTATGTGCCGTTCTTGGCTTGAATGGTATGGAATACCTTTGCGTGCTTTGCATAATTTATAATGTAATTGTATTATATATTTGTTATCTAATTAATTAACAAAATAGATTAGTTATTAGATTAGCATTGTAGCATTGTTTCATTATTGTATCTACAGAATAATCTTATAAACTGAAAATAATAGAATATTGACAAGGAATTATAATTATACAAAAAAATATTATTTGAATATATAAAGAAATATTTTTAGTAATTAAATAATTATTTTAATAAATTACTTACACAAACAGATAGATATGAAACTTAAATTTAATTTTTAATCTATATTATTCACTATTTTCTACAAAAAATATGTCATAATTAATTTAAGAAATATTATAGTTTAAATACGTGAAAATTTTATTTATTAAATTTGTGAAATTTATGAAAAGAATACACGCAATGTGATACTTGTCTATTTATATTTTTCATCTAATTTTCTATCTAAATTTTATAAACATGAAATTAAAATAACTATTAACTATAATTGTTTTTCTCTAAAAATAATTTAATATATATTTTTTGTAAGAAGCAATATTCAGTTATATCGAATGATATATTAAAAATTATACAATTCTATTTAAAAAATTAAATTGATCTAATATACTCTATTATATTTAGCTAATTTCTATTTAATTTTAAATTCTGTTTTTAAAATTTTAAATTCGAAAATTTTAAAATAATATACAAGATATTACAATTATTATTATAAAATTTTAAAGTAATTATAAATCATGCATAATAATTTGCTCATTAATTAATAATAATAATTAAAAATATAACATAATATAATAATAATAATTTTAATGTTATTATTTAATATTAATAAATAATAAACTTTTTACAATATTATATTTACTTTTATTTCATATAAAACAAGCAATCGATTCGCAATTAATTAAAATCATTTAGAGGAGAATGTTCCCATTATCAAATTATTTAGATGCTATTTTGAGAGGATTTCAGTAATATATCAATAATAACTTTTATTGATATATATAATTATAACTATTATTGATGTATAATTTCAATAATACTTATAATTTTTAATTTATAAGAATTTTTAATATTATTTATTATGTGAATGAATCTAAAATATGACTTTTTTTAATGATTGAAAACTTTTATTTCTAAATATTTTTGAATAAATTTTATTTATTTTTTATAAATTTCATTTATATTTTTTATATTAATTTACAAAAACAATTTTAATCGAGACACGAAGAATCTGGCTTTTTTCAATTCTTGTTTGATCAAGACATTATAAATTTATATATGGAAATTATATTTATATGATTATTCCAATTTGAAAAGGCGTATGATATTTTTATATTTTATTGTATATATTTATGTATAAAATATAACAAATTCAATGAAATATTCAAAAATATTATAACATTCAAAAATTCTTTCATACCTCTATAAAATTGCATTTCTGAAAGTATATTATATTTTGTATTATGTTAATTATTTTAACTGTAATATAATAATATGTATATTTCATTAATTTTTTTTTATTTTAACTTTGAATAGCTAAAATATATATAACTAAAATAATCAAACTAAATCTAATATCTCTAACATTTTAATGTTTATTTTCGTATTAATTTTATATTATTTTGTATTCATATGTTGAATATTATATAAATTAATACAATTAAACAAGAAATGATTTTGTGTTAAAAATAATATTTAAAAAAAAAAGAAAGAATAGAATTTTTTCGTTTAAAGCTTTATTTTTAATAAATCAAATTTGATAAGATGTATTTTAAATATAAAAGTAATTAAAAAATATAAAATAAAATTTTATTTTTAAATCTTTATTTTTAAAAAAATTAAAAATGAGTATATAGATTGTTAATATTCGTGAAACACATTGAAAAACCAATTTTATAAATCAAAATAAACACAAAAATTGATATATAAATATGTTTGTTAAAGTTTATTTATTAAATTATAAACAATTGAATTTGCGTTAAATAAGGCTGAAATAGAATTGTTCTGTTTTTCATTGTCATCTGTTTCCATCTCTTCATCTCTTCATGCTAATTTAAATTATTTGTAACTTAATAAATAAGCCTCAACCAAGATTTTTGTATACAAATTTTTATATATTGATTTTTGGAATAAATTTGAATACATTAACATTCTATATAAATAGATATGCATAAGAAATAATTATATAATCGTTCAATTAATGAATTTTCAAATTTAATTTTTTCGAAAATTAGTCTTTAAATGAAAACATTTTTTCATATTTTCATATTTTTCGTTTATTTTCATATATAAAATTACGTAAATCAAATTAAATTAGAAATTATTTTATTTATAATTGAATTATTTATAATTGAAATTTTTAAATTTGATTTTATTGAAAATGAAACTTTAAGCAAAAAAAAATTTATTTTTTTTATTTTTATTTTTTTTCTTAATTTATTTATAGATGCAGATTTCTTACAAACAATAACCTTTTGCTTAGTTATATCTTCAATTTATGACTCAATATATTAAAAATTATTAAAATTAAAACAAAACAACTTTTAATTTTCATAAAAACATTACAAACTCAATAATATTTTTCTTTATTAAATAAAGAATAATAATAATTTAATACAAAATCTTGACAAATCTTTTGTTATATATATAATTTATATATGAATGTTCAAAAAGTTTCAATAAGAAATCGATAATTTTATCAATTATGCAACAATGCATATATTTTTATATTTTAAATAATCGAAGTTAGTATCAAAAAATAATTTTGAAACAAATTTAGAGATATTTAAATATAACTTAAAATATATAATATTTTTTAATATATTTATTTTATTTTTATTAATAAAAATAATTAAATCAAAATCATTTATAAAATCATTTTTATAAAATTATACTTATAATTTTATATATTGACCTATTTGATTGATTTCATTATCATTATCATTTCATTTCATAATCCAGAGTACGATAAGTATTGAATTATTTTATTAATAAATTATTGAATTTCTACTTTATTAATTTATTTTATTAATATGTTATTTCTAATTCATTAATGTATTTTATTAATAAATTATTGAATTTTTGTTTTATTAATGTGTAATGAATAACTGTATGTATAATTCGTCTAAAGATATAGTGTAGTCATAAATTATTCTATTAATCAATGACACACTTTATGTCGCGATTTTAAATCTTGATTTAACATGACATTCGAAGGTTAGAACATTTTTAATTTTTTATTAAAACTGATTTGACGATTTAATATTTTTCCGGACCACTACGTTAAATGATTGATAGAGTTAATAAATAAAATGATGAAAATTGATAATTAAAATCAAAAAATAATAGCATAATAAAATAAAAAATCAAATGCACACTAACAATGAATCGTGTTAATGCAATTATGTATAAATAACAAAGTAAATAATAATTTATAATAAATAATTAAACTCTGTTCAATTATAATTTAATACATACTCAAAAAATATTATATAAAATGGATTTTCTTGAAAACAAAGTCTTGTATAAATACAATAATCTTGTATAAAACCTCGAAAACTAGACTGCAATTTAAAATTATATCTTTAAATCTTTACAAACTAGATCACTTTTCAATCTTTTTAGGCACAAACACATGGTCTTGTTCAATATATATTTTATACTTTGATTTAGTATCTAATGATGGACATCTGATTCCTAATATTGAAATAATTCGAAATTTTTAAAACTATTTAAGAGATTTAAATCATTTCAAATAAAATTGGAAACTTAAAAATTTTTGTTTTGGTAACTTGCGGAATTTCGAAAGTTTCAATAATATTTTATTATAATTATAGAATGAAATTGAACGTAGAAAAAAATAGCGAATAAAAGAAAAAGAAGTAATAAAGAATTAAAATAATAAAGAAACAACACAAATTGACAGAATATCAAATCTCATCCTTTACTTGCTATTTTTTTCATATATTGAATTCTATATTTTTTTCAATTTTATTATACAAGAAATGCTATCTCGAAATTCTCAAAATTTACAAAATTGATTAAAATTTCCAAGAATTCTGGGCTTCGAATTATATAAAATAATTCGAATTTTTCATCATATATGTAGATTTGAAAAAATTCAAAGTATTTTAAATCTTATCACTATTTATATTACTATTTATAACTGTGAACTTATAAATATCTAATATCATTATTTTTCGATTTTTCGATTATTTTTCGAATATTGATTTTTTATACAATAAATTCTATTAAATTGAATTTTTCTGAATATTACTATGAATGTATATTAACAAATATTTATCAATTGCATTTTTATTATTAATCTTTTAAACGTAGAGAATGAATATATCCATAATTGTTCCGTAAATCAAGCGGATATATCCATATTTGTTTATCAATTTGAAGTCTTCTATCGAACAAAATATATTAGATTTTTAGTTAATTCAAATATGTTTATATTCTTTATTAATGTTTTTGGCTATTATCATTTATTTTGTCATTTGATTATGAAAAATACTTCAATTAAAAATTATATACAATTTTTTTATTATTTGTTTTTTAACTTTATTATAATATTTTTATTTTTTCAGAATTAATCAAATTATAAAAAATTTTAGATGAATAAAAAAGTAATGCTTATTGTTATTATTATACGCTTAAAAAATCGTATTTTCAAATATCGAATGAAAGCGATATGCAGATCAATCAGAAAATACTGCTATTTGTCACGTCTTAATGAGAAGCTCTATAAAAATTCAAATATTCAAATATTGGTAATGAAATTAAATAACTCATAAATTTCATCTGATTCGATTATATATAACATATGCATAATTATATACATAATATAACATAATTAATATATAACATTTATTAATTATATTAATTATAATATAACATTATACATTATATTAATTATAATATAATTATATATAATTAATATATAACATAATTATATCATATTAATTATACATCATTTATATATGAGATTTAACGCTTTAAATTCAAATCCATAAAATAATGGAAAATTTGAATCATTTTAGATATAATTCGAAACTTTAAAATTTTAAAAATTTTCGATCAATTGGAATTTTTGAAAATCTTAATAGATTTTGTAATGGAATGAGAAATTTTTTAAAATTATTTTATCTTATTTGAATTATGTATTTCTCACATTTATCTGTCTTCGAAAATTAATAATCTGATTCCGATTCAAGAACAAGAGTGAGAAATATCTAGTATGAATGATAGAATAAATCTTAAGAGTTTCGAATCAATTGAAATACTTAAAGTATTCAAAATAATTATGATTTTCAAACTTTCCAAATCATAGAAATTTTTCAAGATTTTTAAAAATTTTTAAGTTTGAGTGATTTGAATTTACTATCTATATTCGAAGCGATCGAATGCATTTTTATATTTTAAATTATAGAGTTTGCTTTAATTTAATAAATGTTTTATATTTTATTGTAAATCAAATATATATTCATCAACTTATTAACATTAATATAATAATAATTATATTATAAAAAATAAGTAAAATAAGTATGTAATTTTTACAATATTTCTAAATGATGAAATAAAAAAAAAATCCAGATGTGAAAAATTCAATTCTTTTTAACATCAAAGTATTAAAAATAATATAAATACTATTTTCTGAAACTTACGAATATTCGTTCTAAAATTGAATACTCAATTCGAAATAAATTCATCAATTATTGAAAAATTATTATTTCTAAATTCAAAATTTAGAACGAAATATGAATATTAAAATTTAGTCAGATTAACACGTTTATTGAATTTGATTTCTTCTTTAATAAACTTCGACTAGAAGTAGGAGAAAAAGCAAAGCTAATAAACATGACGAATATAAGATACATAGCACGTAATCACGTTCAACTTTTACCGTGATTCGCATTTGGGTATCGAGGGCACTTGCATGCCGTTCCCAAGCCAGAGAAACCGTTTGTTCCGTTGTGTCCAGAAAAGGATGAAACATTACTTGTTGCGTGCACCTTGTTGTTCACTCGAAAGTAACATCTGGAGGATAGCTTTTAATCCATGATTGGTAGATCATGTTTTTATGGAATGTCTCAAAAAAGTTGAAAAATTTTAAATGATTGAATAATAAAATAAAAAAAAGTATAGATTATACTTATTATTAGAAATTCGAAAATTTGAAATTTTAAAATATTGAAATATTTTGAAATTCAAAAAATTTCACGTTTACAAAACTCAAAACTTTTTATTATTTTTATGATTCAAAATTCTCGAAAAGTAAAGAATAATTTAAGTAAAGAATTTAATTAAGTAAAGAATAATTTATGTAATTTATAATTTATGAAATTTTTGTTTAAATAATGGCAATCTAATTAAGTTTAGATTTATATTATTAATTATTATTAATTATATATTTATATTATATATTATATATTATATATTNATAAAAAACAAAAATTTAATTTTTTATAAATCAAAAAAGAAATTATGTTATCATTGGCCGATTATGAATCTTAATATAAAAAATTTTAAAAATCAAAATTCATTAAAGTTTTAGTTCTTGACAAAATTGTTCTTAAAAAATAATAATAATAATAATAATAATAATAATAATAATAATAATAATAATAATAAAAGAGAAAAAATAGAGAAAAAGTAAACATTTTGAGAATTTTAAAAATGTTGAATCTAATAAAATTTTTTATTTGAATCTTGTGAATTTGAAAATTATATTTCAATCTTTTTACTTATTATTTTATTTAAAAACTAATTAAATTATCTTTTTTAAAAAAATAAAAATGGATTATAAAAAATAAACAATTATTTTCTAAATTATAAAAAAAAATTGTTGGGATCTATCAAATTTCACTTAATCAATTACGAGTTAAGGATATCATTTTAATATCAGATAATAATCTAATAGTTGACGATTAACTTAATTACACGATAGTTTTGAATAATTATTGAAACGACGATAATAGAAATTTGGGATGAGAATGAGAGAAATTTGATGGTATGAAAGTTTGGATTTCTACATGATGATTCATAAATATATGTCCAGCAGAGCGAAACGTAGCTGCAAAATTCTCTTTTGCAATTCATGACTTAACGAGCCGAAATGTCTTCTATAAAATCTGAATTTAATCAACAAATTGTTTGAATACCGAAAACTATTTTTAAAAAATTATTATTTTCATACATTACATTATTTCTTTATATTTATGTCATTATTTCATAAATTTTACATATTTTTATTTATTAATTTACAGTAACAATATTTATAACAAACATTTCTTTTTATATAGAAATAATTTTGAACAAAAAACTTCGAACTAAATTTAAAATAGATTAAAGAAAATTATCATTTTAAAATATTCTTAATTTATTTATAATATAAATATTATTTTGCATATATATTTTAAAATATTAAGAAATTTATAAAAATTATAAAAATATATATTTAACATTAAAAATATGATTGCGAAAAGTATGATTATAAAATCTAGAAAATTAAATATTTTTTCACTATTAGAAAATAATTAAAACAAAAAATTTTATTACTCGAAAATTTTTATATAACGAAGATTTTAATTTTTCTTAAAATTCCAATTAGCGAGAATCGATCGTATTATTTTTTTAAGTTTTATTTCTCTTTGAATTAATGATGCTTTTTTAAATATTTTATCGATACAACATATATTTCGAAAGTAATCTCAATCTGTGTCAAATATAATCTCAGATTAAGTTTTTTTTGTAAAAATTGATTGTACAACTGTATATCAGTTTCTTTCATTTAAACATAAGATATATTTACTTTTTTCAATAAAGACTAATAAAATTTTTAACAATTTTTTTATATTATACAAGTAAATTTATATTAAGCAAATTAAATTACTTAATTTCAATTATTTATTCAGTTTGAAAAATAATTTTCAAATAATTTTTTCTAATTATTGAAAATTAATTTTCAATAATCTGAGATCGATCAATTTATTTGACCGATCCATTTACTTAACTTTTTAATTATTTATGATTATCATCAATAAAGAAAATATAAATTTTATGAAATACAATTGTTATCAATAAGTGACTTTAGATATGCTATAATACGGGAATGACAATTTCATTAGTTCTTTTTACATTGTGTTATTTTTTTTTATATTGTGTTTGAAAAACAGATCATCTATTATAAAAATATATCCAAAAAAAAAGTTAATAAAATATAATTTCAATGAATAATATTACATGTATGTATAATAATATTACATGCATTAAAACGGAAAATAATTTATAATAATTATTATTGATATATAATAATTATATATTGATTCAATATTAAAATTTTAATTTTAATATAAAAAAATAAAATATATACAAACTAATATAGAATATTGGAGGATACTTTTGAGAAGTCAAAAGTTTATTAAAGTGAAAATATCAGTTAAAGCTTATTTATTAAATTATAAACAATTAAAGTTTAGTTGAAAGTAGTTGAAACGAGAAGCAACAGAATACAACAATGGTGTAACAGAGACAAAATGACCTCGCTCTATTTCTCCATCTAACATTAAATTAAATTTAAAAGATAAATTTCAATATATCTTTTTTCAATGTATCTTTTGAATTTTGTTCTCTAGAATTGACTTTTCAAAGCTCTTTCAAGAATATATTAATATTCTATTAATATAATAATATATTAATATTCTATCAGTATATGAGTTTCACAATTTTCAAATTTGAACAACAAATTAAAAACAATTTAAGAACAATTTAAATTTAGATTTAAGATTTAAAAGATTAATGAAAATATGAAAAAAATGAAAGATAAAGCACAACATGTATATTCTCTTAACACATAATTTGACATAATAATTTGATAACGATTATTTTAATATATTTATTCATTTGTATTAATTTTTATAACTCAACAATTTAATTTTTTTACTATGATCGCACTCTTATCTCTGTAATTAAAAGTATTAAAAATGAAAATAATTTGAAAGAATTTTTATATTTTAATATATTAGAACTTTCATTATCCAAATTAAGAAGATAAAAATAAAAAAATTTTCGGTAATTGAACATCAATTTTCTTAGATGAATTATTTTATATTTTTTATTTTAGAAAAATAATACATTTATTTATAATAAAATTGAGATAATGATATAAAAAATTTTTTTATTTTAAAAATTAAATATTCTATATATCCTTTTAGTTGTCAAATTGCACAAATTTTTAAATATACAAAATATATATATATATCTTATAAAATAATTTTCAATTTAATATCAGTAATTATAAATTTTCCAATATTATTATATATATATATTTTTATCAATTATATATATTTTCGTCATTTCTTAATTTCTCAAATATTTTCGATTTCATTTTAATAATTAACATTAAATACACATTTTCAATATATTATATAATCAATCAGTAAGGTCTTCACACATTTTACACAAATACAATTAACAAATTATACTATTAAACAATAATAATTTTGTTTTATATGAAACATTGTCAATATATGTATATTTGGAATAATTTATGGAATATATATATGTACTAATATTTTATTTAATTTATATAATAATTATATAATATTATATAATATATATATAATATATAATATATATATTATATAATATTATATATAATATATATAATATAATATATTATATAATATAATAAAATATAATATTCTAATATATTAAAATATAAAATAATATTATATAATAATTTATATATTAATATTTTTATTAATAATTTATTATAATAGAATATAATAGAATATTAATTTAGAATAAAATCAACTTTTAAAGAATTTCAATATTATTTTCAGTATTATTTTTTTAAATATATCTTTATAATGATACGAGATAACAAAATTTTAAGTTATAAAATATTCCGATTTTAATACTCTATTTTTTGTTATAAATATTTATAAATGGTTGTAATTATATAATAATATACATAATTATATACATAATATATAATATATATACAATATTATATACATAATATATAATAATATACAAAATATGAAAAAAATATAAAAATTTGAGAATTGATTTTAAATATTCAAATTTTCCATAGAAAAATAAATTGTTTTATGTATAATTCATTGTGTTCTATATATATATTTATACAAATTTTCATTAAAGTCAAATTTATAGATAAATAAATGTCTTTATAAAATAGCACATGAAAACTTTTGTTATTAACTATACATATATGTATATTGTGTGAATGTGTTCAACATCAATTTTAATTTAAATTTCATTGTTGTAATAAAGAAAGACATTTGTTTATATTATTGAAAATATAGATAATATATAGTTTAAAAGAAAATTTTACTGTATATCAAATAAATTTTTAGACAATATATTATATATTTAAAAAAAAATTAAATTTTTAAATTTTACATTATTTTAATATTTATTATTTATTTTATTTATTCCTATTCTTTAATTATAATTCCTTAATTGTTTATTTATCATTCTTTATTCATAACTTCATTTATCTTTGTAATGTCAAATATTGACAGTGAGAAAAATAAACGATTGTCGATGTTTGAATATGAATAACTAAAGTGAAAATCTAATTAACTAATGAAAATAACAAATAATTAAAAAACAACAAATAGCAAATGATAAATAAAATCTAATTCTAAAATAACAATTTTTTTAATTTATTAATTTCTTCAAACATTTTTCACACATAATAAATTAATATTTTTTTAAGTATAATAATATTTTAAATAAATTAATTTGTGCTAATTTTATATAATTATATAATAATAATGGATTTAACTTGACATTCCACGGGAAATTTTTGTTTTCATCATGAATTAATTTTAATGTAATTTATTTTTTTTTATACATGAATAAAATTTTACGTTTATTTTACAGTATATGATTAATTAATTAAATTGTTTACTGATTATAAAAAATGTTATTTAAAAATATCTTAGTCAATATTTTTATCCCATTATGAAGTCGATTATTTAATCAAAATCATATGCAATAATTTATGAATATAAATATATTAATATAATATAAAAGAGATAAAATGATCTCTGTTCCATTATTAAAAATTAAATTTTTATAAATATTAAATTTTCATTTTATAAATTTTAAAACATGTTTCTCACAAGCCTTTATAATCTTTTAGTTTATTTTATTCCATTATAAAAAAATTAAAGATCTAAGATATATTTTTTTTTATATACCAGTAAATTGTAGTAGATAAAAATAATAAAAAATAAGTAATTAAAAATTATAAAGAATTATTTATTATAACATGTAAAATTTAAAAATGGTAATTTCAAAAACATTTCTTCTAACTGATTAAAAACATTGATAAAAAATAATCGTAAATCAATATTAATAACATTATGAATTAAAGATAAAAAAATAATAAAGAACAATATAATATATTTATAATATGAAAATATAAATTTTTATAATAATAAATGTTTTCGATTTTGTTTGGATTAACAAAAAATTAGTCATTACAATTTCGTATCAGATATTATCTATTGATTTTGCCTGAAAAACAAAAAGAAAAAAAAAGGCAAACATTGTTTATAAAGCATCATTTATATTCATTTTATATTTATTCATAAACTTTTACATATTAACAAAATGTGGCATTATTAAATTAAAAATATTTTCTTTTTTTTAATAAAATTAGACATCGAATTTATACATTTGAATTAAATTAATATTATATTATATATTATATATTATAATATTATATTATATAATTAATTTATATTTATACTTTCAAAATATTAAAAAAATATATTTTAATTTAGTGATGTAATTTTCTCATAATGGTAAATATATAATATAAAATAGATAATAATAAATCTAAGAAATATTAAATCAATAAAAGATAAAAATAAGAAAATTCTTTTTTCACACAATATATTCCATAAATATATTTATATATTTTAATTAATTATTTTATTTATTAAGATATACATCTTAGTAAAAACCTTTAAAATTACAATTCAATCATTTAAATAACTTTATAAATTTTTTTATATTATGTTACGTGAAATTAATTGAAACAAATTTTACTTTGTTTCTATTATTATATTCAATATTTAAACAATTTTTTATAAGTTTGCATCATTTAATGTAATTTTTAGTGGTAATTATCTAACTTATAATTAGTTAATAAGAGAAATTAAGAAATTATAAACATAATACATGCATGAAATTTATTTCTTTTAATAAATTTTTTTTATTGGTTTTTATATTAATATATTATATATTATTTTATATTAATATTATAAATATTAAATATTTAATATATAATTTATTTGTGAAAGTAAAAAAATGATAATGATTAATTGAAACACAGTATTACTTAGAATGATATGATACAATAATATTATAAGAATATAATATAATATTTAGTGTACTCACTATATTCTATATACTACATACTAGTTATTACACAGTAAGTTATTTTTTTTATTTTTCGAAACCTATAAAGTAGTTCATTTATAGATTTCTTTTGTTATTTATATTTGATATTTAAAATTTAAATGTTTTATACACAAAAAAAATTTTTATTAATAGAAAAAGTAATAAAATATAACATACATGTTTATTGGTTTGATTTCATACTCTTTCAAAAATTTAATACTCTTATTTATCATTAAACATTTTGCACAATATTTAGCCATTTATTATTTATTAGATATATTAAATGGAGTATGATATGTTTAAGAAATTTTTAGTCTATAAGATGTTGTATCTAATTTATGTACATACAGGATATTAATATATTCATGGATCATCTTTGAAAAGTCGATTCTAAAGATCAAAACAAAGATATAATAAACAAAGATATGAACAAAGATAAAAATTGGTAATTTATTATTTAATATATAATTTATAAATCTTAATCAATATTTTTTCATACATCTACATATAATTATAAATTAAAAGCAATTTAAATTGATATTAAATAGAGACTGTTCTAGCTCTGTCAAATCACAATCTTATTCTATTTTTGTTTCATTATTATAAATTAATTATTACAAATTTAATTTATAATTTAATAAATTAATCTCCTTTGTATAACAATTTCTCTTTAATTTTATTTTTGAAATTAACTCTTTAAATATCCGATGAATATCTTAACATTCTGTATATTTTCTGTATTTTCATTCTTTATATTCCTTATATCGTTGAGATTGAAATTACTTAGATTTTGATCAAATAAATTTATAATATTATTTGAAAACAACTTTAATTATTTCTATTTCTTTTTTTTTTATTTTCAAAATATTCACTATCCTGAAAATTACAAAAACCATTTTAAAAAAATATGAAAAAATAATATACATTTAGATTTTATAATTTATAATTATAATTTTATTATAATATATATAATTTATAATTATAATTTTATTATAATATATATAATTTATAATTATAATTTTATTATAATATATATAATTTATAATTATAATTTTATAATTTATAATTATTATATAAAATTTCTTACATAAGTTTTCTTTTAAAATATATCTATTCTAATAATTTTCTAATTCGAAATAAAACAAAAAATTAAATATATGAACGCAATTAATTTATTGATTAGTCCAATACTCAAAGAATAATTAACAAATTAACAAGTAATTAATTCCTATCCAAATTAATTTACATTTTAATACGATTCCCGGTATTCTACGCAGTTAAACGTCTGTCGGTAGAAAAGATACCATCGGAATATCAAAATCCTCCACCGAATCCTGCGTACGAATCAGTTCAACGTGACACATCACTCGAACGTATCCACATTGCGGAATATCAGGAGATCAAATCAGCCAATACCAACAAGAATAAAATTGAAAGATGCCTTGAATCAATCAATTCATGAATCTTCTCTCTCTCTCTCTCTCTCTCTCTCTCTCTCTCTCTCTTTGTCTCTCTCTCTCTCTCTCTCTCTCTCTCTCTCTCTCTCTTTCTCTCTCTCTTTCATTTTCTTCCAAAAAGAATATTTCTGGATATAATCGAATGAGAATCGACGAGACAGGATGTGACAGAGAATTCCTTGGACCTTGATCACCAAGTCATAATTCGACTACGAATGAGTCTTCGCTGTAAGATCGTAAATGCACGATGCGACGTCTCCTTCGATGCCTATAGGATAACTCAACGAGCAGACTAGGAATTTGCATTTCAAAAAATGCGGAAGATGCTGAATGAAAAGCCCAAAAAAAGCATGGATATCAAAGATAAATCAGTTTCTTTCTTTAAGAGAATGAATTAATGAATTAATTAATTTTCATTATTTATTATTTATTTAATTATACATATAGGAATTAAACATATAGGATTTAAAAAAATTTGAAATATCATAAAATATCTTCTTTCTAATTTTAAAAAATTATTTAAAAGGCACATAATAATTAATTTGCAGCAAAACGATAAAATATATTTATGTTAAATTAAAACTATGCAATTATAATAATAATATAAGAGCAATCTAAAATATAAAAATATATTCGATAAAAATATTTTATTTAATAAATTTATATATTTAACAAATATATAAATTAATGTGTTGAAAAAAATGAAAAAAATATTATTTTATTAAAATTATTTCAAATTGATAAATAATAAAATATATTTATAAATCATTATCAATAAAATATATTTATTAAAAAATCATGTAACTGTAAGTCATGTAGAATAGTATTTAGTAAAAAAAATTGTGATGTTAAAAACTGATATATTTTCATAAAACAATAATAAACAATATAACAACAATAACAATAATAACAACAATAGATAAATAAAAAATATTTCCACATATTTAATATTATTTCATTTAATTTTAAATTTTTAAATTCTCCTTTAAATTTGAATTTAAATTGAAAAAATTAAATTTAAATTTAATATTTTGCATAGCAAATTTAAATATTTATATTATTTAATCATTAAAATATTAACAATATTATATAGAATTATATAAATGAAAAATATAATTGACTTTCATAATTAATACTCACTAATCGTATTGAATCTAAAAGAATAAATTGAATTCTATTGATATTTCAAGAAGAAATTAATAGAAAAAATGATAATTATGTGAAATAATATGATCTATTCAAGATTTTAATCTATATATTAATATTAATGAGATCATTAAAATTCATTAAAACTTAAGTGAAATGAAAATTACAATAACTTTCTTCATTATCGTTCACTATTTTTTTATTTAATGGACATCTTTTATTTCATTTTAGTAAAGGAAATACAGCATACTTGAAATTACCACTTTTTTTAAGACAAATAAAAAATTATTAAAGATTGTAAAGAAATAAAACTATATAAAATATTAGGGAAATTAATAAATTATTATATTTCAAATTATAATAAAGTAATATTAAAAAAACAAAGTATCTGAAATTTTTGTTTAATTAAAAAATGATATAAAAAATTTCGTTAAGATATAGATAATTTGAAATAGCGATTTACAAAAATTAAAAAAACATTTGTATTAAAATTATTTTCTCTTGTTCATCTAATCTAATTATACAAAAATTATATAAATACAAAAGCACAATATACGAATTATAATATTAAATAAATCTGATTTCTATAAATTTTTTTTTCGTTGTTATAATATAATCAAGTAATTTCTTAAAATCTTTGTTAAATATAGCTCTTCGATCAATTATTTTGCTTATTTTATTGATGTCTCCTCGTCATTTATTAATTTGACGTAGCTTGAAATATTCTGATATTTCACATTTTATATATATAATATAATTACATTTTATATATATAATGTTCACTATATATAATTTATATAATTACTTCCTTAATATTAACAACATAATATTAAAATCTAAAATTTCATGTTTTATTTTATATTCTTATATATATATTTAAAATTTATATGAAACTGTAAAATTAAAGTAAAGATTAAATAATTTATTTTAAAGAAAAATGATTTATTTGATTTATTTTGATCATATATATTATAATTTTAACAATAATAAACAATCTACGAAGGATATTTCAGTATTTTTATCTTTTTATATAATTCGCTGAATTACGTATAGTTTCTTTTATTTATAATTAAAATTTCAATTGTATAATGAAGAGAATAAGAGAATTTTTCAAAGAAAAATAATATGAATTAAATCACCATTATTTTATATGCGTGAGAAACTTTTAAGTGTAAACTGCTTACATATTCATCTCTCTTTTCTAACACAATTTCTAGTAGAGTACAAGTAAGATCGGAAAAAAAGATTAGATTAGAAGCATCATAAATAAATAAATATATATATAAATAAATATATGTAAATAAGTATATATATGTATGTTATGTATTCATATTATTTTCATATATAGAATAAAAAAAAAGTTTATTTTTAAAAAATTAATTTTTAAAAATAATTATATTAAAGTAATAATTTTTAAAAATAAACATTATATGGCAAAAAAAGAAGAAAGTTTTAATAAACATCGAAAAGATAAAAAAAAATATATATTTTCAAATATATAAACAATTTCTCGTTTCGTTAAAGCACATAATTTACATCTTTCGAGAAATGAGTATTGTTTAAAAAACAATGAATTACCTTATGACTTTTTTCTCTATAAGAAGTTTTTCCATATATTTTTCATGCATTTCCATACATATTTACACATTATAACAATAGTTTCAGAAATAAACAAATCACACAAATAAAAATTAACTGAAAATATTCATTTTTTCATTCATATTATTAGAACTTTTTTTTTTTTTTATTTAATAATGCACTCTTCTTTTTTATCACACTGTATATATTTGGTCTCGCTCAATAAAAATAAAAATGTAACATAAAATTTTTTAATTCATTTTGTAATTTGTTAATCTTATGTAATTTTATTTCTTAATTCATATCTTAATTTCATATAATTAAATTTATAAATTTTTAATTATTTTTAATTATTTTTAATTGTTTCTATCATTAGAAATAAATTGATTATATATCTTGAATTTTTAGAGATCTAATTTTCGCCATTTATTACAAATTTTCTCATAAATAATTGCTATTTATTTATCTAATTTATTTAATTATTTTTTCTGAAAAATTTGAAATAAACGATTAACTTATAAAAATAGAAGAAAAAATAAAATTAAAAATTAAAAAAAAAATTAACAAATATAAATGTATAAAAAAAAATATATTAACATGTTATATATCATATTATAATTATAATTTTATTATAAGTTAAGCTTACTTTATTTTCTTTTATAAACATAAAACATAGAAATCAAAATATTAGTATCCAAATACTTTTTGAAATAATTATACATATTTAAATTAAATAATAAATTAAAATTCATCTTTTGTCCTACGTTTCAAATTTCAAGTAATTATTTATTAATAATTTTATATAATAATTTTTCAATAATAATTATTTTATTTATAAGATATATAAAAAAAATATATCTATTTTTTATATTTATTTTATTTTCTTTATTTACTTGTAATATATTTAAACATTTTAAATGTAAAAAGTATATAATTCATAAATCAAAATATTATAGATAATATATATATATAATATATACAACTTCAACATTTTTTTTTTAAATTTCAACATTCTAAGCTAACTGTTGAATATGAAAAAAATGAATTAAATTTGCAAATTTATCAGGAAATAGCATCAGGAAATAGCATCAGCTACAAAAAAATGCCATTTTTAGACATTTTATTTATATTAAGATACAATATTATAGAATACAATATTATATAATTTTAGTGTATCTTCTATGCGCTATGAATCTTTATTTTGGAATGTGTTACAATGTATCGACCATGAAAGTTTAAAAAGAAGGAATATAGAACAAAACCAAATAAAAATTTTATCAGAATTATTTATCAAAATAGTATAAAACAAAATAAAATAGAATGATTAACAAATAATTAAGAAGATTTTTATTTTTTATCTATATTTGTAAAAATGTAGATTTTGAAAATCTAGAGTTTGAAACTGAGCATAAAAGTTCATACATAAAAGTTTGAAGTTGAAACTTATATTTATTAAGTAATAATCAGAAAATGTATAAAATATAAGTTATAAAATATATTTAGATTAGATTTAAGTAAATATATATAATTTAGATAGATTAAGTAAAAGATTAAATGAAACTCTTTCGTTTTATCTTTGACTCATTTAGTCTAATATAAACTAAAAAAAATTGCATACTTAATAAATAAATTATAATAATTTTATGTTTATTTTGTCTTTGTTTATTTAGAGTTCTGGACTTTCAAAAAATATCCTATAAATATATTAATGAATGTAATAAACTAAAAAGTTATTTGTAAAATCTATGCAAAGCAAACTTCTATAAACAATTGTAAATGCTTATTGAATATGTAATGAATATGTACGTTCAATAATAATGAATTCAAAAAAAAATTTCCAAAAAAATTGTTACAAAATTTAAAATGAAAATTTTTTATTTTTATTTCTATACAAGATTTTCAAATTACAATGTATAGATATGTAATACATAGATATATAATTTTTGCTAAATCCGATCATCTCCAGAATCACAAAAATAAAAAATGTTGAAAAAAAGTTTTTCACTTTTTAAAATTATGATATTTAAATGGTTTATTTATAATTTTTTTTTTGTTAAGACAAGTAAAAATAATTATTTTAATAAAAGAAATTGAGTTTTCCATGTCTAAAAAACTTTGCATCTTCTTTTTCCATTACAAAACATTACAAAACATTTTCAACTATTTAATACAATTTAAGTAACATAATAAAAATAATAAGAAATAAAAAATAATAATAAAAAGAAGAAAAATGTAACAAATGTCCATCTCATTACTATATTTAATTATAGTCATTATAATTCAATAGAATATAATTCTTCATATTTTTAATATTATAATAATACATTTGATTATTTGAATAATTCAGTCTTCTGTCACATAATAAGTTTATTTTATATGTAAAATATATTTTCAATTTTTCAAATCTTAATTACCAGCATGATTTAACTTTTTGATGTTTTTAATAGAGATCTCACTATATATCTCACTATTATATATTCTAAATAAATGATTATACATTTAAGATTTTTTAAAATCTATAAAAATAGTATATTCAGATTTTTTATCGCCGTTTAAATTTAAAATTAGCTAATTTCTTTTCCATCTTTTAATTCTTATATAATCCAACCTGAATAATTTATATTTCATAAAAAGAAATAAAATCTTTAGATAATTTAATGTAATTAATAAATAATTAAATAACTATAAAGATTTTCTTTTATAAAAATTTTACAAATAAAATTTTTAATAAATAAAAATTCAATATTTCATATCAACATACAAAAATCAATATGTATTTTTTCAATTATGAAGATTTAAAAAAAAATTCATTTTTTGTTTTTTGACATCCAATTAACATATGAAACAATATAAATAATCAATTATTAAATATACATAAATAATTATTCTGAGTATAACAATTTGGATGATAAAAATTTCACTTGTGAGAAGAAAGTTTGATTTATAAAAGACAAATTATTTTGAATTCTAATTGTAGAGATAAAATAATAAATCTAAATATATTATAAATAATTTGAGTTAAAATATATTTATATTCTAACATGTTAAGATTTTAACAAGAAAGCTAAAAAATTAACAAAATTATAATCTTATAAAGTTTGTTGATATTATGAAAATTCAAGTTACAGAAATTCGATTCATTGAGATTACATTCATTGTAATTTCAACAATTTTATAAGTAAAAAATTTTAAATTTTTTAATTATAATTTTAAATCAATAATAGAAATATAAAGTTTTAAATCCTAAATGTACAAAAATGCTTCTGGATGACATAATAAACGATAATATATTTATATATATTATAAATTATTATATTATATATTATATACTATATTATAAATTATTATAATAAAATAATAATAAAATATATATTATTGAATAAATAATTAAAAGATTAAAAACATAGAACATCATAAATACACTTATAAAATAGAAATATGATATATGAGTATTTGACATAATAACTATATAGTTTTAAAAAATTCAATTGATCGGAAGATAATGTCCAATCTTCATAATCCCAACATTATCGTCTCATTATGTGCCAAGAATATTAGGAAGCAAGATGAATGCCGAATTCCAGACTGCGAATTGCGTAAAAATCAAATGAATAACTGGTTTCTCGAGAAAAAAATATCATTTTGCAAATTAGATGATCAATTTAACTCTCATCATCATAATATCACTCTTATCTATTTATATCTGAAATCATGATAATTTATAATAAATTTTTTTTCGGAAAAGAAATCTGAGAATTTATAAAATTTTTTAAATCTTTTGTAACATTTTTAATACAATGTGGATTATATATTATATTATAGTACAGAATCAAACTTTTATAAAATTAATATAATAATATAAAATGAAATATAAAATAATATAATATAAAATTTTGTTCATATTATTCAATTTCAATGAACCTATTCGATATTTTGTTTATAATCAAAATTATAAAAATCAAAATTACAAAATTCTTGACATATATCAAATCATACATCAATGTAATCATACAAAATTATAATATATTAGATTAGTATATTATATTATAGTATATTAGATTTTTAATACTATAGGCTACGTAATCCACATGATGCTACAATTACTTTCAATTCGAAATATCAATTACTATAAATTTTATTTTCTTATTATTACAAAATTTTCATTGTTTAATCGATTTTTAAATAATTGCTTAATTTAGCAATTTTTCCTAATTGGATTATTTCATTTTTATTTTTTAGAAAGTTTTAAAATTTCAAAATATTAAAATAAAAAATTAATCAATAAAACTTATAAATATAAAAATTAAATATAAAAAAAAAAATTTTTCCTTATTTTGTAAATATAATATGCTATTAGAATAAATAAATAGTTAAGTCATCACACTTATAATTAGTATTTATACATAAATTTGTGAAATTCTGAAACTGGATATTAAAATACTTCAAATTTATCTATGAAAAGATAATTTTTTGATTCAAAAAAAAAAATAAATATTTTATTAAGCAAAATGAACAAAATAGTTAGAAAAATTATTTTTTTATATTTTTCAAATAAAATAACTAAAAGTGTTTTCTTCTTCAAACTTTTACAATTAATCTTTTGTTTTAATAAATAACAATAAACAATAAACAAAAAGTAAATATTATTTTAATAAATAACTTAATAAATTAAAGTTGTAATTTATTAAAAGTTGAAGTTTTAAAACTGAAGTTTTAATAAATTAAAGAATAAATAAAATGATAAAATTAATAAAAAGAATGATAAAAACCCTTAAAATAAATATTTATTATTTTTTATTATAATAAATACAGATAGAATCTTTATTATGCAAACATTATTTTAATATTTTAATATCTAAACATTTTATTAATTGAATATTCTATTATCCGAATTATATATTATATTTTCTATAATATAAACAAATATCTTTATTTATCACAGCAATGGAAATAGAATATAATACGAAATTATATTAAACATATGATATATAATGATATTGATACGTAAATGAATAGTAATTAAATATTATTTAAAAACGAAATGGAAAATAAAGAATTAAAAAATTAAAAAGTTGGTAAAATTGCTAAAAAAATTGGTAAAAAAATATATTAGGAAATCTACAATTATTAACATAAAAAAAAAAAACATAAAATTCAAAATTATCTATAAAATTATCTTCACTTTTTAGAAAAAAAGTTTAAAGATAGAAAAATAAAAATGTAAATATTGGTGTGTATACTATGATTCATATAATGAATTTTAAAAATGAATTTTATTAATAAATAAACATTATTTTCCAATATGAAATAATTTATCTAAGAAAAATGTTCTATTATCCAAAAATTCTTTTATCCTGGCTGTTTTATCTTCCTATTCATTCAAATAATGGAGATTCTATTATAATTATTTCAATTCTTATTCACTAAATATATATTTATAAATGTATAATAGTTTATAAAAAAGAAATATTATTTGATATAATAATTATATTTTTTGATGTTTAAATTTGAAAAAAAATATTTGTTTTATATTACATTTTTTATATTAGGTTTGTTATTAGATATATAATTATAATAACATAATAATTTATATAACTTTTATAATTTTCTAATCATGAAATATATTTTATTTAACAAATATATATATATATATATATATATATACATATGTAGAACACTGATGATCAATACGCCGACGGAAAATTGAATTACATAAAATTGGCTTGATAAAAAATGTGCTAAAGATGAGAAACGAAAAAAAAATGAGAAAAATAATGTACATAACCAATCAAAATCATTTTCCTAATTATAACTATTAAATATTTTATTAATTTTGAATTAATAATTCAGAATTAATGCAATAAATTAATGCAACGAATAGTAATTTTTCAATATTATCAATTGTAATTTCATTTACTTTAATAAATTTTGCAAAAAGATATTTTTTTATAATGCATTAAGTATCTTATTTTAACTTTTTTTTAAATCCTTCCTTGCATAGAATAGAATTGCATAGTTTCATTCTTTTTATCCATATATATCATTTACAATATCTAAAGTATTTTCTACTTTATATTTTGGATGGTTTTAGAAATTCTATGATGTTATAATTTTTTATTTACAATTAAATAATTTAAAAAGAATTTTTGTCGAAAAAAAATGAAGATAAAAAAAGAAATTGTATTTTTTTAAAATTCATATGCAATTGTAAAATTCAAAGATTGCGATTATGTAATTTAAAAAAAAAAATAAAAATATAAAAAAGAAAAAATAATTATATTAAAATATCATAATTTTTCTTTGAAGACGAAACAATTCAGTACAAATTTAAGAACAAAAATAAAATGTTATAAAATATATCGAGAAATCGATTCCGCAATTAGTGAAAAGAAAGAACAAGAATGGGAACGGAAAAAGAAACGTAACTAATAAAAATAAATAAGTAGAAAAATAATTATTTATATTTCTGAAAATATCTACATCTTCCAGGAAATGATGTTGCTTAAGATGCTGATGTTATACTACGTTGTTTATTCGAAATAAAAGAAAAAGGAAAAAATACCATAAGCTATATCGCAATGGGAATAATAATGTATTTGATTGATAGGAATGCAACTATCATCATTAATGGCATTATGTAGAATATACATACTTAATCGATTTACGACTAATATATAATATTCCATAATAGTATTTTGCAAATATCTCGATGCTTTTGATTGATATTCTTATGAAATATGTCAACTTCGTCGTTACCACCATTCGACACTGAGGATGAATCTAAAGGTTTCATTCATGCAAGAAACGTTTCAATTGACGCACTCCGAGAATCACGCATGATTCACAAACGCTCTCTGAATGGAGATCTTATTACATATCGATCTCTTTTCGACAGTATTTCGAATGATGATTCGAAGAATTTGAATGATTTGAAGAATTTGAATGATTCCAAGGATTCGAATGATTCGATTGATTATTGTTATTTGATATTTTGCATAACAATCGAATTTTAGTTTTTTTTTTTTTCTAATGATTCAAATAATTTCAATGGTTCGAATGAATCGGTTAATTCTTATTATTATTTGTTTTTGCAAATATATCGATTTTTGGCTCTTTTTAAAACTAAAATGATCTTAATAATTAAATAATAAATAATTCGGTTACATTTATTAGTATATATATTTCGAATAATGATCAAATTTGATTCTTTTTTTAAAAAATGATTTCAATAGTTGAAATAATTTGAATAGTTTGGTTGCAGCTACTTGTTATTTCGAATAACAACTAAATTTCATTTCTCTTTATAAAAGATTTAAGTGATTTCAATAATTTAAATGATTCGAATAGTTCGATCAATTATATTTGTGATAAAATTATTTTTATATCTACGGCTAATGAATTTTTTCAATACAGAAAATTAAACTTCTTGAAATTAAAATTGTTCGTTAAGATTCGAATAATGCATTCTAGAGTCGAAAATGATTTTTAAATTCAAAACTTTAGAAAATCTCAATACTTTTTATTTTTCTAAGAATTATTTACTGATTTTTTCAAGAAGTAAAATCTTAACTTTCGATCCGACTGTTCTCCAAAAAGTTTTTATTTGATATGGTTATATTGGTTTTATTTGAACACCTTATATTCCAATTAATTCAAATAATTGACATTCTATTATACAAGATTTTTGCAAAAGTATTGTAAAAAATATTGGAGAATTCTTATAAATTGCTCATTTCTAGATATAACGGAATATGCGATGAATTTATTTTAAAATAGATTCTTGCTTCAAGTATTTACTGTTATTTACGAATGTATTTTTATAAGCTAGTTTAGAATCATTTTCAGTATTTTTTTTTTTGCTTTAATAATAGTGCATGGCCACGTACAATACTAATTTTTAAATTTTTAAAAATTTATTGTCTATATCAATTATTCAAATTAATAAACAATTGATTTTTTCATTTTAGAATATCCAAAACAAAAAGGAAATGTTAAAAGAAATGTTTCAAAATGCAAGAAAAACTAATCATCAAATTGTAAAAAATATTAAAAGCGATTTCGAAATCAACTTATGAAAAGCAAGTTTAGAAAAACCTTTTTGAATGATGTATATTTACAAAAAGATTCTATTTTAAAATAGATTCGTTATAAATTTTATTATACTTTGAAATATAATTTGTGATAAAAGTTTCCGAATTTTTTGAACACATTTTATATTTTGATTATGTAAAGAATATTCTTAATGCAAAACATTTTTCGAAAAAGAAACAGTAAAGAAAGAAAAGATTGTTTTTTGTTTTTTTTTTTTTTTTAATTTTGTCTCTAGATTTGATGTGTTTATACTTTTTTTTCTAAAGAATATTCAAAAATATTGAATCGAAATATATTAAGATACTTAATAAAGATATATGATGATATTGGGTTAAAATAATACAATTTTTGAAGGAAATATTTATAAGGATTCTATATTTCTTAGAAATCCTTCAGAATGTTAAAATATGAACGTGATTTTAAGACTCGAGACATGCAACAGTCATGCCAATCTCAATCAATATCACTCACTCGAGAATCAATTTTTTTGAGAAATAACGAACTCTGTTTTCTCCAACCTAATTCTAAAAATTTTTCTTAGATTAGAAATGTCATACAATCAAAGTGCTGATCCACGGTGTCAGGCGTTTATATATGCTGTAGAACCATAATTAAATTTATGCTTAATTTTATATCTATTACTTTGCATATTTTTATTCTTTATGGTATCTCATCTCAACCACTAACTTAAAATTTATTCAAATACAAAAAACTTGTCAAGAGATTACTAACTGGTAATTGCCAGTCATACAAAAATGATTTAGCAATTTTAACAGCATGGAATAATATGGAATTATATATATATAATTATAAAAATACAAATCATTTTATTATCTATTCTATTATTTACTTATGAAAATCTTTAAATTATCATGAAAAAAATCTTCGATGGATATCTCAATTGAAATCACATTTCTCATGATTTATGCAATATTTCTTTGTGCATCACGACATTCTCTTCTTAATTATCTTTTTATCAAAGCCCAATCTAAAGCTTATATTATTATAAATTATACTGGATAATAAGGATTCGCGGGAAATCTTATTCGATAATATTTCTCTTGCGACCTTCCATAATTATCTTACATTGTTGCTTGATTAATCAGAGTTTCCTTAATGATTCTTAAATTGTACTTATCCTTGGCTTCAAGTATATGAAACTGGCATCAACGTTGAAATTAGTCGCATCGATGTTGAAATTAACCGCATTGTAAGGTAAATTATACAAACGATCATAAAATTATAATGCATGAAGAATTATCCGGAAGACTTTTTATTGCCTTATTTCATAAGATTTAATGACTTAACGTGTCGTTAATAGTATAATAATATTGATGAAACCATTATCTTTAAATTGAAGTTAATTTGAATAAATATGGTGAATATTTAATGTCAAATAAAATTTATTTTGAATAATATTTACAAGAATTCAGAAATTTCATTTTTTGATAAATTTCACTAGAGATATAATATTCAAAACTTTGAAAATCTTTGAAAATTAAAAAATTTCATATTCATTAACTTAGAAATTTTTTACTATTTTTGTAATTCGAAATTCTCAAAACTTAGGTTAACCTTTACAATACCGAATATCTCAAATAGTATATATTTATTAATAAATAATAATATAATAATAATATAATAAATTTTTATATAATTTTTCTTTTTTTTCATTTTCCGTCAATGAATTTATTAAATATTTATTCTTGATGCAAGAGATAAAAGAAATATAAGTTTTTCTTTCGAATTAAATAAAAAAAAAATGGAGAATCTGTTAACGACTTTCCATAATAATTATCTTACATTATTTCTTGATTAATTGGAATTTCATTAATGATTTTTAAATTGTACTTAATTATAATTACAATATTATAATATTATATTTTTCTCTCTATTAAGAAATAAAGATAGAAAGTTACGTAACGTGGATACAATCTATTCAATATGTGTATGGAGAACATTCTAAAAATGTGACTCTCTTAAATTTATAATATATGTTGTAATATGATAATTAATATATAATGTATTTATTCTCTTATATAATGTATTTACATATATATATATATATATATATATACTATATATTATATAATAATATAATAATATATAATATATTATAATATATATATAATAATATAATATATTATATAAAAGATATATATATATATATATTATTAATAATTATTAAATAAATATATATATGGAATTTTGGTATATTTATAAAACATCTTGAGAAAATTAATTCTAGAAACTAGAAACTAGAAAACGTTTCTAGAAATTCTAAAAACAAATATAAAAATTGATAATACAAAAATAGATAGATTGATAGAAATTTATTTATTAAAATATTAAACCAGAAAGAAATTTTATTTTTCTATATAATTTAAAGTTTGTAAATTTTTTCAATATAGATTTGAAAAATAGATATTAATATGAAATTAACCAAAAAAAAAAAGGGATTATATAATTCATTTTTCAAATCATTTGATTGAAAAAACAGAGAAACAACTGTTGAATTATCTATAAAAAGAATGAATTTCTTTTCGGTTCCTCTAATATATATTTATTTATAAGAAATTTTATTTTGCATTACGATGAGATGGAGATAAAATGAAATGGCTTTATTTCTATCATAGGGCTATCTTTTTCTCCATCTTTCTTCATATGAAAAAACAAGTAATATAAAATATTATTTATAAATAATATTTAATTATTTAAATTATAATTTACAATTTCATAAATAAACCTTATCCAATTTTTGCATATCAACTTTTATTTTTTTTTTCTAGAATCGAAAATAGTAGAAGTATACATATACAATCAAATTAATATTCTATATATGCTTTCATAAAAACACATATATACATATCTAAAAGACGTACACGTTGCTTTTTTCAAAGTGCAATATTTATTTATTATGTTCATAATGAATGAAAGCAATCATAATATTACAGTAAAAATAAAAATAATAAATTTTACAAATTTTTACAAAATTATAATAACAGATATAATAAAAAAATAAAAAAATTATAAAAAAAATATCAGAATATAACATATAACGTATAAAAAAAATCAAAGAATATATCAATATAGATATATATTTTGTATCCATTATTTTTTTTTTAAATTTACATAATCAAATTATATTTACATCTATTACAATATCATTACATCTAATTATTATGAAATATATTATCATGTAACAGCTTATATTAAAATATTTAAGAGATATATAATTAAATAATTACATTTAAGATTAAAGTTCGAAATTTTTTTATGAATTTCATTTATATACTCTATACTCTATAAAAAAGTACAAAAAACAATTTTATGTTTTTAAATCATACGCAATATGCATTATATTAATATATATTATTATATTATTCATTATATATTATTATATATTATTATATATGCATTATATTAATATATATTAATTAAGATTAATATATTAATATTATTATATGATTGCAATCTTTATTCTAAGAGAATGTTTCTTTCAAAAACAAAAAAAAATGTGAGAATATAGAATAATACTAGATCAAATAGATCAAAATTATTAAAAATATATTATTTTAATAATATTATTTTAATTTGTTTTAATTTGTATTTTTTATTTCCAAAATTATTTTTTATTAATAATTGAAAACAAAATTTATATTAAACAATTCATAAAGTAATATCAAAAAATAATTTTTTATAAAAAAATATGGTTAGAAATTTAAAAAATCAATCTTCTTAATATATATATATATACAATATATTTATTTCAATAAGTATCACTTTATTATAAATATATAATTATATATATATAATACATTATATCTAAACAATTAAATTACAAATTTACATATTAATTATTTTGTATCTACTATTAAGGATAAATATAATTCCTAATTGTATAATCAATATATTTTAATTATACCTATACGGTTTTCATTAAGAATATAAATGTTTATTCAATGAAATTGTTATTTTAAAATAAATAATTATTTTATTATATTTAAGCAATAGTATATTTTTAAAAAATAAATTATATTAAAAATAATTATTTTAATCATTTTATGATTATTTAAATTTATCACATATTGAACTATAGAATATAATTCTTTCACGAAGAATTTCTATTTTTATATATATATATTTCTATGATTTTTTAAAATCATTTTTCTCATATTTCACAATAGTTCTATATATATCATATATTTTCTAATCTATAAACAAAAACAAAATTTTTTTATTTTTTATTATATATTTTTATTATATTCATTATATATTGAAATAATTAAAATATATTAGATAAATTAATCTAAACAATTCTATATATGTAAATATCTGGAATAATAGTGAATTAATGAGAACATTTTATTGATTTTTGAAAATTTTATTAATAAAATAATTAACTTTATATTTTTATATGATATATTATTTATATAAATTTTTTATTATGTATATCTTCATAATAAAATTTTAAATACTATGTTCTATGTTAAAAAAAATTTCTCTTATTTTTTTTTATTATTTATTTAAAAATAAATAATGAAAATAGTTCTAATAATTAAAGTAAATAATTAAATGTAAGAAAAATTAATTTATTATTATGGATTAGTAAATAATAATCGAATTTAATAAATTCGATTACATAGAATTACTATAATTACTATAATTATTTTAATTAAAATAATATTGTTTAAAAATGAATAATAAAATTATTAATTAAAAAAATATTACAAACAAAAAATTAAATCTTTAATTTGCAGATTATTAGTACATTATTACGTCTATATTTTTATTTTTCATTTTTAAACTTTTAATGAAAAATAAATTTTGCAAATAATTTTCAATTTCATCTTTCTGTTTTATAATATAAATAAATTTTCCAATATTATATTTTTTTCAATTCTATAGGACACTTGCCGTTTTCTGATTTCTTTATTTTCGATTTTTCAATAGTTAACATTATATTTACGTTTTAATGTCATGATATATATTATATATATTATATAAATATGATTTATTCATCATCAATTTGAAATTAAATTTTTTTCAGAAATTAATTTAATTTTCATTAATGAGAAAAAGTATATGTTAACATAAATATATTAATATTTTTGCAAATAGAAATAATATACAATTTAAATAATAGAACGTTCAGTTAGTAGAATGTTGATATTAAAATATATAGATAATGAAATTTTAGTGTGTTAATATCTTAATAATAGGAATAAATAAATTTCAGCTGTTACTAAAGTTGAAGAATGAACTAAAGATGAAACTGTGTACGAGCTATTATTGCTATTGGTAATCAAGTCGAAAAAGGAATTTGAGCTCTTTTAGTAAAAGTTATTAATAATAAAAAAATTATTATATACTCATTTATTTTATATAAAATTAAATTTCATCTACTAAAACAAGCTACAAAACACATTATTAATAATAATCCTGAATCACCTACACGATTTAAAATAATAGTAACTATACCTGAAGTAAAAGATTTTATTTTTATATAATAAATTACTAAACAAAATGAAATTAAACCTAATCCATCTCATCCCAAAATAATTGATAATATATTTGATCTTAAAATTAATATATATAGAATTAAAAATAAAATTATTAAATAAAAAAATCGATTATAAATTTTCTTAAATTTATATATCTAATTCTATAAATAATAATTATAGAAAAAATTATTCTTACTAAAAATACAAATATTAATGATTTATAATCAATTAATATTAAAAAATTAAATTTATTGAATTCATCCACTTCTTTTCTACGATTTACACAATTTCAAAATAGTAGTAGATTTTAAAAAATAAAAATAAAATAAAAATAAAAATAAAAATTTATTTTTAAACGATATTTTTTAAATTTATTTTTAAAATTTCTATTCTATTATTTCTATTGTTTTTATTAATTCAATTATATTTCTATTCTAATTATTATTTAAATGTAATATTATAAACATATAAATTTTAAAGAATTCTCTCAATATTTTGACAAATTATTGAGAGAATTATATCAATATTTTTTTTTTAAATTAATATTAAAAGAAACATTTTCATTATTACAATATGAATAAGACAAATTATTATAAATCACGAAAAATTTAAATATTCTACTATATAACTGAAAAGTAATATATAATTAATTTTCTTGAAAATTTTTAAAAATATTACAGAAAAAAGAAGAAAAGATAACGCACATAAATAACTTAGTAAATAACTTAGTAATTTGTTATCTACGAAGTCATCGAACGACAGACAAACTCGTAGACAGTTATGGACGTTGATCTCAACGACGATTGTACCGCTTCCATTCTCATAGAAAAAACGAAAAGCGAAAAGTATATTGACCGATATAAAAGAGTACGGAATATCGAATTAAACCAATGACTTACATTTTATACCTTTCACCGTTACAAGCATTGTCTCAAAAACCTGAAAATTTCATACTTTGCAACGAAAATCAAATTATGTAAAATAATATCACAAAAAAAACTTTGGACTGATGTGAAATCAAAAATTTGTTTCACGTGTTATTAGAAGTTACAAAATAATATATTATTTTTTATTTATTTGTTATATATTTTATTATATATTATTATATTATTATTTATATTATTATATATTAAATTTACATTGTTAAATTTTTATTGTAAAATAACATTTCATTATAATAAATTTATTATAATAAATGTACCATAATATTAAATTAATTATATATAATAATACATTTTTTACATAATCTATTTATTATGATAAATAAATATAACAACAATAACAACAACAACAACAACAACAACAATAATAATAATAATAATAAATAAATAAGTAGTAATCATAAAGTTAAAAATTTATTCCGTGTATTGTAGATATTCTAGATTAAAAAACTTTATAATAAATAAAAAAAATTAATAATAAATGAAATAAGAAATAAATAATAAATAATAATAATAATTTCGTAAAAAAAAATAAAAAATATTTATTATATTTTTGTATGTGCATAGTAGCTACAAAAATAATATTTACACATCATTATATTTATTATTTTATTATTATATTTATTATTAGCATTAATCTACGCATATTTATATTATTTTTATCATTGTTTAAAGTACATAATATTAAAAATACTTTAAATAAAAGCTTTAAAAAAAAGATTAGCGGCAGTTTCAAGATTATAACTCATACTTAAAAAAAGTATAAGAACTAATATATATATATATATAATATATTATTACAAACATACGTAACTTCTCTATAATTATTTTATCTATTTTTACATATATATATATATATAGTGTCATGATTACCATTACTTACTACTTATCATTATTTATATTATAAGAGAAATACATTAATGTTATAAATTTTCAAAAAATTATTAAAAATAACTATTACATAAAATTAATATAAAATTATATTATATAAAATTAATATAAAATTTTTATTAGTAACTTATTATATTTTTTTTTAAATTAATATATATATATATATATATATTATTAATTATACATATATATAATTATATAATTTTATGTAAAATTAATATTANAATTATGTATATTATTATATTTTTTATATAAATTACATTATTATATTATATATAATTATAATAACTGATTAATCTCAAATTTATTGTATTCTTTTGAAACATATTTAAAAGAATTAATACTAAAATCTAAAAAAGAAATCTAAAAAGAATTTGAATCTAGTTACTTTATATTATTAATTACATATACTTTTTTTAATTATATATATATATATATATATTTTTTTTTAATAAACATTACTAATTAATAATTTAACTCATTATTTTTCATTATTTTTATAATCTTAATTTCATTATTTTTTTAATAAATTTTTAATAAAATTTTAACATATTATAAAAATATTTATTAAAATTAGAAATCAAATAATTTAATCTTATTTGAAAAAAATTAGAAATTTTCTTATTTTATTTTCATATAATTTTTTTGATTTTACAAATTTTTTAATAATAATAAAAGTTAATTAAATAGAAATGTAAAAAATGAATAATTTATTTAATCTATGTATAATTTTTGAAGGAATAAATAACATTAATATTAAAAATTCAATTTAAAATTCAATACATATATATATTATCTTCAATTAAAAAAATAATGAATGTAAGTAAATATGATTCTCTGACAGAATATGATTTCTAAATGCAGAATATGATATTCTAAATGCGAAAATAAAAAAAAATAATAAAAAATCGAAAAAGTTGAATATAAAAATTTCTCTAGTACAGTCATGTAATTGATCGTTCACTCTAAGTGCAATCTTTTGATAAAAATAAAGAAATTTTAGATAAGAAATTTTACCTAAAAAAAAAATAAAATGATTGTCTTATGCAATCGAATATAACAAAAAATAAAAAATATTTTTCTCATCCATATACATCTCATGTATATTTCTTAAAAGCTATTTTTTTTTTCATTCATTTCATAAAGCCGTTAGCACAGATATACATGTTACGCTCTTTATTCGTGTTAACATTTCTTTCTACGCAATGTAGTAACTATAAAACGTGATCCTTTTAATATTTCTACTTTTTTAATTCACATATTTGACTATCTGATAATCTCGCAATGTTTGTTTGATCTTGCAAAATTCTCGTGTTCAAAATGCATATCGATTTAAGTACTATTTTTTAGGCTATCAGTATTGAAATGAATAAGGAATTATTAGATTGTTCAACAATGAAATGAATGAATTCTTAATAAAACTTTTAATGTTTCTAGCTTTTAAAAATATTAGTTAAAATAATATTATATATTGGATAACACAAATAAGATAAGCTATTTTCTCCAAAATTATTGCAGAAATAAGATATATTGTCAATATATATATTCAAAAATTTTTATGTATTCAAAGCTAACATTATAAAATATTGTGAGATAAATCTCGTAAGAAAAAGTACTATTTTTTTTTTAAATAGAATGATATATTAATTTTTTATTAGATGTCTTATCGAACTTAATAATATTTATTTTAAACATTGTTTTTTATTTCGCAAAATAAAAAATATTCTACATAAAATGATGAAAAGATAATTTACATTAGTGAAGATATGCTTTGTAAATTAAATATATATTGCATGCTATATATTAAGTTATCCTATAAATATTGTTTTAGAAATTTTTTATTTTTTATTTTTTATTTTAAAATTTCTTATAAATAAGACAAAAATTTCTTATTTTTTATTTTAAAATAAATTATATTTGAAAGAATGTCTTATATCTTATGAGAAGTATATCTTTAAAAAAAACTGCAATATTACAAATTAATGAAGAACTTTTTTTAACAAAAAAATATTTATAGAAATTTATAGAAATTTTTTTTTTGTAAATCATTTTTAGTCTCAATTACAATATTTCATTTTATTCATTAAAATTAAAATTCTATATATATTTTTATTATATATTATTCAATTAATTTTTTAAGAAATGTTTTTATTTTTAAAAAATTTTTAATTATTTCATACTACAAATATTTATTCAATTATAGGAAATTTGAATATAAAATTTACAGAATATACGTGATACTCATTTCTTTTCGATAATTTATTAAAAAAATTGAAATAGAAGATAATCTCTGCTCAATGAATATATCAAATACATTAAAAACATAATCCATTGATACTTTTCATTCTATTAACGGTAAATATACCGTTATAAATTCGATCATTATTGCTTACAAATTATAAGCTAGACATGTAACTTAATATATTCACGAGAAATCGATATATATGAAGCAAACATGTATTTGAGTGATGTCCTCGTTAAATGTGTTAAAATTTTTCGTATATAATCAATCCCAATTTCTAAATTTAAAGTTGTTCCAACACATCATGATTTATATTATATATCAAAACAATTGATAAAATATAAAAAGATCAAAATGATTATTTATTACTTTTATGGAAATTTTTTTTATAGAAATTTTTTATAAATTTATTATTAATAATTTAATTATTAGTAATTTTTATTATCATTAATAATCTTTTCAAAATATTTTCTGTAATCAATCATTATGAATATTTTATATCTATTAATTTAATAAACAAATCTTTACTCAAATTCTATTATTCTTTTTTTACATAGTGATTTATGAATCGCGATTCACATATGATGAATATCGATTATACGTGTTTCGATTATCGATTATACGATATTTCAGAAGCGAATAATCTCTTTCATTATTTATAATCTTATTATTTTATAATCAACGAATAAATCATTTTATTATAAGTAGTAAGTAATCGCGTAGTTTTTTATAAACTATTCATTTAAAATAAAAAATGAGCGACATTTATTATTCCAAATTTCAGTGTTCAACTTTTGATTTTAATACTTTGATTTTTCTTAATTCTTGATTTCGTTATAAAGTAAATTTAACAGATTTTAATGAATAATCTTAAAAATTATAAATACTCAAACGGAAATATTTTTTTATGAAATTTTTATTAAAAAATAAAACATATTTTGATACAAAAAATATATATATCCATATTTTTCTCACATAAAAAAAAGAAAAAAATATTAAATATAAGTTAATATTAAATAAATAAGAAAGAATGTTAAGGAGCAATACATGTGATCTAAAATATTTTGATAAAAAAAGATTTTAAATAAACATAGTATAAAGTTAAAAATTACTTACCTATTAATATATCACTTATCTTCAATGTGTTAATATCATAATATTGCATATAAATAAAATTCAGAATGTATTAATGTATTTTTTTTCGAAATTGAGTTACATATTATATCATTTTTAATTTTATAATTTTGTATTAATATATTATTTTTTAACTATTATAAATTAGGATTAAATTAAATCAATAATAATTTCTATAATATATATATGTGACAATTGTAAAAATTACAATATCAATAGCAATCTTTAGTTTTATAATTTATATTTTAAAAAATCTATAGATCTATGGATTTTCTCAATATATAAAATTTACGTAATTATACAGAAATTTTTAAAAATCTGAGCTAAGGCAACATTATTCGTGAAATTTGAAATCATAATTCCAATTTCGCGTATTTTCAATCTGTCACCAATGATTTTCTTCAAATCAAAACAATAAATAAATAAATAATATTATACATAAATAAATAAATAATATTCATACATACAGTAGCTATATAAATCACTTGTTCGCAACAAGAATCTATGTGCTACGAAATTAGATACTTCATCGAATGACTTATGATAGAATCGTGATTTATGAATCGCCATGGGAAAAAATGATGGAATAACATACAGCTAGATTTTTTTTATACAGTACTTTTTTACGATTTATAATTACAATTTTTATATTCTATTTATAGTGATTTTTTAACATAATTTATTATTTACGTTTATATAATTTTGTTTATGTTTACATTTTATTTATTTTTATAAACATAATTTAAACTTTAAAAAAATTTTTTTTCACTTTATTCAATAATATAACTTAATGGTTTTTTATATATTTTGTTTTACGTAAATTTTATATTTTTTTTGCAAATTAATTACATAAGTTTTTTACATGATTTTTTTTATAGGATATGCATCTATTATATAATATAAAAAAAAGTCAGATAATATATGCAAATCTGTGTAAAAAAGAAGAAATTATTGCATATGAAATAATTTTGAAATCAAATTTTTAATAAAACATTAGCTTCACATTTTATTAAAATAAATTAAAATATATTAATGATATTTTGACTCTATAAATTTTGTTGGAGCCATCTTCACATTTTATTAAATTTACAATGTAATCAAAATTTTTCTCTATTTTGCTATTTTTGAAGATTCTTTTTTACTTAATTATTTAATTCTTCTTTTAAATTTCATTTAATTGCCAACAACAAAAATAATCCTCCAAAATTGTCAATTTTTTAACTTAATAGAGATATAATTGTAATTTTTTAAGATTAAAGATTTAGAATTATGAATTGAATATGACATAAACATAAAAATAATAACAATAGAATTGATTAATACCTTCAACTAATCTCTGCATTTTGGTCAGAATTTTTTATTTAACAAAATATGATCAAAAAATCTTCAAAATTCTGAATTTTTTGTATTGAACAGAACTTTTTTAATGTGAAATAAGATTCTAATTTGATGAAACATGACATCAAAAAAATTTATTGAGAAATGAACAAAATCGGCAATGAATTAAAATTAAAAATAATATATATATATACAATAAATGAATAATACGAATTAAAAACACATGAAATAATAAGTACTAATAATACTCTAATAATAATATATGAATTCTAAACTCTAAACTTTACATAATTTAGCATCGAAATATAATATAATTATACAATATAATATGAATATAACATTGATAACATCGAGATAATAATAAGAAAATAATTGTAAAAATTCGTAATTTTACTTTACTTCTCAAAATCATTACTTGAAATGAATAACATATTTTATTAGTAAATAAAATTTTATTACCATTATCGAACTTTAACTTTTTTATAAGAAATTAAAGAATCAACAAACAAATTCTATATTGAATAATTTTTAAATTGTTATAATTTATTATAATAATATATCATGAATTATTATAATAATTTATTATATACAATATTCTTTTTATAAAAGAATTAATAAAACATGATTCAATTAAATTTATGTAAAACGAATATTATTTAACTGTATTAAATTTTGAATGATTTCACACATTTATGAAATAAATCTTTTGATATGCTATAATTTACATAATATGAAATATTAGAACGCAGATGATGTTCGCGTTTCATATATCTTATACTAATCTGGGATTAAATTTTTTGTAGGTACAACTATTTAAACATATTTTATTCTTTCATATTATAGAAAGTAAAGAAAATTTGCGAATTTGAAAAATGTTTTCATAAAAAATATTTTATGAAGAATAATACTTATATAACGATATATAAAACTTTCGTCATATAGGATATTTATACTAATGCTAATCCTATATTTATACTATATATATATATTTTACTATATTTTACTATATATATATATATATATATATATATATGTATATATATATATATACTATATATATATATTTTTCTAATCAAAATTTCTAAATCCAAGTTTGCAATTAGATTTTATTAATTTATATGTTACAATATTTAATAAATAAATAATTTTAATATTGTATATTGTATTTATTAAAATATAAAATACAATTATTAAAATACAAATATTTAAAAATAAAAAAAAATGAAAAATTGAAAATTTGTCAAACTTCAAAGTTTCATAACTTTGTATATAAAATATAAATTTATAATATTATAAATTATTAATTAATATGTTATAAAATTGAAATATATTTTTAATGGATTGATAAAACAAACACAAAATTTAGTACGCAAATGAAGCTTATTTATTAACTTATAAACAATTTAATTTTGCATTAAATGAAACGATACAGAAATAGATCGCTCTGTCGTACCATAATCTCTATTTCGTTTCATTTAATATAAATTTCTTATAATAATATATTAATAATTCTTATAATAATAATATTAATAATTAAATATTCTTATAAAATTGCTTATAATTTAAAAGCCAGCATTTTCATCTTCATATATCAACTTTTTTCTTGTTTTAATTTTTTATTTTTGTTTTATTTTTTTTTATTTTGATTTTTTAATTTTTGTTTTTGATTGTTTTAATTTTTAGAATGGGACTTCTATAAATAAATATATTACCATTTCCATATATCTCGAAAATATTTAAACAATAAATAATAAAACAAATGATAAAAAACAAATTAAAATCTTAATCTTTCTTCTAAAATTTTAATCTTTTACTTTTCAATTCTTTTAGTTAACTTTATTTTGATTAATATTTGTAAAGAATAAGATAAATTTTTAAAGAAACTGTCTTCAAAGTTTAAATTTGATAATATTTGATATGAATTAATTTGATTGAATTTAAATCATTTTCTTTTTTTTTCAATATTTTCTTAGTTATAATCATTTACTTTCGAAATAAGTAAAATTTTGTATGTAAAATAAAATTGAAAAAATATTATTTTTGATAAAATTACAACTACTTAAGTAAATATTTGCAATTTTTTATTTTATTATATTATATTATTTTATTTTACTCTCATTCTATTTAACACGAAATTAAAATATTCTTAATTTTATAAATATCTTATAGTATTTTATGAAAATTGATTATTTAAACTGATATTTTTAGATATTAATTTTTGTATTTCTTTTCTTTCTCTTAAGAATTTATCTTCAAATATTAGAATTTAACTCAAATATTAATATTGAATATTATAAGATTATGTCATTGAAAAATTATTTGAATTTAATATAAAAATGCAATTAAAGTCCCATATTAAATCATATCTAATTAAAATAATAAAATAGAAAAAAATCTAATTAAAAATAATAAAAATTTTGAAGATCAGTATAATTAGTATTGAACAAAAATTATTTCTATTCTCGGCGTAATTGTTGAATCGTTCAAATATATCGACTGCTCCGCTCGAGTATGCCTATTGGAGTAAGTTAGGAAATAATGAAGAGCCGCGTGCAGCTATATAATTTTTTTTTTTTTTTTTTTTTTTGTTTCGAGTGAAAACAACTGTTCTAACGATACAAAATACAAAATGGCTATACAAGATAATCAAAAAAGAGAATTTTATAACTATAAGAGTCATGTAACAACATTAATAAGAGAAATCTAAACGACTTTCTAACAACTATTGAATTAACTAAATCCTATGCGATAGCAATGAAATCCGAAATTTTCCCAATTAAAGACCAATAATTCTACCAGTCATTGAGGGCATTACAATTAAGCAATACATCTGCGCCTTAGGAGACAGTAAGTCCAAAAGCTATTTCAAGAATTTCAAATGTCAGAGTGTTATTTATCTAGACAAAATACGGTAATAATACTAACAGAAACAATTAAATATCTAACAATTAGTAATAATAAAATCGAAATAAGAGCAATTATAACTTCAGTATAGCGAATCATCCTTTCTAATATATCATCAACTATTTCAAATTCAATAATAGAATTCGTATTTAAAAAAAATAATGTATTACGACCATATATATAGCAATATAGACCCAACATCACCTTTATTCGCACTTCTAACCAAAGAAACATCAACAAATCAGGATATAAATATAGCATCTCAACTTGAATAGATAACTCAAAATATTAATCACTATAAAAGAATATTATTGTAAACGTCCTCCGAAACTGCATCTGAGTCCTATAGATCTATAGACGTAAATGACACAAATGATTTATCATTCAAATTACCAACAAAATTTATAACTGCAAAAATAAAGAAATAATGTACGATTGTATTCTAAAATAACATTATAAGAGTCGGAATAATTAAGCCAGAAACGTGAATCTAATACATAATTCTTTTACCATACACGAAGTAATAGTATATCATATCTTTACCACTTCAGGCAAATTAAATTGCTTTATATGTAAACAAGAAGAACATATAACCAAATAATGGCCATATAATCCTGAAATCAGTAAAAAAAGCATAACACCAAATATTACGACCATATATATACCAATATAGACCCAACATCACCTTCACTCGCAATTCTAAAAGAACCAAAGAAACATCAACAAATCAGGACATAAATATAGCATCTCAACTTGAATAGGTAACTCAAAATATTAATCATTATAAAAGATCATTATTGTAAACGTCCTCCGAAACTGCATCTGAGCCTTATAGATCTATAGATGTAAATGACGTAAATGATTTATCATTCAAATTACCAACAAAATTTATAACTGCAAAAATAAAGAAATAATGTATGATTGTGCTCTAAAATAATATTATAAGAGTCGAAATAACTAAATCAGAATATTTGCATATAATGAGTTCTCGAAGATGTATTCGTATTTAGAAAACGTATCAAAAAAACTCAAACTATCACAAGCAAAGTTCCAAAGTCCCACGTCCAAAAATTAATTAATCTTCTCGAATCAGCAAAAATCACAATTGAAAAGGTTACAAAAAAATATGCCCTTAACTACTAACTATCAACTGGTAAGTTTTTTTGGAAAATAGTTTTGGCATTACTAATCCATTAGAAATAGCGAAAGATTACACTAAAAACATATTCAATTTAATCGAAATATTAAATACAATTCATTCTTTGTTAAAGAAATGTAATATTAAAATTAGGATCACTAAACTGTGCAAAAAAACTGAAAAACCCAGATTTATAAGTCTCAGAAAATTGGTCATCAGAAATTGATTCCAATATCATCTAAATATAATTGCAATATTAAATAATCATATAATTCTAGAACAAATTTCATGATTAATATATTATAGTGAAACATCAACGGTTTTTACGCTAAATTAGAAAAGATATAACTACTAATCAAAAATTAATAACCAAATATCATATGCATACAGAAAACTAATTTTAAAATCAAGCACGAGCAGACAAATTAAAAACTATATATCAATGCTATATATATAAAAATCATTCTGATTCCAATCTTACCAGAAGTGATGTTGCTATATACATTAAGAACAATAATTAGAAATCCCAACTTCAAACAAACATTGAAGCTATTTCTATATTAATTCACACCCCAATTAAACTATGCATATACTTTCCAAATAGCTATAATTTTCTTATAAATAAAAAAAAAGTTCTCATCGAGTAACTATCTAAACTATTTTTGATATTTGGAGATTTTAATATCCATAACACGTTATGGGGTTTTGCTAGAAACGACAATCACGGTTACAAAATTGGTACAATACTAAAAAATGCAGATTTCTTTATCCTCAATATCAATCTTCCTACATATTTTAATGTAGTAAATGATAGCTTCAGCTGCATCGATTTATCGATTACTAATAATAGCTTTGCTCATAATTGTAAATAGTATTAGATGACCTACATAGATAGCTATCATTTTTCAATTATTATACAACTAATCAACTTCGCTAATAACCAATATATTAACTTATTTTTTTTCAAATAAAAATTTTACAATGTTGACTGGGAAATGTATAAACAACAGGTTCACAAATATATTGAACAAATTAACATCCTTAATATCTTAAAATAGAATAATACGAATATAGACATTGTAACAGATCTTTTCTCTAATATTATCATTAGAGAACATATTATCATTAGCTGACAAAATCATTGAATGGAGTTCCCCACTAAAAATACACAAATCTTTCCCATGATGGAATAATCAATGTAAAGAAGCTATAACAAAGTTAAAACAAGCCTTCAATCATTTTAAAAAACATAAAACAGAAGAAAATAAGATAGAATTTAAAAGACAACGATTGCTAGACAAATTATTAAAGAAAAACAACAAGATTATATATCATCACTAACAAACACAAATATCAAAAAAGTATGGAATAAAATTAATACAATCAAAAGTAATCGATATTTCATTATGGCATTTCATTAAAAATTTCATTTACAATAGAAATATTCAAGTTCGTGTTAATGGTACTCTTTCAAGGAAAACGAAATCGAAAACGGAGTATCACAAGAATCTATAATTAGTGCTACATTTTTAATAGCTATTAATAATGTGTGTAAAATCTCTATAATTTCCATTATCTCAAGAATATTTGCTGATGATATCACAATTCTATGTAAAGGAAAAAACCTTTCAATAAATTGTTCAATCGATGTTTAATAAGTTGTATAACTGATTTCTGAAAACGAGCTTTAAATTCTCGTTTTAAAAACTGATTACATAGTTTTCACTAAATGTCATGAAGAAGATATATTTATACTAAGCCTTATATAAAATAATGCACTTAAATTTATTATATGCATTAAAAAATCTTGGAGTATACTTTGATCATAGACTTACATGGAATAATCTAGTCGATAACTGCAAACGAAGATTAAATATTATCAAATCTTTAGCATATAACTGGGGAGACGTCCTATAGATCTATATATATAAGATATATATAAGAATATATATATAAGAATCTTATATATCTATATATATAAGATCTATAAAGCGATTATTCGGACCAAAATTCATTATATATCTATCATTTATAATTTGGTCAAATCAGGAATTTTAAAAAAATTAGATTCAATTCATAATACAAGGCTATGAATAGCAACAAAATCATACAAGACCAATTGGAAACATACTAATTGAAGCCAAAGAACCATCCCTATAACACAGGAGAAAATTACTAAGTTTGAAATACTAAATAAGGACAGCGAAATCTTCCAACATTATATTTTCAGACATTTACTCAAACAGTCGAATTAAAAAGCTTAAGTCAAGGAACATTCTATTCTACCAAAGAATTAATAAATATTTAGAAAAAATAAATTTCAATCCTTCTGCCATGGAAAAACATAAAATCCATAAAGTCTTTTTTTGGACATTTAAGATACTATTGATTTAACATTGATAACACACAAACATGAAAAATCCAATAAGATTGAAAAAATATATTAAATATGTCTTAAATATCCTACCTTTACACATATATACACTGATGGCGTCAAAAATAAAGAGTATGAAAAGGACTGCTTGCTTCTCTCAAAACATTTCAATTAAGCATAATTTGAACACTTTTAACAGTGCCCACTCGGTTGAAATATTTGTATTCCTAGCCCTCAAATTTATTAATAGTGATAAATCACTTCAAATATATCATATTCTACGACTTCCTTGCGATACACTCAAAAAATTAAGCAATCGACAGAAACGTACAGAAATGTACAGAGTGGCCGACATTAAAGCAAAAATAGCAGTTATCCTTAGAACAGACAGTCAATTATTTACAATACATACTCGGATCATAGAAATATTATTAAAACAACTCTGGACCGCAATAGGAAAAATATATAAAGCAAGCCCGCTTCACAAATCTATCGAAAATTTCTTCAATCTACAAATAAATTCAAAATTCAACCGAAAATAGCAAATAACAATAATGAAAATCAGAACCGAACATAGCAAACTCTCTCACGTACATCTACTCAAAAAAAATCAACCAACAATATGCGGAAAATATAATATATGAATTATTATCAACCATATCATCCTTGCCAATCTAATTATAATAAAATTAGGAGGAAATTGGGCATTGGTAATAGTTTCAACTTATCCATCGATTATTAGGACACTCTAGTGAGATTCTGCGAAAGCATTGAGATTTTCACCAAATTATACTTTGTAGATTTGTAACTTTGTAACTTTGTAACTTTGTAAATTTTTGTAAATCGCTAATAATCTATGATATTAATGCGACGTTAAACTTAAATAAAAAAAAAAAATTATTTTGAAATTTGTTAATTTTTTTATCATTCATTTTTCGAATAAAACAAAAAAATATCGAATTTTATCATTCTTTAATAATTTTAGTATCATAATAGTTCGTTCGTCGATATTATACTTTATATTACAAAATAAACGGATATAATCTAATGAATGACACAAAAGAAATTAAATTCAAATTGTTGAATAAATAAAGAATAATGAATGAATAATTAGGAAATTCCAACGGAATGACAATAGAACAAATAAGAAATTCTGATCGAATAAGAATTGAACGAATAATAAATAAATTTTATTCATTATTCGAATAAATTTTTATTCAAATCACTATTAATATTAACAATATCATAAATTATATATAATAAAAGTAATAAAAGTATAATAATATAATACTTAATATAATACTTATATAATACTTAATAAAAGTAATTTTATACAATATGCATACAAAAAAAAGATTAATCTTTTAATATAATTTATTCTCTTTCATAAGTTGTATTACAATACAAAATTTTAAAACTACAAGCATTACTTTTGCATGCATTTTTTGTATATCTAACATGTATGAATATTAGTATATCTTCATTCTTTCTTTTCATTCTTTCTTCTTCTATTCTTTTATGAATACTATTATTATTAATACTATTATTATTGTTATCTTTAATAAAATAAAACTATTTTATAACTCGATTATAATTCGATTTTTATATTATATTATATAATATAAATATAATATAAATATAATATATTATATAATATCGAATTTTATATTATATTATTTATATTAATTCATTTATCCAAAAATATTCACTATATTTGTCAATAATTTGCTAAATACACACAATAGAACTTTATCTATTCTTATTTCAATTTTAAGTGAATTCTCATTTTCAAATATACGAATTCGTGTAAGCTCTGTTGTGCAAATAAAAATTCATTTTAAATAATAATATAAAAATAAGTATTTTTATTTTATATTATATATAAATAACGCTCGTTATTATTTGACTGAATATATTTCAAATTAAATCATTTTTTTTATTTGATCAATTAATTTAAATCAAGGCAAATATTTTAAAAATAAGTTAAAAAATTGATTTAAAGACATAATGTTTATTTGTTTTGAAAGTGGAAAAATCACTCCTAATGATTTAGAATTAATTATATAATTAGAATAATATTGAACAATAAATATTATAATAATCATAGATACATGTAAAAAATAATATAAATTATAATATAAATTATAATATAATTTAAATTACATATTATTAGATTATATATATTAAGAAATTGATACTATTATATTATAAATTAAAAAATAGTTCTTTTTATCAAAATTAAGTAACATAATAACAAATAATTTATTTTGATAACAAATGAATCATTTAATTATAAATTTTACATTAATTTATTTTTTATTCAGATATGTATGAAATATTTCAGTTATTTTAAAAATAGATTATTTTTCAAATAATCTTAAAATAATATAATTTGAAAATTTCTCAAAACTCTTTATGCAATTTTTATATGAACACGATTTCTATAAATGAATAATATTTTGATACAATATTTCTGATGATCCGGCATATTAAGAATTTTCATAGATTTAATCATTTTGAAATAATCAAATTATGTATTATTTTAAAATAACTTTAAGTTATTTGAAAGTTATTTGAAATTTAAAATTACACAAATATTTCATACGAAAAATATAAATAATGTATTTGCAATTAAATAATTTATCTTTGTTATTTATTATTTGATTTTGAAGAAAATGATTTTTATGATTTCTTACGCTTCTTCTACGAATAATTTCGATTATTATTAAATTTATTATGAATATTTACTCAATATTTATTATAAATATTATATCAGAATATTAATTATCAGAAATAAATTTACAATTAAAAAATATAAACATTAATATACATATTTTTTTAAATAATAAATCTTCAATTCGTTATTTTTTCAAATATTCTTCTTAAATTTCTTTAATTAATATTATAAAAAATATCAAATAAAATATATTATTAAATAATGTTAGTATTATTTTAAACAAGTATTTTTCAATTATTATTATTTGAATACATTTCAAAAAGTTAAACTTCAATAATTCTGGATTATTAAATTATGATTATTATAAACTATGAATCTGTGAACTTGAGTTCGAAATTTTTTAAAAATTTAAATATTAAATTTTAAATATTAAATATTAAATTATTAAGATTCTAATACTTAGTAAAATAATATATCATATTTTTTATTTAAAAAAAAAAGAAAAGAAAAAAAATAAGCATTTTGAAAGTTTCCAAACATCGCAATGTTTCCAATTTGAGTCTCACAAATTTAAAAAATCAGGTTTCATCCATTTCTATTTTTCATGATTATATTATATGACATCATTAAGATTATAAGAAGAATATTATTTATTCATCTGTAACACGTGTAATCACGTTTCATTATACATTATTGGAATATAATGAATAAGATTTGTTGCTATGCTCAAGATCAATAGAGATTTTTATTATTTAGAATTTTATTTATTCACATGATCTATCAATCTATTTTAAAATTTTATTATAGAAGAAACTAAATAAAGTTAATATTTTATTTTTTTATTTTATTATTTTTTTTTATAGTTATTTAAAATAATACTTTTATAAATAAGAAATCGTATTATTTTACTGAGATTTAATTTTAATATTGATCATATTAATTGTTTAATTGACTGATATGAACAAAAAAAAAAACATTTTTTTTTTATTAATTGATCGATTACTGATTCTGAATGAATCAATACCATAAAAATAAAAAAGGAATTAGTTTATATTAAATTATTAATCATTAAAATTTAATTAATTAAATTTATATCAATTTGAATAGATAAATATATATAAAGTATTATATAATATAAATAAAATATTAAGTAAAAAATTTATATTAAATAAAAATAATTATAAAAATAAACTTCACAAAAACCAACAAATTAATTATATAACTGACAATTCATTCATTAATTCAGCTAGAAAAAATATTATTTCCTAATGATTGCAATTTGATATCATAGATATTTAAATATAATTAACTTAAAAAAATTAAATTTCTATAATTTTTATTTTTTTCTATAAAAATCAGAGGTATTTATCACATTTATATGATTTTGATGATAACAATAAGATTAAATACGATATGATTTTAGAAATTAGAAATAATATGAATATTCATATATTTCGTTCTTTCTTTTTTCTTATGGTTTTCGTTACTTTTTTTTATTTATTATTATTATTATCATTTGTTTTCATTCATTTATTCTTTCCTTGTCACTGCATCGAAATAAACAAACATTCGAATGAAATCGAGCAAAGTCATAAAATTCGATCGTTTCATTGATTATTCCTTTTTTATATGTAATTATTATAAATGATCGCAACTTTATTACACTATTATGTATAAGTTACTTATATGTAAGTAACTAATATCGAATTAAAGATCAAATTAATAATGAACAGATTCAATCTAAATGAATAATTTCAAATATATTGAAAATCTTTTTTTCTTATAATTATTTATTTTCACTATTTATATACTAATATAATATATTTATATATTAATATGTAATTATATGTTTTGATTATAATTTAAATATGAAAACAAAACTAATAGTTTTATTTTAAATATAAATAAATATAAAAAAAATAAGGCCAAATTACAAATAAAAATCAAATTTTATTCCCATAGCATGTAGAATTTTAAAAAAAAATCGTCAATAATTATATTAAAAATAAAAATAAAAATAAAAATGAATATGAAAAAAAGAGAATTCAAGATAATAATATTTCAATTGCCTTAAATATAGTCGTAGTAAATTAATAATTTCATTTATTGAATATTAGAATATTTTAATTAAAGAGTACGTGATTGAATGTTTGTATTGAAAAAATCATAATTCTTGCAAGAAAATAAATAGAGAAGAATAAAAATTAGAAAGAATTTTAGATATTTTTTTAATAATTATCATATCATTTCATTGTATTATATTGTCAATGGCGAATCCTGAAGCTATATTTATGCATTATTGTAATTACTTATATTCGTTACCATCAAGAAAATTAGTAGCATATCAGGTGTCATTAATATCTATTTTTATGTTACTATTATTATTACTAAAGGATAATTAATAGAATCGTTTTTTCATTAATAACAGTTTGAACCTTTGATGTCACTATTGTAACATATATAATGATAAATCGAATACAACATACTTCATTGATACATCATCGATGCATGCGTTAAATACTATATCAAAAATGCTTTGATAGCAAACATATTACAGAATTGACCAAAAATTATTACAAATTACGAATAAATCAATTTTATTCCATATTATATAATGATATTTTTTATTCATATACAAAATTATTCGTCATTTATGAATAATGATTGAATTATAATAACTCGATTTAATTAGTAATGTCGATTATTTCATATCGCGTGCATATATGTATATATGTATATGCCTATGTGATATTGATGGATATATCAATACGTGTAATTCTGAGTTCAGTAATATCAATTGTTGAGATAAACTGAAATAGATGTTTATATACAATATATACTATTCTCGATCGTTAACTATCTAAGTATCAAAAACGAACCGAAAACACTCAAAAAAAAAAGAAATTTTCATTTCTATGATTTTAATTACTTTATCTTAATCGATAATTAGCAAACTAATGTTTAATGAACGAACAAATGAGGAATAAAATTTTATATGTTATTCGATATTCGAATAAAATTTATTTATTATTAATTTTTTAATTTCACTAATGCTCAGTTCTAATATATACTTCTAATATATATGATATGATTCATAACATATTAAAGCCGAAAAATACGCAATTGTAATGAATATAAAGTATTGGATACCAAAATTAATGTTTTGACAATCTATAATCAGATAAAGATTTTAAATTTTAAAAATTAAAAGAAAATACATGTTATATTTGATATGAATCAATTTTTAATGATTTTTTATAGCTTATACTATAATAAAATATATTAAAAATTTATATACATAATATTGATATAATTTCTCTGTAACAACCTATTTCTTATTTTTAATATTAAAGAAGAATTAATTTATTCCAGTTTTAGTATATTTAGATCAAAGACGATTTAGGGACACATATTGTATGACAGTACTCGTGAGTGAAGAGATTCAAGAAGAATGATCACATCTATCTCAAAGATTTCATTCAAAAACTATAATGAATGAATTTGTTGAAAAATAACTTTATTTTTTCGAACAAAATTTTGAAAGTATTTCTTTATAAATTAATAAAATCTGATATATTTTTAATATGCATAATTTTGAATCATTGAATTGTTAAGATTAAAATTGTGATATTTAAAATTTTGTTAAATTTTTATTATATAAAAAATTTTATCAAAATTTTAGTTTTTAACAAATCATCAAATCTTTTTAGAAAACAAGAAGAGAAATTAAAAAATTAGCATTTTTTCAAGAGTTTCGAATTCATATTTCGCAAATTCAAAAATTAAATTTTAATCCATATTAAATAAATAAATTTAATATCATAATGAAATAGACATAATTAACAGTCGATATCAAATTAATTGCAATATACAATGAATATATTACAATTTATTATAAATATCATACATATATTACAATTTAATTATTAATAATTATTATAAAAATATATTTTAAATTTGTATAATTCAATTTAAAGATAATAAGATTTATTTTATTTTATAATATCTAAATTGAACACAGAATTAAAAATCCAATCATTCAACATTCATTCTATTATATAAATAATTACATAATATAAAATAATATAAAATTCATTTTGTAATAAGAATCAATAAGATAAGAATCAATAGTTAATATTGCAATTGATTTGTACGTATATTTATATATTTGTAATAGTTTTTTTTTATGGTAATTAGTTTTTATTGAACAACGATAGTTACATGAATAGTTTTCGATTTTTCTAAAAAATCTATGCGCTATACAATGACGATATATTCCATTAATTTTACTATATTTCATCATTATTTTTTGTTCTTAACTTTTTTACCGATTTAAAAAGATTGAAAAAATGAAATATTAATTAGATTTTCTCATAGGAATTGATTCTCATACAATTTCAATATTTATAGCGATCGGATAATTATTATGTGATTATGCGAATCTGGTTCATGGAAGAGAAACGGAAATAGTTTAATTCTAGAAAAATTTAGTATATAAATTGAAGAATACAATTCCGAAATATTTTACGAATTAATTTTTTTTTATATATAATAATCTTATATATATATATATATATATATATATATATATATATATATACACGGTTAAAAAACATAAAGAAATTATATTATTTTTAAAATTTTTAAGATTTCTTTAAATTTCGTTTTTAATTAGTTTAATTAAAAAAAAATATTACTATTTTAATTATCGTTTGCATATCATTTATTAACTGTTCATTAATAGTTGTAATTTTTTAATTATTAGTGTAGAAATAACTATCTTCTATATTTTTTATTGATAAAAAAATTTTTAAATACAATAGAACTCTGCAATGTTGTATTTATAAAATTATATTATAAAAATTAAACTACCGTTTTTCTATAAAGCAATTAAGAAAAATTTGAAAAATAAATATAGAAATGAAATTCTTGTTAAAAAAATGATACAAAATGATATAAGGAATAAATAAATTTTGAAATTGAAGAAAATTCGAAAAAACTAAATCTGCGTTCAAAAAACAATATCGGTAGAATGATTAAACGATTTTCTAACAACGATTAAAATATAATATTATTTGTCTTTTTATTATAAATTATTCTATATATATAATAACAAATTATATATATATATATATATATATATATATATTATGTACATTATTTATATATAATGACAAATTTTTACATTCTTATTATTTTAAAATAAAATAAAAAAAATATTATTTTCTATTATATTAAAAAATTTTTTCTTTATATAATTTTACATAATTTATCTAACATTTTACGTTCTTGATTTTCTATAATAAAATCTGTAAAATATTTTTCTTCGTGTTATAGGAAATCTTATTATACATTAAATATTTATATGACAACTCTATCACTTTAGAAGAAGAAGAGTAGAAAGTAGATGAATACTAATTTAAAAACAAATAAAAATTAAAAAAGATGCAAAAAGATCTTCGTACAGTAAAAAATGTTATAAATGTACTGCATACATATATAATATATGAACGCGTTTAGTCTTGATGAATGCTTTACAAAAAAAAATCATAGTAAAAAATATTCAATGTGATAAAATATAATATACATAACTTTGAATAAATAACTCTAACTGTACCTTAAAAGAGAAGCAGAGATGTGAAACATCCTAAAGTAGCTATATGTAACATTGAAAAAAATGACATGACGCGTATTATTTATTAATATATGAAAATATAATTATAAATTATATTATAAAATTAAAAATTGTAACAATATGAAATATATTAAAAAAAATTTTTTTAAAGATTAAAAAAAAAAAAAGTAATAAATGTACACACATTTAGAAAATCGTTAAAATTTTGACAAATTAAATTATCTTACAATTGAAATTTTCTGGCAATTTTAATTCGTATATTTCAAAAGAAGAAAATTATTAATATAATAATATAATACTAAAAATGAATAATATCATTCGAAAATAGGATAAGTGTATAGAATAAACTATAACGAGTTTCAATAAATAAATATATATCCAATATATATCCAATATATATCAAATATATATCCAATATATTAATTATATAAATTATAAAATATTGTAAGAATTATTATTAGTGGTATAATCAGAAAGAAGATGATTTTTTTATAAAAAAATTAATCGAAAAGAAAAAATAAAATTTTTTCATTTAAGATTTAAATCAATTTGAAAAAAAAATTTAAAAATTTCGATTAAAAATTATACAAATAACCTGTATAATCTGTATATTAAATACAAATAACCAGTATAAAAATATTCATAAAAGATAATTCTACAAATTAAAATAAACAAAAAATATGAAATAAATCTTTCTCATTTAAAAATAATTTTCAAAAAAACTAAATTTAAATATTTATTGATTATATTGATATTTTTTGACTATATGTGTTCAATCTCTTTCTTATTTGTAAAAATAAAGATTTAAATACAATTTATATAATTTGAATATGATATATATACATATTTCAAAAAGAAAATATAGAAATAAAATAATTCTAATTTCAAATAATTCTATTTTATATTTTTTTTTATAATATGAAAGACATAAAAAAATAATACAATTAATAAAATTTGTTACCTGATAAAAGTGTATATATATTAAAATATTAATATTTGTTTATATATTCTTAAAATCTTAATAAAATTTTCTATATATTTTTCTTATGTATCATTTTTTATATTTATTTCATTTTTGCAAATATTCAAATTTTTTTATCACTTATCCATTGACATTTTCACATAATATATAATTTATCATGATTAATTAATAATGTGTTTAAAATTAGGCCGAACAATCCAAAAACGTTTACGCAGATTTTCTATGTTAATTTATGATATACCTCATCGAATACAGTACGCAGTAATTTAACAATAACTGCATTGTAAAATTATTCATGCATTCTTATGCGTGCGTACACACGTGCAATATTCACGAGAGTGGAATGTTGTGCACAGACACTGTGCGTCAATGAAAGAAATCTCTCTTATTATACGAGATATGGAGAGTGATGACGATTGGGAAATAGGATTTGCAAATTGAAACAGTGTTAATGACCTTACATTTGCATTAGAAAAGTTTGTAATCCTATAATCTATACGATTTGAAATAATAAAGCAATATTTGATGACATTAACGATAAACTGTTTATTTTCACTGATATATTTTCACATTATTTTTACATTATAACTATAAATTATAACATATTATAACAAAATGGATTATTGAAAAAATACATTTTGCAAAATAAAAAAATTTATTAAATTTCTAAAATTACTTTTTTAATTTTTTTATTTAAAACAATTATTAATTAATTATTATTTATAATAAAATAATTTATTATTTACAATAAAGATATAAAATTAATATATATAATTCAAGTATATATAAAACATTCATTTATATAATTTATAATATTTAAATAATTATGTATATATATTTATAATATAATTTAATACAATTATAACATAAATTTTACAATATAAAAATAAACATTGTTAAAATAATAATAAAGAAAATATTTTCAATTATATTTTTTCTTTAATATTGTAATAATTATTTCTATAATAATAGAAAAGTTAACGAATATTTGATAAATATGTAATTTATTAATTACTTAAATTTTAAAATATTTTAAAAACTATTTTATTGTATGAAAGTTATAAAACTTTTAATTGAAGGATCAATAATCATGTATATGCATTTATACGCTGAGTACAACTAAATAAGCCGAGAAAGTCAAGAACGTGGATTCTATAGATTAACCATAGAAGGAGAATATCTCACGGACCAGTTAACCTACTTACGAGACTTAAAATTCATCGTTATCATAACCAGTTCTAACTTATTTCGATAATATTTGGCCATCATTTAATGAAATACAAAAAAAGGTTCTTTATGATTAACGTCCAAATAGTGAGCTATCATTTACCTAAGACTTGCGTAATAACTTGGAAACGATTACTAGCTGATGTGCCGAACTCATGTCTTCGATTTGTGAGCTATTGAAAGAGATTTCAAAATCCGGTCTCTGTGTCACTTTCGAACAGAGAAAGTCGTGCATTTTGTCGTTCGCAGAATGATTTATGGAAAACTTTCGTTAGAAACTGTTTGTATTTAGAAATTGAAAGATGAGCAAAAATTTTTTTTGCTCAAAAATTAAATTAATAATTAATATTTTAATAGAACAATATTAATACTATAATATTATATATGTTATATTTATATTTAATATAAACTATTTTTCATATAAAGAAATTATTATTAATATCATTATTAATTTTAAATAATAATTTATTTTTATAGTATTTAATATAATTTATAATTTTCAATGATTGAATTTCGTATACAAAATATTAAGAATAAATTCAAATTTATATACCGCGCATGCGTTTAATGATTACATGCCGCTCGTACAATCAGTATAAAGTTTAAACAATATTATAAACATAATCATATCATATTGTTATAAACGTATAAAATTATAATTCAAAATATAATTATTTATAATACTTTTATAAAAAATTATTAACTTCTTTAAACTGAAAGTATCTAATAGTTATAACATGACCAACGTCAGCAGCAGACGGCAGCTAAGTCGTCTGCTAGAAACAGCTGACAGCTCAGTTGCATGAAAACATGGTTTTTAAATTTTATTTGTGACATTCTACATGTTTGTTATCGTTTTAAGAAATACATTCATATCATAAAAATAAAAATATATATACAAAATATATATATATATATTTTTTTAATATTTGAAACTTACATTTCATGATTAAGAAACACGATTTACTATCGCATTTTACTAGACATTATATAATTTATGAAACTTATAAGATTAATTAATATTCTTCTTTTGTGCATTTTATTATTAACTGTTTTGTTTTTTGTATCTATATATAAAAATTAACATAATAAATTATAAAACATAAGTATAACACTACAAATTTTTACATGCGAAAAGAATGGTAGGTTATGTTATTAGTTATAGAGGAATAATTCATAATATTTGATTGAAAGTGAATGGAATAATAAGATTTTATGTTTGTATTGCAAAATATTGATATTGTGGAAATATAAAAATAATTTCTTTTGTGTTGTAATTGTATTGATTATATATATTTTTCATAAATCATAACAATACCAATAAATAAAATTAACATACCTGACAATATTGAACGAAATTATTTGTATAATGTTCGATTATAGTTCCTGACTTGACACATGTTGAAATTTTCTTTCGTAATTGGGCAAAATGTTTAAACTGGCACAGTTTTTCTGCACGAGCACAGAACCTACTCGATCCTATACACGCCATAGCGAAAACTGTAGTGAACCGAGTCATACGACTTGTAAAGACTTTCGAGTTCTACTAGCCCCACCGATAGTTCAAAATCACTTCCCCACTCACTTTTCCCTTTCCCGTCCCTACCTGTAAATACATCCGCTGTACACGGCATTAGTAAGAACAATACTATAAATCATAAATTAGTTTAACCACTAAATATTTTCAAAGACAATAGATTATCAGAAATATTAAAAAAGTCTATTAGCGACATCTAATTCATATATATATATATATATATATATATATATATATATATATATATATATTACATTTATTTTTAAAATATTTATTTTACTTAAATAATTATTATAATTAATATTCATAGTTAGAAATTATTCATAGAATTATTCATAGTTATAATTTAAAATAGTTATGAATTAGAATATTTTAGATAACATTTTTTTTAATTTTTATATTAACAACTTTGATTATGTTTCATAATAATAATTTTATAGTATATTAGAAAATATAAAATTTAATTTGTAAAATAATAACTTATAAAATATTATGAAACAAAATTACATAAAAATTAAATAAATAATATTGTATTTCATTAATTTTTTTAATATAATATAATAAATATATAAGAATTACCCTTAATGTTAACAAAGATTTCATTCTATATTATTTGCTATGTTTTATGATATATTTTAAACATGGCGAATAATATTTTTAATACGTTATACCAAGCATTTAAAACATTTGATCAAATAATTAATATTATTTTAGGACGCAATTTTCCAAGTAATAAAAAAAATTTTTTTTATTATATTTAATTATATGGAAAAATTAAAAATAATTTGAAATTTATAAAAATATTTCATCGTTTCTAACCTTCTTAAAATATTACAATTTAAATTGTTTATAAATAACAAAAATTATTAATCAAAAATTATTATCACATATTTATATGATGTATTTTTATATTTATTACCTATCAAATATTATTTATATTTTATTTAGATAATTTATACGTGATTGAATGTAATTCTATAAAACAAGTACAATCTATTAATTTTCCTGGGCAATCTTTAAAAGATATATTAAATAATACAATTTTATGGGCTGTACCTAAAAAACGGCGAACTATCGAAAAACGTCTTTGTCGAAGATTTGGTATTCCTGAATTACATTGGAAACCCCATGTTCCTAAAACTAATATCTTAATGTGTAGAAAATGTGGTCATGATTATGAAGCTGGTACTCTTTGTGGTAAGATATATAATATATATTTATATAATTATTATTTAGCAGTATAAATTATATTCAAGAATTATAATTTTACTTTTATTTTTTTTTAATTTGTAGGATATTGTTATGAAATAGTTAAAAAAGAAACAGAAATAATGCAACAAGCTATACAAGACTCGTTAGGATTAAAACCTGTGGAACAAGATGTTATAGTATTATATGAAGGAGAAAAAGAACAATATGAAGATAATTTTTGGAAGGTATTGATATATATTATATATGCTGAAAAGAAATTTCATAAAATAGAACATAGGCAAAATATCTCTTTACTTTATTTATTAATATAAAGTACTTGATATATTTTTTTCTATTTTTAATACACATATTTTTATGTATTTTTATGTATTAAAATCAACAGAAATTTCTTTGAAAAAACTTCTTTTCAGCAATGTATAATAATAATATGCATAAAATAGAATATAATTTTTACAAAATTTATATATTAATATAAATATAATATATAATTTTTACCAAATTTATAATTATATACTTCTACGCAGAAACAAAGGATTGTAGAATTACGTAAGAAAAGACCTGATTGGTTCAATCCAAATTTACTTCAACGAACAACAAAAGAAGAAATTGATTCGAAGAAAGAAAAACTTAAACTGGAATCTTCAGAAAATATTAAGAATAATTAAATAGTTATTTTATTAATAAACTCTGTTTAAATTAAATAAATTTAAATAATAGAAAAAAGAGTTATTGATTTTAATTTTTTTTATGGTAGAATTCCATTTATCAAAATGAAAATTTTTACCGTTATATCATTAAACTTGATCTCCTATTATCTAATATCAAATATTACTTTAATTATATGAACATTTTTTAATTATATGAATATTATATATATATATATATATATATATATATATATTATTATTATATATATTATAATAACTGAATTTATTTATATTCTACCGAATTTAAATTGCGATTATTTGAAAGAAAAGTTAAAAGTAATAAAGATAATTAATAGATTACATCAGATATAAATAAAATTCTATGTTGTAATTGTAAACTTTTAGAAACTAATGAAACTTCATTTATATGGACAAAATGCTTGATCATTTAAATTCTATCTTCTTAATGAGAAAATTTTTTTTCTCCTATTATCTCAATTATCATTGAATATGATTCCATTTATATGAATATTTTTATGTAATATATAATTAAAATATAATAAAAAGTTTAAATTATATATTATATATAACTATATTATATATATAATGCAAAATTTATTTCATTAAACATTATAACAGATTATTATATTTATAAAATTATTTCTAAATTTATAATATTTAGAATATATCATTCTGTATTTTAGAAAAATATTTTCTGAAATTCTTTCATATGAACTCTATTAGTTGGACAAAAAATATAAGATTAAAATATAAAATTATAATTGGAGTCATTTAAAGATGTTATATGCTGATTATTTGTTTATTCTTTAAATTCATATAAATAAAGTACTAGAATATTTATAAATGTTGTAATTATAAATGTTATTATTCTTATATAATTTCTTATTATAATTTTTTTTTATTTTTGTAATTGATCAACATAAAAATAAGTGTAATATTGTTAACAATTATTTGCTATTTTTGTATTGAATCATTTTTATATATGATTTCTTATATATGATATTTATTTCCTTGATATTAAATCTTTTCTGAATCAACAATTTATAAAATTCAATAATGAAAAACATTTTCAATTCTATTAAGATTAATACATTTTTCATAATAATACATAATATTTACATTTATTGCTTGCTTTTAAAATAAAATAATATAACGACATAAAATTTTAGAAAATCAAGATGCTGTTCATAACCTCTATTTTCATTAATGAAGAATTTCAAAACCATCTACAGATAGATCTTTATTAAAATGACTTAAAACATGTTCATGGAAATCTGCAAATGTAGTAGTTCTTCCATAAAACATTCCACATAATGGGCAAATTTTATTGTCTTGGTCTGTATTATCTGTTGAATTGGAACATTTTTCTAAAGATAAACTCGAAGTTTGGAGACTGGTTTGAGTTGCACTATGTTCTTTAATATTTTCATTAAAATTAAACTGAGTACTTGCTTGACACATTTTTTTATTTGCATTTGTACGACAATTATTACACATTAATCCTATAATTATATTTAAAATTAACTTTTTTAAAATAATTTTATTTTTTAATATTATTTACTTACCTTCTTTCTTTTTTTTGAAATTTTGCAATGCTCTTTTTAGTTTTATTTGTTGTGCTAATAAACTGTTTTTCATTTGCGATAATCTAATATCATGTTGTTTTAATAATTCTAAATCTGTATCCGAGTCTTCTGGATAAGTAAAACCAATATTTCGTAAATCTAATTCAGTATTATTTTGCATTTCAACCATCTAGATAAATAATTATAAAATAGAAATAATTAAAATATATAAAATTTAATTCATTTTATTATTTTTTACAATTACCTCTGCATATTGCTGTTCAAGATCTGATTTTTCCAACATAATACTATTTATAAGTCTAAGTGATATTTCCTCTAAGCTTTGTTCTTTCTCACCTGTATTGAAATTATATTAGAATATTATATATTAAAATATATATTAGAATATTATATAATTTAATATATAAAGTTTAATTGAAATTTAAAATTTAAATAAATTATATTTAATAACAAACCATTGTTTGTAACTAATGTACATTGCTGATTGTTATCTTCTTTAGTAGAATTAAAAATACCTCGAAAACTATAAGAGACAATGTCTGATGCTTGTACTGGAGAATGTTGTTTAAGCGTATCAGAGATTTTTGTCAATTGACTTCCTAAAGATTTATTAGTTTTTGTTAATTTACTTAATCTGTTCCATAATTGGCGATTTTCTGCTGCTACCATAAAAACTTGATGAGTAAGTTGAGATTTTTGTTTTTTAAGTTCTTCTATTTTTTCCTATGAATTAATATACATTAAAATATAAAATATACTTATATATCATCATATATATTATGCAAACCTTTAAACTTTGCACAATAGTTTTTTCATTATTATCATTAATTTTTATAATCATTGCAGATTCATCTTTTCCACATTCAAGTCTTAAACACATATTCTCTTCTTCAACAATTGCTAATCTTGTTTCTAATTGTTGACAACGTTCATTCATAGTTTTAAATGCAACTAATAAGGCATAATAAGAACTACATTTTCCATTATCTGTATTTTCTAATTGTTCCATGTCATTCATATTGTAGTAATAAAATTAGCAAAAGTGAAAATACAATTTCATAATCAGAAAAATTTTTCTAATAGTATAATTTTTCTAATACACAAACAAAATAAATTCTTCTTAAAAAATTACATTTTAAAAAAAATAAACATTCTATGAATAAAAAATAAATTAATAAATAATAATTAGGTTAATAAAAATGTGACAATAAAATTATTAAATTAGGTTAAATTGTCATACATTTTAATATTTTGAAATTATTATAAAATATGATTCGTAATTATACTCAGATTTTCACATAAATAAGACATAAGATAAATAACTTAATATCTATTCACTATCATTTAATATAAATTTGCGTCACACAATCCAAAAAAGCCCCCATTATCATTCTTGTGTCATTTCCAATGTTATCGATTTAGCACACAATAAGATTATAATATTAATAATGGATGAAAAGAAAATCAAATGAAAGTATGAAATTATAAGATATAAAATATTTTATAATAATATAAATAAAGTATTATCACAAATGAATTGTAAAACAACTGTGATATGCAATGCATCTTTATAGAAATTTAATCATATGTTTTTAATGTCTATTAACTTCCGATGTTTTGATATAGTTCTAAGAATTTTTATATTACCAACTATATAATAGAATAAATACCAATATAAATTAAACAGAAAGATGATCTATCCATTATCATCTATCTCGATGATCCAATTGAAGTTCCAGTATTAAAAGCGATCATTATTCTATAATGCTAAATAACATATAAAAATCATGCATTTATTTTAAATGATTGTTTTTCGTAATCTTTCAAAGTGTAACTAATTCGAATTTTCTTATATATCGCTCTATAATGACATATATATAAAAACATTATTTTTATTTTGAAAAAGAAAAAAGAATAAATAAGAAATATTAAAAAACAATTTTATTAAAAAAATTAAATTTTAATATTACAATTCATTAATAATGAAATTAAACTTTTAATTTTAAAAACGAAATGGTATTAACTGCATTTAAAAAAACTATATAAATCATTTTTTATCGACACGGTGTTCACTTCGCATAGAATCTTTTCTAACTATTATACACTTTTTTTAATATTCAACAATCATAATATTTTTTACTCTTTTAATTTTTTTTATACTTTTTAATATCTTAAGAACAAGACGAAGCACACAGAATTAGAGAAAATCAATACCAACATCTTGGAATAGACCATTTAATTAGACACCAAATGATAACAATATAGTTATTCTGCGAAACTATAAGAATAAAAGCGCCAAAATCAAAGAGCTCGAATGTAAAAGCAAAATAAATCACATGTATTGTGATGGTCGTAAATAATGCGTGGAGAAAAAATTTATGAAAATACGATTACACCTCATATTTATTTTAGAATGTAATAGTTAATCGATGTTAGTGACAGATATCTATTATATTATTGTTTGTACCTCAAATGTACAGTATGAAAAACTATAGATATAAAAAACTATTATAGTTAATATAGTAGTTAAAATTAAATTTTATGAGAAAATCATAAATAAGTTATATATAGTTATATATAACTACAGATACAAACGAAATTAGTAATGACATATAAATTAGTAATGAGATAGAAATATTAATATATAGATAGAAATATTAATAAATATTTCAAATCATTTTAAATTCATATTATAAATATATATATAGTAACAAATTCGAATCATTTTCGAATGATTCGAAAATCTTAAAAATTTTTATTGTTTTGGAAATAAATATTTTTATTATTTCTATTTTAATTATGAAATTACATTTTAATTATGAAAAAACATTATAAATATTTTAACTTGCTATNTATTGAGATTAAATTAATTTTTATTAAATTCTTTTTTATAGTTCAATTTCTTTATTCTTTAAATTTATTTAATTTTATATTAAATTAATTTTAATAATTTATTCTTATTCTATATTCTATATAATTTTCTTATGGTGAAATTTAATTGATTGTTCTTAAAAAATATACTAATATTAGAATAGAAACCAAACTCGTTAAAATGACGGATTTCATTTTTTTTACATTATTGACAATATGAAAATGATAAAATTAATATTATAATTTACTAAGAAATGTAATTACATATACTTAATTATTTTCATGACATTATTTTAATTATAATCATTTATATAAAAAATAAAAAGAATTAATTATAATCATTAATCAATTAATTATAATTATTTATATAAAAAATATTTAGAAAATACTATAGATCGATAATTCTAATGTTAATCTTTTTTTAAAGAGAATATTAAGTTAAGAATTATATGTTAAAATTGAATTTGAATACTTTTTTTAAATATAATTTATTATTAAATATTGTAGAAATTCAAAATTCGAAAGAATTATTATATATGAACATACATTATATTATTTATGAAAAAAAATTTTAATTAATCTTAATGATTACAAACATTTTACATATTAAATATATATGATTATTATTTATTATATATATGATTATTGGAATGTAACAAAAGAAAATATTTTTATTTATACTAATTTTATATTAAGTTTAAATTAAATTTTTTTTAAATTTTCCCTTTTAAGTTGTAATAGAAGACGTAATAGAATTTGAAGATATTAAAATTTCTTATATGAAATTTCAGAATATAAAATATCATATTTTATAAGATAATTCTATGTATTCTATATCTTGTCTATATTCGTATCATTGTTTCTAACTAAATAATAATACAAATTTCCTAAATATTTTGTTTCCGATTTCATTACGTGAATCCGTTCCGGATTCATTCGTCAACATAATATTGTAAACGAATCTCATCTGTGATGATATATCATCATTATAGATGTCGTACCTTACACAGTACTATTTGAATCTAACTGAAAAGCGCGAAAACATATAATCTTGTAGTTCTGTCTTTCGGAATAATTTGTATTTAAACTTATTAATTTTCAATAAAAAATCAAAATCATGACAAGTTTATTAGATCTTTGTGAACAATACTTCGGTGCTCGTGATTTTTATGAAGTTTTAAAAATTCCAAGAACTGCTAATGACAAACAAGGTGTGTACACATAACCTATTTGATACAACTTATTTTGAAATAAAACATATTTATTAAATAAAAACTATTATTATATTTAAATTTCAAATAAAAATTGTTTTTAACATTTTTTTCAGTAAAAAAAGCATATCATCAATTATCTCTACTCGTACATCCTGATCGAGTTGAGGAAGATATCAAAGCAGAAGCAACAGAAAAATTTAAAGTTCTTGGACGAATTCATTCTATTCTTAGTGATAATGAAAAACGTAAAATTTATGATCAATCTGGTCAATATGATGAAGAAAGCGAAGAAATTATGATGAGGAATTGGGCTGATTATTGGAAATCTCTATTCAAAAAAATTTCAGTAGAAGATATCAACAACTATGAAAAAAATTATAAAGGATCTGATATAGAAATTAATGATTTAAAGCGTGCTTACATGGATAGTATGTAAATTTAATAAACATAATAAGTATACATATACTAATTGAATTAATAAATTTAATTTATTAAAATAATAATTTCTGTTGATTAGGCAAAGGAGATATGGATTATATCTTAGAAACTGTTCCTTTCACTAACTGTGATGATGAACCAAGGTTACATAATATTATTCAAGGACTCATAGAGAAAGGTGAAGTACCAGAATACAAAGCATTTACACAAGAAAATGATAAGAAAAAACAACGTAGAAAACGTAAAGTAAGTATTAAGAAAAAAAACATTAAAATAATATATCAAAAATTTATGTTTATATATTTTCAAGATTTTAATGTTTTCAATGTTTATATTTTATGTGTATATTTTATATGTTAACAATTTTTAATATTTTTTTAATATTTCAATTAAGTGAAATTGGATGATTATATCATTTAAAAAAATTAAATGAGAATTTAAAAAGTTATATAAATAATTGTTTACTTTTTCAATCAAATATTTTCAAATGCATACAATCATATCAATGTCAAAAGTATCGAAAAGATGCGTTTAAGTAGGAACGCGCTCGTAAATTTAAACATGATATCCCACTCCTTCAATTATACTATAGATCATCTTAGATCTCATGAACAAGTGAGCAGCATGCTATTTTCAAGCTTTTCTATTTTTGTCAATACATAGTACTGTATCATGATTGGATGCAGTAGTAGGAGGTGGACGAGTAGTATGATGGAAGGGGGAATACTAGTAAATAAGTAAAGACAGAACGCAAGAGAGGATTCAGTCTATAGAAAAATTAGATTCTAATTTATCGCTAAACATTGCAGAATTTTCGACTAAAATCCCTATTACGATGATTATGTGAATTATTCAAATTTGTGAATGACAAATAATGTTACGTATTTTATGTTATACAAAACTGTGATTTATCTTAAGAATTTTTTAAACAATTAATAAAAATGGGTGCTATTGTTAAACTGTTATTGTGTGCTGTACTATGTGCGAGTGTACAGGGAGTGTGCAGACGTGTGAAGAACGAGGATATGATTGAATACTCTTGCATGGGTGGTCAACTTTCTGATTTAGATAATCTTCCAATATCGACAGGAAAAATTCGAATTTCTAATATGCCTATCCGTCAAATAACTGCAAATACTTTTTCGAGATTCGGTTCGGATCTTTGGGTTCTAGGTTGCTCCCATTGTGGCATAATAGATATCGAACCAAGAGCTTTTCAACGTCTAAATAATCTTCAACAATTAAGCTTAAACAATAATCACTTGACTACTGTAAAAGAATCCTGGTTCAAAGGTTTGGATTATTTGACATATTTGGATTTGAATTACAATAATATAGAATCTATCGAGGATGGCGTATTTTTAAGTTTACCCAGTCTTGTTGACTTAAGATTATCTGGTAATCGTTTAGAATGTTTGAATCTTGTAGCTATGTCACAATTGAAAGATTTAAAAAGAATATTTCTCAGTGAAAATTCTGAGTTTAAATGTCCAAACGCTATTAGTATTTATCTTGAGGATCGTGGAATAAATTTTGAAAAGGACCCAGAATGGAGCAGATTACCAAATGATTTAATTCCAGTAACAATCCCACTTGATTATGATGAGATAACAACTATAAAGATGCCGGTACAATCCTATTCTGGCTATCGTGAAAGATTACATCCAACAACGACAATATCAACATCGACTATGACATCGACATTACAATATATTACACCAAAATTTCAGACAACTGAAGAAGTAATTTATCGTCCATACAATATTCCAAATTGGAAAACAATTTTCAAATCATCTACGATTCGCTATGAAGACAAAATAAAAATTACACAAAATCCGTCATATGAATACACAAAAGTATCATATATTCCACAAAAAACTATTGCACCAATCGAATCTACAACATATGTATCATCACCGCGTGGGACAATGCAAGATAATAGCCAAGAAACAACGACCTTCAAATCTTGGCCAACTTTTTCGGAATCTAGTACCAGAATCGAATATCCCGTTTATCCACCCCATAAAAACGAGGACAAACATTACACAAAACAATCAGATTATTCAAGTGCAATAGACTCATTCTCTTTGGCACCTAATCAAGGTGATCATCATCAAATGTCTTCTGTTGAGTTTGATATGAAACAAACTATGGCTTCTTATAGAACTAATTCGTTAGAAAAGAACTTTATTCTATCGAATGTGCAGTATCCACCCAATATTGAAAACAGATTATCATCGATAGATTCTTCAGACACAATTTATACTACACAATCTATATTTTCATCACCAGAAATGATTCAGCCTGCTCATTCAGATGATATACATTCGAATATCCTACCTATTGTTAAAAACGGGACAGAATCAATGGATTCTTCAAATTCAACTCGTATTATACAACCTATACCTTATTCACCACCATCAATGGTTCAACCCGCTTATCCAAATAATATATATCAACCGCCTTATTACGAGTCTACGGTCACTGTTCATTCACCGCCATTGATAGATAATAAGTCACAGCAGAAGGAAATAAGTCCAGAAATCGTACCAATTGAAACAACCACTGATAAACCATTACCCGAATGTCCGACAAGGAATTTATCGATATCAAATCAGAGTTCGATTAGAATGATCATTATTTCTGTTCTTCTCATGAGTACGAATCATGTCTTTGCGGGAGGATTTTAATTAAAAGTTTCATTTAATTTAATTGTTTCATCTGTATAATTCACCGAATTTTTAAAAAACGGACTAAATTTATATTGACGAAATGTTTGAAACGTGTGATATATCTGTGTTAAACATCGGACTAATGGAATTAAATGAAATGATATGTATTGAATCGTTTAATCAAAAACATTTTAAATTGAATAAACGAACTGTTGCTGTTTTTTTCGTTTATTAGATCAAATTTAAGAAACTGTTTATCGCAATATGTTATCAGAAGAATCAACTTAAACGATTGATTCTTCAGAAGCATTGTGGAGCCAGCAAAATCCATAGCGTACGTACATTCTAATTTCATATTTTATGTTCATTGATATATCTTAAACTGATAAAATGCTAATGATAACATTAAAAATGGATTATATAGCACTATAACTATTATAGTTTTATGTAATTTTTAACTACTCTTTGAAAGATGTTACAAATATTTCGTAATTTTATGCATAATTAATATATTAAATAATGCCAAATATCTCAATCTTTTTAATTAAAATTTATTATTATAACTTATAACACACATATAATTATTTTTTATAGTGGAAAATTAAAATTCCATTAGAAAGTTTATATTATTATATTTTGATTTTATTATAATAGTTAATGATTAAATAAATATAAAAAAATAAATAATCGATAAAATCAAATATAAAACTTACATTAATAATAAATTTATATTAGAAATTAGAATGAAAGAAAAAAGTTAAAATTATTTTTCAATAGTGAAACAAATTCGTTTTCAATCTTCCAGATTTTGTTGCAAAAAATAGTTTGTGTGAAATTAATTATTAATATTTTTTTACAGAATTTTAAAATTTTAATTTTTTCTTAATTTTTCTTAATATATTTTTATTTTTATTATATAATAATTTTATTTTTCATTGATTTTATGAATTTATTGATATTTTAAAATAAATATATAAAAAGAAAATATTCATAATATAAATAAATAAATTTACAATAAAATGATTGTAAAATGATTTGTAAAATGATAATTTTTCTCAATATAATTTTATTTTTTTTTATTTTTGTTTTTTGTACCTAAAACATTATTTTTTGAAAAAAATTATATTAAAATCCTGCTATTATTGAAAATTTTTTTATTGAAAATTTTTTATTATTGAAAATTTATAAATAATTTATAAAAATAATTTATAAAATCAATGAAAATAATTTTTAAATAGTATCTTAATGCTCAAATTCAGATTTTAACAATATAAATGTTATTACAAAGTACATAGTAATTTTTGTTTGATTTTTGAAGAAATCAAAAAGTATAAAATTAAAAAAAATGTATTTTTTTCACTAACTAACTTCAATATAACTAACTTCACTAACTAACTTCAATATAACAAAGTTATCATTCAAAATATTTTTTTTTTCATTCTTTTTAAAAACAACGAACATAGGGATAAATTATTCAAAATTTTGAAATTCTCCAAAATCTAAGAAGTTCGAATTTTTTAATTTCTTTTATATATTTAATCTCAAAATTTTTTGCTATTTTTGAGATTAGAATTTTCGAAATTAAAATAAATAATAAATAATATTTCAAAAGTAATATTTAATAAAAAAAATAGTAAAATAATTCAATTTGTGTTTAAATTTAAAAAAAAATTTTTAATTAGCAAATATTTATTAATCCATTACAATAATTATAATTTTCTATAAATCAAAAAATGATCATCGTATCACCATTAATTTATTATGTGAACTTATATTTAAAAAATTCGTTAAGATTTTATTTTTTGACAGAATTTTCTTAAAAAAAAAAAAAAAAAAAAGCATACATTTTGAATTTCAAAATTTTAAAAAGTTTTGAGACATGAAATTTTAAATTCAAATTTTGCGGATTTAAAAAATTCAAAATCAATTTCTATTCTATTTTTAAAAAAAATATTTTTAATTTCATTTCCTTCGCAAAATTATAAAAGAGAATGAAAGTAAATAAAAATATTTATAATAATTATTAATTTTATTTAATAAAAGACAGAACGTAATTACTCTGAAATATGAAAAACAAAATTATTATATTTTAGAATTAAATTAATATTAAAAAATAAGTAATAAAAAATAAATTATATCTAAAAATAAATGATAAAATCATTTATACATATGTTTAAATATCCAAAATGTGATTTCAGTTAGAAAAAACTATAGCATATATATATAAAATTAAATATATAAAAATATATAAAATTAAATATATACAGATACTTAGAAATCAACTTAAATCAACTTTAAGAAAAACTTCTTTAATTTATGAGATTATTAGAATGATATTTAACATAATTGTATATGTTTAATCACTATCAGGTTGCCGCATTTAAATTTATACTTTAAATAAAATTGTATTTAAAATTAATTTTTTATCTTGTCAGCAATTTTTTAATTTTTTCTTACCTCATATGGAATTAATTATATTAAAATTCTATGGGATCTAAAAAAATTATTCGCTAATCTATATTTTTGCTAATCTGAAAAAAAGATTGATTTACAAAAAAAATAGTATTTTTTTTTTTTTCTAAAATGAAAGTAAAAATTTTGATCACTATATATTTAATAATATTTAATGATACAAAATAAATTTTGTCCAATTTTCTTTTTGAAAAATATTTTTGAATACTTTTATCTATAATACTTATAATACGAATGAAAAAAAAAAAAAATAATTCAAAATTATTTATATATGTATATAAAAATTTTTTATATTTTTTATACATGTAAAAAAACAATTATTTATTACTTTCTTCTAATTTGAAATTTTCAATTTGTGTATTTTCATAGTATAATTAATGAAAATAGTTGTTTTATGATTATTTATGTTTTGTGTATTATATATATATGATTTATTATTATTATGTTATTATTATGTTATTATTAGAAATTATTAATATTGATGATTTAAATTTCATTAACAATATTTTAATATTAGAACTCAATTAAATTTAAAAAAAAAAATATTTTTTGTTTTTGTATTAAAAACTTTGTTTAGAATCAATTTTCAACTTATGATTTTTTGCTATTATTAGTAATGATCTGATGAATTTGATATTTTGAAATAAAAAAATTTGTTTCATTTATTTAATTATATTTTATCTATTATTTTATTTCCATAATAACAAAAACAAAATAATTATTTTGTTAGCATTAGATATAAATATATATAATATATATATATAATATAATATAATATATATATTATAATATATATTATAAATATATATAATATATAATATATATAGATATAAATATATATAAATAAATATTATAAATTGTTATTTTCTGAGATATATTATTTGAGATTTATGATGGTATTTATATTAGAACATATGAAATAATATCGAATTATGCTAAGAATTTTTAAAATAAAAATATTAATATGTTAATGTAAAAATAAATATTCGATAAAAAAAATATATAAGTTTAAGTAAATTTTTTTTTTACAATTTAAAGATTGATACAGGATAAAATAGTTATGAAAATACAAGTCATGTTTTTTTCTCACATCGATTGCGTATTGAATTATGAACAGATACTACGTGCATAAAATATTTAATTGAATTTAGTAGGAAAAATCACAGTCATTTTTAAATGCACAGTGTCACTTTGACATCATGTCATCAGTTGAAGATCAATGATGAATAATATTATATTGAGATAGATATTTAATTATATTTATTTTTTTTTATTATATGATTTGAATTATAATTTATATTATTATTTATATTATTTATAATGTATACTTGAATTTATTTATAGTACATTTAAATGTAATAAATGATTGATATATAATAAATGAGTGATTCGATAATTCTGCATTAACTTGAAAGAAAGAATCTAAGAATGGACTGATATGACTGATGATGGTCAGAGATGAAATTACGAGATATGTTTTTAAAATAAGATTTTAGATTCATAAATAAAAAATGATCCATGATTCATAAAAGTTTACTAAAAAAACAAATAAATACATGAATATCTTAGTTGATAAAATTATTTATTGCAGCATTCATCTTAAATTATTGATATACGATAATAAATAATAAATCTAATTAAAATAGTTAGATAATTAAAGAATATTAAATATAATTAATATTATATAATATTATAATATATATAATATAATTAAAGAATTAAATTTTAACGATATTTTTATTGAATTTTTTTTCCTGTAAATAAAATATTGTATTAATTTTTTCTTTTTAATTAAAAATATATTTTTACATAATTATAAGCAGTTTTTTAGCTATAACAGAAAATAATTATATAAAAAGTGTTAAGAAATATTATTCTAATGATATAATCATTTATATGTCATGAACATAACTAATTCGATTGAAATTGTATTATTTTATTATATTATATAATATACTAATTATCAAATATTAAATATTATATATGTAATTATATACGTATATAATATTATTATAATATAAAAATATAAAATGTCGTATTAGCCAAACTTAAAATATGAATTTAGAATTTCAAAAGAAAATATTTTTTTTTTTTTACTTTTTCTTTATACATTTATTCAAGAAATAATAATTTTTAAAAAATATAAAAAAAATATAATAAGTAACATGGTATTAATCGAGCTTCATTATTGTTTCATAAATAAAAATAATTATTAAATATCTTGTTTAAAATGGTAGTTTTCAATCCGCATTATAATCTACAAAATAAGCATTACATTTATTGATTTAACATCGAATTGACAATTGATAGAATTGGTCAAATTTGACAAATTTGACACCTTATATAAAAAATATATGTTCCGATTTAAAAATTTGAAGTTAACTTTTGAAAGATTTTTCATTGTTAAATATATTTCATTATAAAATTAAATATATAATAACACAAATTGTTTTGCTTAGTACAATTTTTTTTGAAAGATTTTTTATATTTCTTATATTTTTCGAGAGATTTATTTGGAGGCATTAAAATGGAACATCTTATATAATTATCCGTTTGTATAGATTAACTAATATGAAGTTAAAAAAATTTTATTATATGTACACTCTTCAACATCAAACCTTAAATATGGTTTGTCGACTAGTTCCGCAAGTTCTAGAATGCATAGTGAAGACGCGCATCGTTTGTTTTCTGAAGAGGAATACCAAATATAATTTCCGCAGCAGCGCGATGCTGAATATCAATTGAAACAGTAACAAACGATGAGGGCCAATGCAATATATCCGGTGTGCTAATGAAATAATTACTAATGTCATTGGACAATCAATGCCAAGCATTATATAATGACCTTGACCGATGCATTCCATTATGGTGTATTATGTTTTGTGTTTTGCCATATGGAATTCAACCTTTTTCCATATGTAGTGTTCACCGTGTATAATATCATTCATGTGATATTTTTATAGAAGAAATACCTCGCGTGTTTTTAGACATTAAGAAATTTCTGGTTTGATTTTTGTTTAAAAATCTCGGATAAAAATCAGTTTATGCATATGCGAAAGAGTTAATAAAGTTTCATGTAAAAAATATATCATAATCTTTTAAGAATAATTTTTTTTAACTTTTTTATAATAAGATAGATAGTTCATTTAATAAATATTTAGTGACAATTTAAAAGTTTTTGAATAATTTAAAAATATTTTTTTAATTTTCTTTTTTTTTCCAGTTTATAAAGAATTTATTATTAATTATTTTTCTATATTCATTATCCTTCTTTGAATAAAAGAAAATTAATATAAAACAAATTAAAAATTAATTGAAAAAAACAAAATTTTTGTCTTATTTATTATGAATTTTCGATAATAATTGTTATTTTACTTAGTAATTTTTCATATAAAAAATTAATATTTTAGCAATTGTAATTTTTAATACAATAGAATTTTTATTTTATTAGTTTCTAACCATTGTTTTTAACGCTTTTATAACGAAAAAGGATAAATTACATTTTGTTGAATTATAAAAAGATTATTGCAATAATCTGTATTACAAATAAAAATTTTACTTTAAGAATATAATAATTATTTCATTTCTTTCTTAATTTTTAAAAAAATTAATAATAAATTATAATTAATCGATAAACAACAAATACAGAACATTGAAAATAATTTCTATCAGATAATTATTCTCAATACAATATCCAAAGAATATTTTTAACAAAAATTCATTAGTATAGGAATAGATTTGGGAATAAATTTTTCCAAAGTATTCTCAAAAATATTATTTACATTAGTGATGGATAAAAATATTCGTATCTTTCTTATGTATTCTTTAAAATGGAATAACTTTTTTAAAATTAGACCAAATTTGAATTTTTTTAAGATGTTGTAAAGATTAATTTCCTAGATAATATATAAAAAAATTTTTTTTTAAATTCTCATTGATGTAAAGTGTAAAGAAAAAAATAAAGATCTTTTTTTTTAAAATAATTTTTTTTATCTAAAAATTTAAAAGATCTATAAAAAATATAAAATAAGTTATATACAAAAGATAAATATAAAATTTATCGAAATCAATTAATATTATATATATAATATATGAACTATATATGATGATAATAATATGAACTATAAATGATTAAAAATAATAAAAATCACAATTTTTCTACTTCCGTCTTATATTTATAAATGTAAAATTTTTTATATCTTTCTATAGCTTTTTTTTTATAGCTTTTTTATAGCTTTATAGCTATATATTTTATAGTTTTTTATGCGTCAACTAATAATGATTTTTGATGATTTTTTTTGGTATGTATATTTTTTATATCTACAAAAGATATTTTTTAAATTTTTATTATAAATTTAAGTAAAAAAATAAAAAATTTTTACTTTTGATTTTTACTTTTTTCTTTACAATTCTGACCAAACATAACTATTAAATAATTTTTTTACATATTATCTAGCCATCTTAGCATCTTTACTAAATTAATATCTCATTTCAATTTTAAAAAAGTTATTCCGTTTTAAAAAGAATATGCAAATATTTTTATTTATAATCAAAATAGATAATCGAAAATAAGAGTCATTCTTAATATCTATTTGTGAAAAATACTTTTAAGAGCAATCTTTGAAAATTTTACTCTTATGTATTATATATGTCTTAATGTATTTATATTTTAGAACTTTTCTTAAATAATTATTTAATGGATCTATATTTTTAACTATTTATAAGCCTATTGTTATACTATTATATACTATACATAATACTAATTATTCGCAAGCTTCTCGTAATAGTTTTTAAATTATATTTATCAAAAATAAGGATACTATTAAGAACGGTGAACAACATTCAATGACCAAGAAATATTTTATTTTTGCATATAATATTTGTAAATTGTTAGTTGATGAAATGCGTGAATGCCGTGACTACATTACTATTTGCAGAACATGATCGCAAACAAATTACAATTATAACAATTTCAACAAATTTAATGCTATGTTTACATTGATTAATGCTGTTCACAAATTCTATCATGAAAGCTATATTTTCACTGTTTGTGAATAGTTATAATCAAATATAAATACAGTATTACACAATGTTTACATATCACTCGCGAGCTTTAAATAGGAATAGCTCGCAAATAGCTTTAACCAATGTAAATGTAAATGCAACATTAAGTATATTTACTAATAAACGTAATTCACGAATATTATATAATAGATGTCTATATTATCTGTAAATAGAATTCGTTAGCTAATTTATTGTTATGCTATTCATTGTTCGCAAAAATATCCCTATTAAAAATATTTATATTAAAAAATAGATTATGAAATGATTCTTTCGATATCCTCTCGCAGTAAGCTTCTTCCGTCTTTTCACAAGATATTTGTATATCTCGCATTTTCAATAATATTTCTTCATTTATTAAATAATTTATCATTCGCTTAATCGTTTGTTCTGTTCGTGATACAGCACACCAGGTTGTGCGAACATTATCATATTTTGTTGTTAAATTTGATAAAATTTTTATAACGATAACAGAATCTTTTTTGTAACGATAACAGAATTTTTTTGTCCTATATTCATGTCTTTAAATCTTTTACTAGCGAAACTATTTTCGAAATGTGATTTCCGATTTTTTCGGATTTATTTTTGTATTTATAAATTGATGCAAAAAATATTTGTATCGATTAATTAATTACAATTTTTCTTATTGTATATGGAAACTTACCCTAACTTACCCTATTTATGCAGTAAAATAGTCTGATAGATAGTCTTAATTGATAATTGAAAGCTTTTCATTAAAAATTTGAGCTTCAGTATTCTTTTGAATACACCATCTATTTCATTTTCAGATTTGAAAATTGAACCATTGATATACATTTTCAGTTTATTTTCCATCACTTTTCATTTATCGTTTTTATAGCTGATAATTTTGTCTATTGAAACGATGAAAGTGTTACTGTTTTGCTTCAGCCATTTTTATGTTATTTTTAATTTTAATATTTAACAGACACAAATCATATCTTCATATTGAATCACAAAATTTCACAGCAATACATTTCTTGCTATCCCTTCAGTATCAAATTACTCACTGTATGATAACGGAAGACACTGGATCTATAACTTAAAGAATAAGTTAGGGAATAAGTTGTGAAATGATTTGATTAAAAAATAAAAATAAAAGATAACAATAAAAAAGAATATATTTAATAAAATATATTTAATAAAATAGGAATAAATATTATAAATATTATATTATAAATATATATAATATATATTATATAGATGTGGGATACTGTCGAAATAGACAAAACAGCGATCGCCTCTAGTGACAATTCGTAAATATATAAATCACATCTTTATATATATATATATATTATATATATAAAATTACATTATTATATTATTATTATATTTATTATTATAATTTATTAACTATTATGAATTTTCAGTAAAATAGACTCAAAACCTTAAATTCGTTAAAATTGTTATAATATATTTAAAAAAACGTTTTAAATTTTTAAAGTGATCCTTACGAATTCTAATGTGAATGCAATTTCCAAACGAACACTGTTCATTATTTGAAATATGATTTTGCTCGCAGTTTTGCTGAAATATCGATTACCAATTGTCGATTAGGTTTTAGATTCATACTATTTTTTGGAAACAATTTATTATATATTTCATAATTGTTTGAAAATATGCATCATCAATATAGACATTTCGAATAGCGAATAATTTGTAATAAATTAGTCAACGAAAGAATGTAGGAATACAAACAAATGCCTGTTTTATTTCCATACCAATAAAATTAAAATGTAGAATGCTTTAAATTTTCAAAAATATTTGAAGATATCCTTAGATCAACAACATTTATAATTAATATTCTAAATACTAAATATTCAGTTTTATTTATATAGAAAAGTATATTCATTTTGAAAATTATCAATAGAGTTTATTCTACGAACGAACGAGCAATATTTCTGAAATGTTCGTTAGTGAATGCGCATATGTTCCCGAACAAATAATATAAGATATCCTATCCATAACACTACATATATAAAACATACATACATATATAAAATTATTTCGTTATATTTCAGATATAAACGCGAAAGAGTTAATAAAATATACATAAATATAAAATTTATCATTGTTTCACATCAAACTTGAGATTAATTTTTTTTGTATTCTGTAAAAAAATATTTTTATGTTATATCAGATGAATTCTGATCACGTTATTCCATGATTGATCGATTTACTCATAATATAGATTAACTCATAATATTGAGAGATTCTGTTGAAAGTTTCAAACAATAAGTTGGTAGTCTATTGACAACCAAGTATCTCTGTTGACTTGAAAAGCACATGCATTCTTAATGAGTGCAATAGTAATTAATATAATTTTATTATAATATTATATATATATTTAATAATATTATATATATTTAATATATTTAATTATATTATAATACATTTAATATTATAATTTTAATTATAATATTAAATATTAATTAGCATTGTAATAACATTGTGAAACTTGTGAAAAAAAAAGTGAGGTAATGCATAATAGGAAACTCGATTTTTTTTAAAGATAAAATATTTGAAAATTTCAAAATCTCATTATCTTTAGAAATTTGTATTACTTTTGTTATTCATAACTTTCAAAATCTAGATAAATAATAACTAATAAGAATGTGTGAATTTATTAATTAATAATTTTTATTTATTAATTAAGAAAGATTATTAATAATTCAAATTTGTATTAATAAATTAAATTTGTATTTGAATTATAAGATTATTTTAATTAGTTATTTTAATTAAGAATTATTTCTACCGATGTGAATAATATATGAATAATTTTTTGTAAACCAAAAAGAAGATTATCGTTATTATTGATTAAAGTTTTCGTTCTCATTCTTACATATTATTTTCTTTATCAAATTTCTGTGCGAAGAATTTTAGAAATAAAAATTAAGATTTTTAGTTCTTGGAGAAAAAAAATTTTTCGAATTTTTGAGCTTTTGAAAATTTTGAGATTTAGTAAAAATTTGGATTTTCATGAATCTAAAAATCAGATTTTATCTTTAAATTTCATACTATTTTCTTTTTTATAATTTATTTATGATTTTATGTCAAAAATTAATTATTTATATCTAATGTAGCTATTTTCAATAATAATTTAATTTCATAAAATAAAATAAAATAAATCAAATATTGAAAAAATTCAATAGAATTTTCTAAGATTTTTTTAAAAAAATTTAAAAAAACATAAATTCATTATTTATTTATATTGTATATATTTTTGTATTTTGTAAATTGTATACGAATTTTGATAGTTTTTAAAATTATCGAATTCTAAATTAATAGCTTAAGAGATTATAAATAAGATAAAGATATTTAAAAAATTTAATAAAATTTTTTTTATGTTGTTTCATCAATTTTATTCTTATTGAATTTGTTTTACCAATTTTATTGTTATTGAATTTAAACCAATTTATAACTAATGATATTTTTGATAGATTTTTTTAATCTTTTCTTGATAAATTTTTTTTGGTATAAAATTAAATTAACATTTCATTAAACTTTCAAAAAAAGTATAAACTTATATATTTCATATTTAAAAGTTATTCATTTTATTAGATTAACTTTTTTTAAAATTTTTTAATTGTAACTTTTATATTAGAATCAATATTAATATATTAATATATTATTAATATATTAATATATTAATATTTATCTTAAAAATATATAAAGTTAATGTTTATATGTATTATATATTATTTATTATATATATCATATTTATATTATAATATTTATTTTAATTTTCCAACAGTATAAAATATCTTAGCATTATTTCTAATAGATAGTATTATATTATATGATTGAATAAAAAGAAATAATTATTTATATAGAATCATAAATAAATTTTATTCGTTATATATAAATTTAATAATGCTTCGTGGAATAGAATGAAAATATTTATTTTCTAATTTTAATTCTGCTAAATATTTTAAACGTTGTAAATAGACAATAATTTAAATGAATAGATATATATATTATATGTAATATAATATATATAAATAGAATATATAAGAAATAGAATATATAAATAGAATATATAGAAAATTAGGTTAAATAGAATATATAGAAAATTAGGTTAAATAGAATATATAAGAAAATTAATAATGAGAATGATCAAAGAATTTTTAGTAAAATATTTATGAAAATTTCGAATCTTTGATCAAGATCCAAATATAATTGAAAGTATTTTTTTAATTTTCCAAAATATTATGGGAATAATATTTCTATAAATAGAATATATAATGAATCCATATATAATAGGACATATAATGAATTCATATAAAATTTATATGAACGTCGAAAAAAATTTATTATTTGTTTATATTACAGTTCATTCATTATATTCACTAAATCTTGCTTCATTTAATTTTTATTTATTTTTTACATTAAAAATTGTCCTCAATGAAAAATCCTTTAACAACATCAAATATATATATCTATCCAAATGTTTTTTATATAAAACATTTTATAATAAAAAATATATTTAAATTATTCAAAGCATCATAAAACAGAAAATCATAAAATAAAATATATCATATATATAATTGATTATGTAAATTTTATTTAAAGATATCAATATCTTATATTTTTATAAAGAAACAAAAACAAATTTATATAATTTATTTTATAATTTAATACATATAAAAATTGAATTAATAGATTCGCATAGATTTGAGAAATAGAAAACTATGTATAGTATTTGTAAATTTATAAAATTCTATAAATATTTATAAAGTTTGAATCAAATGAAGATCAAATATATTTGTGAAATCCTATTTGAGGAATGATTAACTTGGTCCTTTGATTTAATGTTAATTATTAAATATTTTAAGGATTAGTTTTCATGAATTCCACAATGATGATATTCCACAAAAAAAAATTGTTATGTAATTGTATACTTGATAGCTAGCTTGATAGCTATTTTCAAATTATTTCGTGATTCGAATAATTTCCGGAGCAGTAGGTTCGCGGCCAGATGTGTCATTGGCTCTAGACATTCGGAGACGAAATAATTCAAGGTTGCGCGAATCTTCAAATTCATATACGTGTATTATAGATTATACATGTTAGATTATACATTTTGGCACATCTTTGATTCGCAAATAGCTAACTGAAAAATATTAAGTTTACTGTTGTAAGAAAAGTTTTATTGAATTCTAAAATTTAATTTATTAGGATTAAGTATATCGTAAATATTTATAATTTTAGAAAAATTTTATATACTTGTATATTTGATATAAATATTATGAAAAAACAAACAAAAATACAATATTTTTTTATTTTTTATTTTTAATATTTAGAATTTTGAGTTTCGGAAATCTATGTAAGATATAAGATTAGTAGAATGAATTTCTTTAACACTTTCAAAATCATGGATTAAAATAAAAGATTTAAATATTAAGAATGAAAAAAAAAAATACGAATAAAATATGGTCTGATTTAATTATTATAGTGAATCAGAATTTTGAGAGAAAGGATAAATATAAAATTTTAGCTATTAGAATATTTATTAGCTTTTGAGATATTATTAAAAATTTCTTTCAGTATTATACATTGAATGCTAAATGTATTCCATAACAATACAACTGTGACTTATCTTATATTGTTTTCATAAACATCGTGAGTTTTATAAACATATAACATATAATGAATGAATTAATATCGTACTTAATATCTATCCGCATGAATATTTAATTATCTCTATTAATATCTAGAGAATTTGATCTTCTTTGGATTTACAGAATGCAAAGATAAAATATAAAACAATCTTTAAAATATTTAATTATCTCTATTAATATCTAGAGAATTTGAGCTTCTTTGGATTTACAGAATGCAAAGATAAAATGTAAAACAATCTTTAAATAAAAATTGAAATTGCAGTAACAGAAATTATGATTATTCAAATTTTTTTATTTCTGATATTGATGTTTTAGAAATAATAAATAACTGTCATAATATCGAAAGATTTTTATTAATATTTTAAAATTTAATAAATATTCACAACTAAAAATTTTATTATATTACTATTTCATTATAAATATTGAAAATATTTTGTTGCGGATCTTAAAATATTTTCCTGAGTGTTTTATCTTGTTCTCTCTAATAATTTCGCTTCAAANAGCGAAATTAGGATCATAACGTATCATAGCTAAAAATATATATATTGTTTTATGAAAATTTTATTATTAGTAAATATTATATATATTAGAAATTCAATTTCATGTATTGGTTTGTTAAAGTTTAAAATTTTTTTAAACATTAACATGTTCAAAATATGTTTAAAACTACATTAAAATTTTAAATATTGATTTATTATAATATATAAATTATAATAAATTTTATTAGATTATTAAAAAACTTGATATATGATATTTAATTGTAGAAAGTTCAGAGTACAAAGATTGAGTATCCATTCATTGTCGCATATCATATTTGGTACGTTGTGTGCATATTCTATGATATTTTGATATGGAACAATGTAATATTTGTCCATTTATATTAATATATAACGAAGATTATTAGTTATTTTTATTTGTAATTATTTACATAGAAAATTCTGTATTTTTAATATTTGTTTATTTAATAACAAATTATATGAAAATATAATAATAGATTGCATAAGTTTATGCATTTATGGAAAATTTAAATATTCAAAAATCTATAAAATACATATGATACAAAAATGTATAAAATATTTAAACAAAATACATAGCATATGAATAAAATAAAATTTTATTTCAGTTTCATTTCTATAGTTAGTTTTATAAAAATTTAAATATTCTTACTTTTATCATAAATAAAAAAAATATTGAAAATTTATAACATTTATTGATAAAATATAATATTATATACATATTTGATCATATATATAATAAATATTATAAATATAAGAGAAAATTCATGTTTTATCAACTTTCACTTCTAAATAATAATAGAATTATTATTATTATTATTATTATTATTATTATTGTTGTTGTTGTTGTTGTTGTTGTTGTTGTTGTTTATTTTCTTCATTTGTACAAATTATATAAATGAAAAAATTAAGAAAAAAACGTTCATCTATTATGAATCAGAAAAAAATAATTTTTCATCATAATAACATGAAATTACATGTATCAAAATATGCAAGAAATGAAAGATTTTAATTAGAAAATTTTTCTATATATTCTTTCGATTTAACTTCATTCGAATATTATCTTTTCCAAAGTTTATAAAATTGTTTTATGAAAAAAAATAGTTCAAACAACAATTAATTAGTTTTTCGAATCAAAAAATGAGACTTTTTATTTTAAAATTGACTCTTCAAAAATATGGAATATATTAACATATGTTAATATATTAATAATCAACAGTAAATTGATTTACGTTATTTTAAAAAAAGATGAAAATTTTAAATAAAAAGATTTTGAATTTATGAAAAAAAAATAACAAAAATTTTCTTTATATTTTTTTTTATGATATATTTTATAATATATTATAGTTGTTAATATTTTAAAATTTTTTAATATTTTTTATTTTTTACTTTTCGTGAAATTCATTTCTAAAAATAAAATATATATAGTTTATTTTCAAAAATATAATTAACAAATTTTTATGCAATTATTAATATATTTAAAAGAAACAGTATGACAAGATTACAAATTTATAAAAAGTAAATTGTATTTTAAAAAAAGATAAAAAGACTAATGTAGATTCATATTATCAAGAATTTCGTTTCATTTCATTTTAGTCAGACTTAAATTATTTAAATTATAAAATTAATTAGATAAAAAATTAATTCTTTTTTTTAATATTCAGGTTAGTATTTAAAAGAAAAAATATATATTTTTATTTTTCCTTATAAATTAAAAATTATTTTCTGAATATAAAAAAAATGAATCTATACTGATCCATTTATTGCTGTCTTTTGCGAGATTGCCATCATAATCATAAATATTTTTCTCATTAATTAAGTGCATTTAAGTTTAGATAATAATATAGATTGAAATCTTTAATTGAACTTTGAACAAATATTTCAATCTCTTATTTTTAATAATATATATTTTATGAATATATTTTGATTTATTATGTTATTATTATATTTATAATGAGAATCTATGACGCTTTTGTGATTGTAGCGAATTAGATCAGCCACATTTCAAAAATATTTTGTGTTTGATTGGTAACATAAAAAGAAAAATACATTTCAAATTTGATATGAATATTTGGATATGTATTATAAATTTATATTACCAAATTAAAATAACAAATTTTTTACATAATTTTGTGTAAAATTAAAATAAAAATTAAATTAACCATAAAGTTAATAAAAAATAATAAATATTTTTAAAAAAGTGATAAAATCATATTCTAGAAGAATAAAAAATTGTTTATTAATAAATCACTATTTATAATATATCATTGCTATTTAAAATATACGTATGTTCTCATCAAAAGAAATATAGAATCAAATATTTATAAAAAAAATTTTAAAATTTATAAAAAAAATAATTAATTTGATTTAAAAATTTGATTAAAAAAAGATACTTAAGAAGTCTGAATATTTTTATTACATAAAAATTAATTTTTTAAAAAATTTTGTAAGTATTTAAACAATATATATATATATATATTTTTTATAAGTATTTAAACAATATATATATATATATATATAAATTCGAAATAAAAATATGCAAAAAGATTTAAAGAAAAAACTTTGAAATAAACGTTATGATTCCTATTTATCGAATGATCTATCTATTATCACATCTATTGAGCACATAATATTGACGGATCAGAACTGTATTTTGATTCTCATCAATAATAATAATGATTTCTTTATTACTTGAGTTACTTGACATTTGAATCATATAGCTCACTCTAATACATTACGAACTACTTCCAGAACTTAAGAATCCATCTTAAAATTACGATAGATAAATATATAGGTAAATACATTACAAAAAATAATTATATCTTTCCAACAATAAATTTTTTATTTTATATTATTTAATATTATATTTTTAGATTTAATAATTTCTTAAATAAAAAAAAAAAAAGAAATAGAATTTTTTTATATAAACATATAATATAAAAACTTATAATTTTTTAGTTGATTTAATTATTATATTTTAATATTTAATTAATTAATTTTTTTTTAAATAATTCTTTAAATTAAACTCTGCAGTTTATTGTTATAAATATTTATATATATATAAATATTTATATAATATATAAATATTTATATATTATATAAATATTGTTATAAATATTTCTTAATAATTCATATTATATATTTCATAATAAATTTTTTAATTATAATTACTATAATTAAATTATTTAAATTCTAATTATATATATAATATAAATTCTAATAAAAAAAAAAATGATTATCTAATTTAGTAACTACTTTAAAACGTAGAACATAAAATTAGTATGTATTTAAATTAGCATATCTAACAATGTTTATATTTTGAAACATATTTAAAAAAATCTAAAAATGATTAATATATTGTTTGTAATATACTTTTCTTATTAGTAATGTATTCTCTTAAATAAATATCTATATTTAAACATTTTTTTAAGTTTTAATTCTATGTTTTAATTATGAAATATTGACAAATTTACTTTTCTTTTTTTTGATTATTCAAAGAGCCAATCATTTATTAGAATTTGTTTTCCCATTATTTCGAATAATTTATATAATACAACTTTTGTTATTCAATCATTATTTAAAGTAAGATGACTTTTTTAAAATTGAAACAATTTGAATTTTTTTTTAAGTTAGAAAGATTAGTTTATTAAATAATGTATAAAAAAAAATGATCAAAAAAATTGAAATTGATTAAAATCACGAAAAAAGGATCGCTTTTTATATCTAAAGCTATAATTATAATATGTTTAGATTTAAATACGGTTATAACAGTTAAACATCTCATCGATGCAAATGAAATTGAAATTAACTGATAAATATTGAAAGAATGAATATTTTCTAATATTTTTTAATATCTTTTGGGAATAATTATACATATCTTCTATTTGATTCAAATGTTATTAAAGTATTTTAAACATTTTAATTTTATAAGTTAAAGAAATTCTCGTTTTTGAGAGCTTTATTTCACTAAAGCAAGTTTTCAATCTTAAAAATATATTATATTTCTATTAATTTTTATATATTCTTTAATTATTATTCTTTAATTATTATATACTCTTTTAAACGATCGAAATGCATTCTGATAATATGAAATTGGAATAATATGAAATTAACGAAATATAATATAGATTTAATAATGTTTATTTTCAAATTATATTTTTAATTTTAGCCTGAGAGTTGTTTTAGTTATAATTATACAATTATTTATTATATTATTGGATATGTTTCTAAAGCAAATATATAATAAAAAATAATAAAAAATATTTTTTCTTAAGCTTTCTTGATAACTTATTTTAATAATGAAATCTAACTTTAGAAGAAGTAAAATTAATAATAGTCATTGAATTAAAATTCTTTCTATCGAAAATGAATTGCATAATTAATAGAATAGGATATTTTTATTTATTTTCATTTTAATTTATTAGAAAATTATAGTGAAGATGATTGATTTAATTGAAATAATTGTGTGCGTGCATGCGTGCGTGCGTACGTGCGTGTATGTATGTGTGTGCGTGTATATATTGCATTCTGTATATTTTGAAATTAAATTTTTTATGATAAACAGGAGAGCTGAATTTATTATCAATCTTTCTTTATTAATACAGACTATTGTTACATAACAATCACTTCGCTATATATTTATTTACTCGCGCGAATCTTCTTGAAAATAACAATGATGTCAATATACCGAAAATAAATCTTCCACAAGACAATTATAATTTATATCATAAGTTCTTTAAAATACTTTAATAATTAGATAACTATATATTTATAACTAGATATTCAGACATATAATATATATGCTTATTTAAAAAAAGTAAATATAAAACAATAATGTTTGCTAGCATATTAAAGAATACAAATGTCAAAAAATATAAAATTCTTGACTTAATATATTATTGTTTGAATTTAAAAAAAAAAAAATAAAAAAGAATTGAATTTTTATATTACAAAAAAATTTAGGCTTTTTATATATTTAAAATAAAAAATTATTTACAATTATAATTTTTTGTAAAAGTTTATTTAGTTTGGCATTTTTTTTGTGATGAATGATATGTTTTAAATAGTTTGAAATATTAATAATTATTTTTTGTTAACGTGTAAAATTGCTTTTTTTTCATTAAATGATTTTGTTATTATTTTTAAATTATATTTTGAGGCAATTTATTATTTATTTTAATACATAAAAATAATTATATATGAAAAATTATTATAATTTGATAATATAAATTTATATTTTATATCCTAACTCAAAATATGATTTTTCGTCAATTTTTTTTGCCAATTATATTAGTCTAAATATTTATTAGTTACTTATATATAATATACAATACTATATAATATATTTATATACAATATACAATATATAATACTTATATACAATACAAAATTCATTTCTATAATAGCTATTGTAAAAATATCATAAACTGTCATTTCTAATTATATTACAATTGAAAAATATATTCATGAAATTTTAATCAAAATTTGATTTTATATAAAAATTGAAATATTATTGCTTAAATATTTTTGACAGTAATTTTATAAGAAAAACCAGAGTTTATCAAATAAATGTTATAAGTTAGTTCTCACAAATATCCGGTTGGCTTTCTTTCATTTGGTCTCAAGTCGAATATCAATCCGATAATCGAGTACATTCAAAATTTCGAATCGTTGTGTAATATCGTCTAACATTAGGATAGTCCCTATGATATACTTGCCAGAATTTATAAATAAATTTCTTCAGCATCAAATTATGGAGTAGATCTGGGAATATAAAACATCATCAATAAGTGTGAACTATGGAAATAATTGCGTTTGATTTTGATAAAAGATACTTCTAGGAACTTATATATAAATAAAAGATACTTCTAGGAAAGTTTCTAGGAACTTATATCTTTATTTATATATCTTCTAAGTAAACAATAAATTAGTAAAAGGATATTTTAATAATTTATACAAATATAGAGATTACGGTTTTGCAATGTGATTAGATATCAATGGCTTATTAAAATGTTATTTTAATTTTCTTCTATTTTGTTATATTTCTTCTATTCAATTTTCAAACAGAATTTTTAGAGATTCAATGGTACATATAGAATCAAGAATATATAATATATAATAATAAACAAAAATATTTATGAAATTTATAAAGTAGATTTAAAAAATATTTTTATAAAAAAAATTTAGTTGATTATATATTAAAATTCAAAATAATAAAATTAAAAAAAAAATTGTATAAAAATTCAAATTTCATGAATATGAAAAATTTCATAAGTGAATTATAATAAACTTTTTTAGAGGCAAAGATTACTTCATCAATTTTTGGGTTATAGTGCTATAGTACTATTTTTGATAAAATTATTTATGAGAAAATAGCAGTTTTTTTTATAAATATAAATATTATGATAAATATAAATGAAAATAAAAAATAATTTAATATTGTTGTTTATTATTTGAATTAAAATTTTATCAAAAGAAGAAAAAAATACATTATTTTTTATGTATAAAATACAAATTTAAGGTATTTTAAGATAATATTTTGAGATAACAATGAAATTAAAAAAAAAACAATAAAAGAAGTTTCTTGAAAAACATTATATTGTGATGAATGAAATATTTACAAATCTTCAAATATATTTTATAAAATAATTAAAAAAAAAAATTTATAGATTTTTCAATTTTAGATTTATTATTTTTTTTATGTATTTTTTCTTAATAAAAAAAGTATGAATGTTTATATTTTTAATGATAATATTAATGCATTTGAAAAATTATTTATTCAAAAATCCAATTACTATTTCATTATAATTTAATTGAATTTTATAATAAATGCATTTATTCTGTATGTGACGAGTATACGTGTCATCTTTAATTTTAATTATGCACATAGATATACATTTCTAAAATAAAATTATCTAGTTACGAAAGAGATTTTGGTAAAGATATAAAATCTCTAGTTGTAGCAAATGAATAAAATTTATCAAAATTTATTTGATTGTTAATTGACAATTGAAATAAATGAATTATTAGAATTATAATTGAAAAATATTATTGTACATGTTTATATTTATAAATGTATTTATAAATATTGATTGTTAATTATTTATTCATTTGATACTAATCATTTTAATCAAAATTTAATTGAAGTTCTATTGATATATAATAAATTAAGAAAGAATTCAAATTAAGCATATTATATTAGCAGTTAGCAATATATTAAAGACATAATATATAATTCAAGTTAAATATCGCTTTAAAATTTGTATATGATTGCTAGATTAATTTTACGCCATTTTATTTTAATTACATATATTTTGTAATTATTAAAATTTGATTCTTTAAATCTAAATTTAATCTAAAAATAGAGATGATCTCTGAATTGATTAAGTTTATGTAATTTTATATTTATATCCAATGATATAAAATTTAAATTGATATGTTTTTTAAATATTATAAAAACTTAATATAAAAAAGAATATTGGATAAATTTTTAAGTTTTTCAAAAACAATCTTCCGAAACAATTTTATTTTATATTTTCAATTATTTTATTTTTTTCATGATTACATTGATTTTTATTTTCTTTTTCATTGATTATAGTATCTTTATATTAAAAAAAAAATGTTATTGTTAATGATAATAGATAATGATAACCAAATATTATAATTGTAATTTTTAATCGTTAATCGTATCAAATATCCCCAATATTATATCAACTTTATTAATTTTTTTATTTTTAATCATATTTCTTGACTTCGAATAAGATCTTAATTTCAATTTCTGATCTAATTCTTGATTTTGACTAAAATAGTATTCGAAAAGCATTCTGATTGAATAATTCAATCGAAAACTAATCAATACTTTTCCTGCTGAATATTTATAAACATCCTTTTTTTAATTATATCATTTTGTAAAAATAAAAATGATAAAAAATCAATTCAATTCAGAAAAATAAAATTAATAATCTATATTTTATATTAAGTTAGTAATTTTATTAATTAGTATAATACCATAAACCAAATGTTTTGACAATATATTTCTATATTTCAATCTATTTCTATATTTTACTTTGATACATAATTCTTGATTATCTTTGTAAAAAATTTCTATTTTGCGATTTTGCGATATTTGATCACGAAAAAGTTATTAAAGAAAATATAGAATATCTAAGATATTCCTATCACATAAGGACAAAAATTTTACTTCAAATACTACTTACTTCAAATAATTTACTTCAAAATTTTACTACAAATAATCATTCACACAATATACATCTTCAAGAATTTTAAATAGATATATATCACATGAATTTGACATAGTATCAATGTTTTAAAATATCTTTAATAGTATTCAAAAATTTATATCATATATTATTTATCTATTCTAATTTTCTATGATCGAAAGCATCATAAAAATCATCCATGCGATATAATCATGAAATATAAAAATTTCTGTTGATCAAATATCGTTGGAAAATTTTTTCACGTGTAAAAAATAGAAACGAGTATATTTCGTTAATAGTCGTTGAATTGGGCCTTTATTATTTTCTACTTTTGATGACTCCTCGTTAAAATTAACTTCTGTTAGTTGATGAGCAGAAACCGAGACGAAAAGCAATGAAGTCTGATAATCTTGAGGATAGGCATATGGTTAAGTTTCGAAAATAGTTATGTGTATCATGAAGTGGTCATAATTATCTTGTTAATAGACATATTGAAGCGCTTCTGCATAATCTTTGATTTATCAATTTCTTTGAGTTGCATCTGTTACGTATTCAAATTCCTTATTAATATATAATCTAACATAAAATCGTGAACATGATATCTTTACAAAAATTAATTCTTTTCTCACATGTTTCATTCAAAATGTTTTAAAATGTTTTATAAATTCAAAAATATATTTTAAAAAATAATACATATTTAATTAACTTTTTTATTTTGTTGCAGATAGTTATTGTATATATTATAGTTAATTGTAAAAATATTTTTAAATAATATTCTTACAAATAAATTTACATATTTTTGAAAATCTGATTTTAATGAAAATTTGTATATGTAGAATAATATTTTTTGATGGAAAATCTGAAATCAACATGAAATTAATCCTCATTATTTTATGTTTTGTATACAATTACAAATATTTTTTTAACAAAATAAACAAAACATTAAAACTAAAATATTTTATAATTTAATATTTTGCTTTATCATCATTACGAAGTTATATTTAAGAAAATAATACTGAAACTTCAAAATTATTTCTTTGAAATGATATTCCATTAATAAAAAAATTGTTCTATACAATTTATTATGGTCTATTTATAATAGTATATATAAAAAAAAAATTATTGTTGATTTTAATTATTAATTGAACTCGTATAAAATATATATTTTGCGATTAATTATATTATGTGTGATATTATAACATTTTTTAATATAAAATAATATATCATCTTGTTTAATGATTCTCATTTTAATAAAAATCTTATTTATTAAATTATATATAAATTATTATATAAAAATTATTAATTTCGAAAAAAATAATTTGTTTACTTTTATTTCCAGTGGGCCAAAGAAGCACAAGAAGCTGAACGTCTAAATAAAATGCTAAAAATTGAGAACGAGGAAAACGCAGCTGCAAATAATTTAGCTTTAGCGATTCAGAATTGCAATGAGGCCCGAGCAAGTCAATCTGATAAATTTTTCGATTCTTTAATCGATAAATACGCAAATATGGCTAAGAAATCGACGGCGAAAAAGAAAAACATGTCTGTAAAAACTGCAAAAAGTTCGAAAACTTCCAAAAGTTCGAAATCTCCAAAGAAAACCAAGAGAAAGGCGTAGAATAATATAATTACTGCACAAATCTCCCTCCAAGTTAGAATATTTGCACGATTTTTATAACTTAATTATTAATCATCGATAAGCGTACCATTATCCGGTACATCAATTGAAAGAAGACGAAAATGATTGTATGTAAGTTTTGTAAATTCAAAACCTGTATATCGTCTTCTTAAACCGTCATACTAATTATGCGGATCAATAATTAATTTCTTTATAATTTTATGTAGATATATCATGTTCAAATATAAAATTGAAATTATCTGTTTTTATATTTATTATAAAAAATATGAAATAATATAATATACTCGGTAATAAAGAAAAAGAAAAGTTACTAAAATCATATTAATATTTAAATTAAATATACAGTTATTGTATAAAAAAATATATTTTCACTTGATTTATTAAAATTTTATTTAATTTATTTTAATTTATATATACTTCAAATTTTAATAATCAATTATTGGATAAATACAGCATAGTTACCATTACACGGTAATGGTAACTTATACTCTACTTTATCGATCTAATTTATAGATTTTTTTCATACTTGTATGGTAAAACATTCTCAATAGTTCTCATTTATTTTTATTTATTATTTAAAAATTTATTGTAAATAAATAAGTAAACACTTTTTTGTGTATGTAATGCACTTTTTTTGTAATTTTATTATATTAATCATTATTATTAGCATAATTTTTTAATTTAACAAGATATAATGTAAATATATAAAAACTAAAAAAAAATAAGTAATAAGAAACAGAACTTAAATATAAAAATAACACAATATATTAATAATAAAATAATTATAACAATAAAAACTTTTAGTAAAAAATCCATGGGCATTATCGCTAATATTTAAAATAATTTGTCATATCATTGCTCATATTAATCAAATATGGATTTACCATTATATCAATAAAGAAATCAAAAAAAAAAAAGAGTAAAAAAAAAACTATTAATTTTCTTATTTTTCTTAAAATAAATTTGATAAGTCATGATGCCGATAGCAGCGATGGTATGTTAATGTTTTTTGATCATTAGTAGACATGATATATATCCATCATAAATGATCGTTACATATGATCATCTCATATTATGTCTGGTCTGATTTGAATAACACACCATCAAGTAACTTTTAGATATCACCTTTTTCCGAAGCATAATTTAAAATAATTATCATGCATAGTAAGTTCGTAATCTTATTAATTTTAAATTCTTGTTTTGCTGATAGCTGTGATTCAATGATTCGTATTCATTATAACACCATATATTAGATTGCAAATCATGGAAAAATAAAAATAAAATACAAATTTTGTAAATAAGAAATAAAAATGAAGAAAAAATATTTCGATATATGATTGATCTTAAAATCTTAAAAAATTAGAAAATTAGAAAACTTTTGAAATTATAGATGTTTATAAAAAAAAAAGAAAGTAAAGTATGAAGAAAAATAAAATATGTTTATCATAAGAGATAAATTTCAATTTTAAATTTTTATTTTTTTAATTATCCTAATAAAATATGTTTAAACTATAATTAACTATAAACTATAATATATTTGTTGTGTAAATTATCATTAGTGAAATGTGTAATAAAAGATATTCAGCATCAAGTTATAAAAGAATAATGAAACATAATGGGAATATTCTAATGTGAAATAATATTTTTTGAAGTTAAAAATAAATAGCAATCAGATTTAAATATTAATGTTATTTTTAAAAAATAATTCATAATCATTGGATGATTATTTTTATCGATATCAACTTAACTTCAATAGAACAGATGAAATTATGAAGAAAGTTGAGAAAGTTTAATCGTACAAAACATTTTAAAATAGGCAACAAAACATAAAATTAAATATAATTCAAATCAACTTGCAAGGAATCAATTAAATAAAAATTTAATATTTTTTATAATGGACAGAATTAGAAATCCTTTTTATTAAATTTATTAAAAAACGATTTAATGATAACGCTATTCTTTTTTTTTTTTTTTTAATAAAATCGTAGTATTTAATTTTTTGTTGCCAAACTAATTTCAATTTTTAATTATAATTTTTAATTATAATTTTTTATTATAACATTATAATAACATTATTATAACATTATAATTTTGTTTTCTATCTATACATTTTTCCATCAATCATTAATTTATTAATAAGCATTTTACTAAATAGATAAAAGAATTAATATTTGAATTAATAAATAAGTTATTTAAAATTTATTATTATTATATAATTTGTTTTACTATTTAATATTAATTTATTTTATTTACAGACATTAATTTTGATATTACATAAAAAAATAGAAAATTTATTTATAGAAATTAAAAAAAAATAAAAAAAAATAGAAGAATATTTTGTAGAGATATTTAAATTGTTTATATTATATATTATATATAATATATACATATATATAATCTTATATTATTTTGTTTATATATATGTATTTATATATACGTATATTATCTTTTTTTAATATATATATTATATTTTACTATATTATTAATATCTGATTAATGTATCTAAGTATATTAGATATATCTAAATATATATTTAATTTTTATTTCAATTTTACATATAATTAATATGAACATATTAAATTTATTATAAAATGATAATTGTTCTACTTGTATAAAGAGATAAAATAATAAAAGAGAAGAATTTAAAAAATTATAACTGCTGATAACTTAACATTCAAATGCCTTAAACTTGCTAAAAAATATTTAATGTTACAGCATTCAGTAAATATACATCAACAATGCGGATAAGTTTATAGATGAATAATAGTAACAAAACAACATCACAATGGACGAAAAAGTCTTTGTCGCATAAAATTATATAATCAACGAGCTATAAAGAATTCACGGTCGTAAACCATTGCGTATCTTACTCAATGTTTAATTCTCCTGCGATTCGCGCATAGTTTCTTATTTATGATTCAATAAATCTGGTGAGGCAAAGAGGAATGGAAGGATAAATGAAATCTAATATCGTTCCTGACATTTAGTAGATTCATACATCAGAATCTATTGGTTCAATTACATTTTTTCTTGTATTGTTTTTTCTTCTATTTACTATATATTAATAATAAATTCAAATTAATTTTTTAAAATTTAAAATATAATATTTAAAGATTTATTTTTGAAAAATTTTCAAATTTATTTTATAATTTTATTATTTTGTTTTTTATTTTTATAAATAAAGATTAATTATAATTAAAATAATAACATAATAAATTTTGTTTAATCCATAAAAGTATATAATTTGAAACATTCTATAATTAAAGATTTCATCTTTAATATAATATATAAATAGAATAAAAAATACGTCAAATTTAAAATCATTAAATTAAATATTTATTTGTCAGAAAAAAATTTATATTCTACGAAAAAAATGGAATATTTCTAAATAATTTATAAAATTCTCTCTTATATTTTGTCTCTAAAATTGTATGCAGATATTTACATAATATTTAAAAAGAAATATAGTGTTCAAATACTTTAAAAAGAAGATTCTCATATCTTGAAGAATTTTCTTATATTTGCAAAAAAAAAAAAAAAAAAGAAAAGAAAAAAAAAATTTCAAAAAAGTATTACAAAAATAGTTTGTTTTAGCAATTTCCAGACCGATTCGGAAATTAGGAAGAAAAAAAAGAAGTACAAGGAAATCAAGCAAATCACTATAATACTTAGATCACGATCAACACGCTAATATTTTAAACACATCCCCTTAACTTCGCAGGTTTCTTTTCCTATATGCGCTCCTAATCATGAATCGGATCGATATAATGTATACTACGATGCACCCCGTTAAATCTCGAGAGGAGATCAAGGGAAAGTGAGGGAGAATTGAAAAGGGAGAAATAAAGGAAAAATGAGAGAGAAAGAGAGAGAAAGAAAGATGGAATGGGGTTGAAGCAATACGATAAAAAGAGAAAAAATGATATGGTCTTGAGGAAGGATGGAGTAAAATAAGAGGAGGAGGTGGTGGTCATCGATGGAAGTGAAGGAGCAGAACGGAAAGAGAAGGGGTGAGCGACATTCCAAAAGGCGGCGGCGGCGGTGGTTCTCGTGGGAAACCAAAGAGAGAGAGAGGAGAGAGATCTCGTCTCGAGAAAAGGTTGCGAGCCTTAAGGCACTGTTCTCATGTCTCGACAAGCGCGACAAGATCAGCACAGAGAAACTTCTTTCTGCTTTGATTGCCGCCGACATTTGTCGAATTTATGATTCCATGTCTAGTTTTGCATATATATATATATATATATATATATATATATAAGTATTCTGAAGAAGAAAGTATCAATACCTTGAATGATTTTATCTTAAAAAGAGTGACTATGAAAAATATTTATAAGATTTTATTATAATATTTATTATAGTATTTATATAATAATTAATTAGATACATTTTATATACTATAATTTTCATATGATTATTATAATTTAATTAAAAATAATAGAATAAAAGAATATGATAAAAAATGTTTCATTGAAAAGACTATGTATAAATATTTTTCGTTATTATTGCATAAATATCGCCATTAATATCTGTATAAATATCTGGAATTTATTATATAATAAAAATTTAATGTAATTTGATAAAATAATCATATAGAAATCATATAAAAATTGGTTTTATAAATATCTAGTATTTAGATATGTTTTTATTGTTTGATCAAATTTTTAGAAATTCAAAAAGAAATTAATTTAAAGATCGTGTTGCATTTAAAAAAAACACAATTGTTTCATGAAATGAATAAAAAACTGAAGACTTTAAAAATACATAATATATATAAAATAATTTATTTATAAATAAATAAAAGTAATTGTCAAATATTTTATGATATTATAATTAAATATTATATTATATTAAAATGATAATGATGATACAATCTAAAAAATAAGTATAATTCTGTCTTCACTGAAGTCAAAATGAAATATAAAAGAAGATCAAAATTTATTCTACATTTTGGAAAGTTTAAAATATAAATTAAATCAAAATATTGATATTCTATTTATTATAAAATTCTACTATAAAATTCTTATTATAATGAAATATAAAATAAGAAAATATAATTTATATGCAAAAAAATTTTGCAACAAATAAAAATAGCTATTCAAATATTCTTAAGAATAAATATTTAAATATTTAAATATTTCTATAATAATTGATTCAATAATATTTTTTATAATATTATATCAAAGCAAATTGCATATTTTGAATTATTTTTTTTATTTATATACTAATAATTCTAATATTAATAAATTACAAATATCATATAATATTTCCTATTTCTTTATAATTATTTTAATAAAATATATTTGCAACAAAACTTGCTAGGATTATGAATTTAGAAACACCAATTGATACATATTTTTAAAAATTCCTTTAATACAAAACCAAATATAAGTATCTATTAAAATATTTCTCTAGAGTCCATATCGAAGACTGACAAGAAAATTAAAAGTATTAAAATTTCAAGTATTTGTCCGAAGAATTTATCGTTCCATTAACCGAAACGTCCTGTAGAGGAAATTGGATATAGCATTATTCAGTGTTTCGGGTCGCGTGAACATTTATGGGTACATTTGATATATTAGCAGCAACAAGCGATAGCTGCGCCCTCGCATGCATCGCCTTCTGTTTATTCGACTGGAATCAACTACTATTACGTTATTCTTTTCCAATAAAGTAACGTCATTGCACAGGATTGGTCAGTGTAATGTAATTTCTTGCTGTAAAATGAAAAAAATGTGATTACGATTAAAGAAACTTATGATCCCACTCAATATGCTTGCAAGAATAAATTTGATCGACAAATGGAGGTTATGTCAAACGTATCAAAACAAATCAAACTAATAAATAATATGAAATAACTGAATTAAATTTCTATAATTGACATCGAATTTATTAGATTCAATAAATTCTATTTTCATGTCTATTTTCATTGTCATCACTAAAATTATTAAATTAATAATTTAATTCATAATAACATTGATTTTTTTATAATGATATATTTTATTATTGCAATAATCTTATTTTTAATTCATAACAATACTGATTTTTTTTAATAATATGTTTTATTATTGCTGATAATCTTACTTTTCATTATAAAAAATGCATTTTATGTTTATTATTTTCTAAAATATTTTATTAAAGGAATTTGATTTTACAAAGTCAGGATTTTTTTATTACAAGATCAGTAATTATTGATAAAATTGGACATCAATTTTAGAAAGTTAAAAGTATTAAAATAAATAACTAAAAAATTTTTGCCATTTCTTTTATAGAAAATATATATGCATAATAGAATAACTAATAATTTATAAAATCTATTAAATAGTAAAATATTATTTTATAAATAACTAATAATAAGTGATAATTAAGATTTAAAATTAGATATATTGTGAATTAGAGTAGAATGCATAGAATATATTTCTAATATCTACTATATTCAGTTATAATGAATTTAGAAAGCATTTTCAAAAAAGTTCTTATTCGTAAATAAAATTTGTAAATAAAAATTTCTTTCAAATTTGTCCAATTCTCATTTTTATAAGATCTTTTTTTCAGAAAGCTATAGTTCTTATTATCTAAACAATAATTTTCATTTATAAATTTTTTGTTGAAAAAAAATTTTTTGCTTCTCGAGATTATAATTTTTATGATATTTATAATTGTTTTTTTGTTAATTAATGTACGAATAATTATTTGAATGAATAAAAATTCATCTTCTATTTTATATTTCATATTTCGTGCATATTTTGCATTACAAGAAACAAAACTTTCTTTATAGATAAATTCTATTATATTATTTAAAATATTACTTCAATTAATTTATATATTGAAGATTTGAGTGAGGAATTTTAAACAAAATGTTACAATGATTCTATAAATCAACCTTTAAAATGAATTTTTACAAAATGCGGGAAAGTAATTTCAAGATAAACAAATATGAAGAGAAAATGATTAACTTCATGAGATTTTGAATTATAAATGATTCAAGTTCACTATCCTCAACTTTTTATAGAATTTATCAATGATGAATTTATCAATGAAGGCTAATTCTCAATAATTTTAAATTTAGATTTTTTTATATTTCATTTTTATTTAATTTTTGATAAAACTGTAGTTGCATAATAAGTTTTGTTTTTCAAGATTTGTTGCAAATATTATATGATTATAATTTAATAATTGCTATTTTTTTTGTATTATTTTATTCACAAAGATTTTATTATATTTTTAAAGTTTCATTTCATACTTTTTAATTTGAAAATTCTTTGGAACAAAAATGTTTTATAACTTTATTTTAATATGCGAAAATATAATTTTTGCAATTATATCAAATTAATAAAAAATTAATAAAAAGGTACCTTTTATATCAATAAAAAATTTTCATTTTTTAAATAAGTTATCTATTGAAACTTTTTATCTTATAAAAAAATATAATTATATAAAAAATAGAAAAAATTTTACATTATTTGAACAATAATCTATATGTATTTAAATATGTATTATGAGATATCTCATATTTATAAGATCATTTTTTTAGGAATTTTTTCAAGAAATGAGAAGATAAATTTAGTGATAAATGATAATCCATCTTTAATCCTTTTGTATGGATATTATATTAAAATAAAGTATAGTAAAAGTTTATTTATAGCAACTATATTTATGTGAACAAAATTTTAATATCTAATTATTTGATATCTAATTAAATTTAAATTCTTATTTAAATTATCGCTGAATTTCAATTTATTTATATAATTCTTATTTCTTCTTCTAATATAATATAATTGGAAATATATTTTATATAAAATATATAGAATAATATATAAAATACTTTTTATATAGAATAAATAAATAATATATAAAAATATATAATATATAAAAATATATATATAAAATATTTTTTATGTAAAATAAATAAAGAATTAATTCGTTAAGCAATAGGCATTTATTGTTTCTTCAAAATTTGTTTCCAAATGTATGATACGTTATTATGAATTTTAAAGAAAATGTTTCGTAAAATATAAACTCATATTAAATTAAATGATTTAAATGAACTTATTATATTAACAATCTGATTATATGAACCTGCTCCTGACAAATTCATAACCGGAATTGTAATGTAAAATTTATGAGACGTATCTATGAAATTCGATCATACAACGAGAATACCACGAAAAGACGTTTAGTTGTTAATGCGTTAATTAATCGTTTAATGCGCGATTGTGTCGTAACAGATAACTACTTCAAATAACAGTCTCCTTATCTCATGCACGGTTGCTTGCCACGTAATGACAGCATCAACGACAACGAGTTGTCGTTATGGTGTTATATAGTGGCAATAAAACAGCTCATTATTATTATTTCCATCGTAAGGATCAAACTAGGCATCTGAACGATGTGTTTCATAGCACGATAATTGGTCAGCGTGAGCATCGATATCGGCAACGACATGCACGCGCTTGATTACGCGAAAGGATAACGTCTAATTAAACGGCACTCAGAAATCCAACACCAATTCACTAGCGGAAATATCCATTTCTTTGATCGCTGACATTGCATCTCTGAGTCTTGATTCTTGTCGAGAGAGCAATTGGAAAGTTATTATTAGCTGAAATTGTTATTCATTAATGTTAATATTTATTGCTATCATTTTCTCGTTTAAATATAATAAAATCGATAAAATTTATTTTAAATAATAATTTAATAATAATTTAAAAATAATATTTTCCATAACATTATTATTTAATAATATCTAATGTATTTCAATTATTTATTTGGTATTTCAAAAATTGAAGAATTGATTATTTAAAGAAATTTATTTTATAATTGCAAATTTGTTCTTAAAATAAAATTCAAAATGAATATTAAATGATTATGTTAGTATTAATATATATAATGATTATATAAATAATAATATATATTAATAATAATATATATAATAATATTATTAATAGATATTAATAATAGTATTAGTAATAAATATAAAATAGTATTAGTAAAAAATGTTAATAATATATTTGAATATTTGACGGTGCATTTAAAACATTTATTTTCATAAATTAAATATAAATAATAATAACTTTAAAAGCAAATAATAAATAATAAATAATTTTGAAAAGTAATTCTAAAGTAATGCAATTTAATAATTTTTTAAAAGATTCAAAATTTCTCAAAAATTCAATTCTCAATTTAATTAATTTTGTAGTATAAAATAAATTTGAATACAATTTATAAGATAAAAAAAAAATTAAAATAATAAATAATATCTTAAAATTAATTAAATTATTCTATTTTGTTTTAAAAAATTTGAATTATATTTTATTTTTAAATATTTTTATTTAACAAATAACTTGTAAAAAAATTAACTTGTGATTATCAGATTTTATACATTATTTTTAAATAATTTTTTATTAATTTATTCAAATAAAATAATAAATAATTCGATTAAAAATTTTAATAAAATCATGTTTGCGTAATTTTTATTTTGATCGTAATAAATTATCAAAGAAAATTATCTTAGAATTATTATAAATTATCTTAGAATTAATTAATTTTTTTATAATGTGATCATATTTTCAGAATTGTTTTCGTTTTAAACTATTTATCAAAAAAATTTCTATATTATGATAAATCTACTATTGTAAAAATAATAAAGATAATTACACTATTATAATTAAAATATAATAAATATATGTTAATAAATATGTGTTGATTTTGTAACAAATTTGTATTTTTATTACATTGTTATCAATCTACAATGTTGATACAAGAGAGAGAAAGTTATTTGAAAAATTATCTATATGAATTAAAATAAAGAATAAAATAAAAAATGATTTTATGAGACCCAAATAAAGAAATAATAAAAAAAAAAATTATTTGTGCAAACTAATGCATTACTTGAAATAATCTATAGTTAAATAAAATAATACGATAATAATATTTTACTTTAATAATTATTATTTTTCGAAATAATTAATTATAGCATCGAATAAAATATCAATATAAATAATATTATTATAAATGATGAAATTAAAATTTTTTAATTAAAAATAAATTTGCGAATAACAAAGCGATATTTTGTTTTTTTTCATTTAAAAATTTAAAAATTATATTTTTTCACAATTGTTAGCTTTACTTGTCATAAAGTATTAAATTAACAAGGAATATTAATTATTATCAAAGAATTTGAAAAAAAAAAATTATATTTATCTGCTCCAAAGATAAATACATCAAAGAATGTGAAAATGAAAACTCTGAAGAAAAAAAATTAATTAATTAATAATAAAAAATTTCTAAAAGAATGAAAATCATAAAAAAAAATTTATTTTATTATTTCAATCAATTTCCAGAAAATTTCTATATTTTTTGGTTAGAAGAAAACAAAAACAGAAAAAAAAATCGAAATCACAAAAGAAATTCACATGTTTTATAATTTTAATCAATATACAGAAAATTCCTACATTCCTTCATAAGACAATTCGTTGCATTCTCCTGAAGCGACAAAGACACAAAGTGACAAATTTTGTCAAGAATGTCACTGGAATATTTAGACAAGACAAAGATGTGTCCAAATTGTACAATGAATAAGGATTACAGTAATATGAACACGTGCAAAGGGACACCCTGTATAAGACGAGACGCAGAGGCATGCCAGGCAACGCGATGAGAAGAAGAAGGAGGGAAGAAGGTGGAGAGTTAATTGAATCCGAGCAGCGTATAAGTGGAATGGCCTATTCCTCCTCTGGTTCGCTCCTCTTATTCTTCTTTCTTCCCGCGTACCTCTTCTCCTCTCATGCCCTTCTTCTTCTACCGTGTCTCCTTTGCCTTGTCTCACGCCGTCCTTCGTAGCTCCTTGTACCCCCTTCGGACGGGGTACCGAGGTGGATCGGTAGGTGGAAAGACGCCAGAGGATGGAGGGAGGAAACATTCCTTTGTCTCTGCGCGCACGGACCTAGATCATATAGTATATAATGTGTATAATGTGCAAGAATGTGCAACTATGTAAGGATTTGACTGCGTTACACGTATTTCTGCAAGTGTTGATTGAAACTGATATCATGTAATTCGTTTAATCTATGAGAAATTTTTAGTATAAGTTAGATTTAAACTATTTTTAAGCTTTGTATTGCAGAAAATTTAATTTGAATGAATCTTTATCTAATTTTTAGTAGGATTAGATTTAAACTATCTTAATTGAACTTTATAGATTTAATTTATAGATTTAATTTATAGATTTAATTTATAGAAAAAAGATATAATTTTTGATATAGATTTAAATTATCTTAGTTAAGTTTATTGTGGATTTAATTCGTAAAGCTTAGTTCTAAAAACTTGTTTTAATTTTTAGTACGAATTTAATTAAATTCATACTAAAAATAAATATTAATATAATATTAATAATTTATATAATATTAATAATTAATAAATATTAATATAATTTTTAAATTAATTATAATTAATTATAATTAATTATAATATAATTATTAAATAAATTATTTATTAATTACTTATTTAATTAAAAATTTATATTATGGTTAGAGATAATTTAAAGATTGATCTAATTTTTATTATGAGATTTAAAAAATTTTAATGATTAGTTTTACATTGTGGAAGATTTATAAAATAAAACTTTTTAATTAGATATTAAATAATGATCATGAACTAAAAAGTAAAATTTTTTTTTTTTTTTTTGAGTATGTAGAATGTATAGAAGTAACAAGAATAATAGAATTTCTTTTGCATGAAATGCATAAATAATATACAATTAATGACAAATATTTTTAGAAAAAAATTATGTATCAAATTGAAAAAAAAATTCACATGAAAATATATCTATTGGAATTTATTTCAATAGAAATTTAATTTAATTTATTATTAACAGATTTCAATCACTTTCAATATAAATTTCTATCATATATTGTTTCTATTAAATCGTATCACGATATTTAAATTTTTTGTTTGTATTAATTATTTATCCCACTTTTATAAAATATTCTATACATCTATACATAAAAGAATTTTCTTTCTTATTTTTTTGCAGATATCTTAACTTAATTTTTATACAGATTAGATTTTCTTTTTTATTAAAAAATCATATTAAAGCAAGATGTAAGTTCATATCATCGAGGAACGGTAGTATCTGCTAACACTATACTGCGACATAATATCACGCAGTGCATATGCATGTATCTATACATGTAACTTTAAAAATAATATTCCCGCTAGCATTCTCTCAAAAAGAATCTAGAGGGAATTCTATTCGTTTGGCATATGACAAGCTATGTTATGAATTCGACTCGAACTTTTAACCATATGTCCAACAAGTCTAGATTCTAAGTTTTAAATCCTAAAAAAATTATATTGACAATTAGTCGTAATGTTATCAAAATATATCAAGTCTTTAGTCTTAAAAGATAATATTTGTCCAATTAATAGGATTAACATTAAGATTTCAAGATTTATTATAGATTAATTATAAAGATTTGATTCCTTTTTTATGTCATTCACTAGCAGTAATGACATCAGTTTCTTCATATCAATTTTTCTCATATTTTAAATAATATCATATTTCAAATAATAATATTTGAGTTTTACAAGTTTAATATTTGAATACTCATATTTATTTAAAGATTTATTTAAAGATTCTTGATATATCTAAAGAATAAGGATTCGGAATTAATATACATTATCAATTATATAAAATATAGTATATTTATATAAAATATATATATTTATATCGAATATAATATCAAACTGTCATAACAATCAAAATTAACGAATATAAGAATCATAAAAATTCGATTATACACACTATGTTTACAGATATTATAATACAAATTACATTAGTTCAAAATAGATTAATAATAATATATCGATTAATAACATATCGATACCGATTCCTTTCAAGATATATTTAAAAAAATTGAAAATGAATCGAATAAATATCATTTATAATTTCTTTTAATAATCAGAGATATGTCCGTATCATGATTTTTTGTCAGTAAGAATTGATACTTAAGAAGCTTAAGAAGCACCACAGCTTCGCTATCTTCGCTTCAACTTCTCCATCGGCAAAAATCTACCCGGTTTTGAGAATGTCGAGAATGATTTTTGTCGATGACAATGGTGCTGGCTTCTCGCCGCGGGTGCCCACCGTTCAAGCACCCCTCGTTCACGCACTCCGCGTATTTGCGTACCCCGAAATAGCCGTACCTTCCTTGCTCCATGAGACGGGCCGATGGACGAGGATGAGGACTTGGAAGAGGTGGACCAGTAAGGAGTTGGGGCGAGGGAGTGGGAACGGAGCGTGTATACCGCAAAACCAGTTCGCTGGTGAGTAAACAAAAAACGAGAAGCCAACGCCGCGGCACGGCCTCGTTGTATGTTGCAAGGGGAAGAGAATCACTGCTTTATTGCTAATTCGAAGACATTCGCCCGGCAGAAATGAAATTTTATAGTCCGGCGTCACGGAGCGGGAGGAGCACCCGCGTCACCGAACATACGTGGGAGCTGGTATACATCGGGCGCCCAACTCTTTGGCTACGCTCCTGCCAAGACAAATGCCTCGACTGCGTAGATCACTCCATGAATCTTTTTGAATATCGCAATAGAACCCATCATCATCCAGATGATCCTATCATGATATTTTTTTGAAAATGTGATTATATCCATCTTTTATCATAGGTTCAACCTTTTTGATATGATAAGTCGAGGACAATATGTTTTGATACAAAATAAAACAGTGAAAAAATAAAATAAAATAAAACAAAAATTGTAAATTATTAGATGTTTCGGAAATTCGAAAGTAAAATGTTTAAATTTATATTGTTATTTAATTAATTTATATTAAAGTTATTTAATAAATTGTTAGAAATTATATATTTTTTTTAGCAAAATATATATTATAAATATTTATATCGATAAAAAATTTGATTTTATAAAAAATAACAATATTATCTATATTATAAACAACATTTGTATGTTCATAAAAATTGCATTTAATAATTGTACTACATTTACATTATTACAATTTATTAATTATAAATATGTAATTAATATTTTAAATAATTTTTGTTATTTTAGTATTTAAAAACTTATATAAAAAAATCTTATTTTTTTCCTTTCTATAGCTGCTGTAATTAATACTAAAAGTCTATTATTAATTACTAATAGACTAATAATGACAATTTTCCGTCCAAAAATAAACTTTAGATATGCAAAAAAAAAAAATATATACTATAATATTTAGATTTTAAGATGATATATCGTAATAAATATAGGATCAACATTTGTAATATACAAAACTATAAATATTATATTGTTTAATAAAAATGCAATTTATTTCTCAGGTAATTAAATATTATTCAATTCTTTATTGTTCCATATCGAAAAGGATTTTATTTTATTAATTTTTTAAAACTTTTAATTAAAACATAAAATAATTAAATAAGGAATATAATAACTTATTATCGGTTATAAAAGTATAAATATATGTAAATATAAATATATATATTTATATTTACATTTATATATTTATATATATATATAGAATTATCTATATAGAATTATATAGATTGATATTATAAAAATTATATCATTATTATAAGTTATATCCATTTTTTTAAAAAAATTAAAANTCATTAATAAATGCAAATCTATTCTTTGAAGTCTAATAAAATACTTAATAAATTAAAAGTAAAATTTTAATATAAAAAAAAATCAAATATAATTAAAAATTATACTTAAATTTAATCTAGTTTAAAAGAATATAAGGATATATTAATAATAAGTAATTTTTTTCTATTATTTACAATAGAATTTATAAACGAAACACAATAAATTCTTATAAAAAATATTTATATAATGAATTTATATATATTTGAATTTATAAAAATATGGATAAATTTAACATTGTTATTTAAAATTTATGAATATTATATATTCACAATGATAATTAAAGATGGTAAAATATTTCTAAAAATGATAATAATGTTTCATAAATTTTTAGCAATAAATGAAATTTAAGACTATATAATTTAATTGTTTCGATTTAAGTTATTAAAAAATAAAAAATAAAAAATATATTAAAAAACTTTTTAATTTGAAATATAGTATAAATTGAAAATAGAAAAAAAAATTCATCTAAATTCATTGCAATGTATTTGAAACTTATTGTAACTTTTTAACATAATAATAACAAAAATATATAAACTAATTTTTTTTTTAGTTTCTTTAAACTAATTTTCTTACATATTCTAATATAAATAAAAAATTATATAAAATTTTAATGTTTTCTTGAAATTTAATAACACAATTGATAATACGTAAAATATTTATATATTATAAATTATAATGTAATTATTTATTACTTAAAGATAAAAATAAAAATTAAAAGATAAAAATAGATTGACAATCAATATCGTTAACAATCGTGCGTTATTAATATATACTAAAAACATTTTCGAAATATTTACTATTCTTGTCAATGGAAACTCAATAAAAAATTTATTTCATTATTGTCATCAATTTATTTTGGTTTTATTTTAATTAATTATCAACTTTTTAAAGTTTAAAGTTTAAAGTTCAGTTTCTATATTTATTTATTTTATTATAAATTTGTTATACTTTTTTTTATATTCTCCAAAAGATATTAGTATTATTTCCTTCATATATCATATTTTTATTATATTCTTTTAATATCTTATTATATATAGTATAAAAATACAAATAATAAATTTTTTTATTGTAATAAGAATATAAATAATAAAACTTTTTGAACAAAAATGAAATTCATGTATTTTTGATATAACTAATATTTATATAAACTAATGTTTCTTATAATAATATAATATCATACTTATTAGTATTATTATTCCTATAAATATTCTTATTAATATATTTTATTATAATTTTATTATAACTCATATTTTATTATAATATATTACTTATCAAATATAAAAAACAATTGACCAAATTTTTTAAATTTTTAATTTAATTTAATTTAAAATATATCGTAAATATTCAAATATAGATCCGCAAAAGTACCGAAGCATAAAGATCTTTAAATTATGAAGGAAGTGTTACTGAGAAATCTGACGATTATTTTCTTCGAAATCGTTTTCGGTTTCCAGCACGGTCTTAAGCGAAAAGGCCCAGTGGGTGGCTCGTGTCACGAGAATGCAGCTCGTAGCGGCGAAGCTCATTACGTTGGCGTATGCGTAAGAGCTTCGTACACGCGATGTAATCATGCTGATAAAATTAACGCGTCGAACGACGCGCTACACAACTCATCAAATTAGTGAAAAACTTATTTGTCTCTGTATTATTAGATAAAGAAAAAAAAATAAAATAAAAAATAAAAAGAAAGAATATAAAATAAATAAATGAAATTCATTAACAACAGCAATTAAACAATCTCAAACATATCCGCATCTTTCAGGGTAAAGGAATATGAGAATAAAAAAATAGTAGAATGTTTTGAGTATTTATCTCGAAGCAAGAAATGGTGTTGGTTTAAATCGCGCAGGAAGATCGGTCTGAGATTACGTCGCATACAGCAGCCGCTCAAGTGTCGCAGTTGCACGTCGTTAATGCGAGGCAGGTGCTAACGTGGAGAGAAAGAGCCGATAGAAAGAAGGTGAAGGAGAAAGATGCGCTCGGATCCCGTCCTCCCCCTAATTGACAAATTGGAATCTTATTAGAAACTCGTGATGCCGAAGGTACCCGAGGCAGGAGGAGCTTGAGGGCTCCTTTAGTAAGTAAGAGAAAGACTAAGTAGCATAAAGGAGAGAAAGAAAGAGAGGAAGATAGCGAGAGTAGCCATGAAAGACAAGGAGAGAATGAGGGACATAATGCGTGGATGGCACGACACTAACAGGTTGTACGGCCCACAGTGGAACGGAAAGAAGTACCTTATGCTCGGCCTGCCGGCCGGCAGGCGAATACCACCCAGGAAGCGTTCGCGCGTGCGCGATCTGTGTGGCCTCGGCTAGACTCGACCACCGGGCCCAGCCGAGGACGCACGAGTTCGCCCGATTTAGCACGAAGATGCCCGAAGCCTACGTGTGCTGGCCCACCCGGTAGAGCGCGCGCGTGCCGCGTCCTGTGTGGTCTTATCGCTCGCTTCTTCACTCTTCCTATTCTTCCTTACTGCCTATTTTCTCTCACTTACATTCTTGCTTCATCCTTTTCCTCATCCTTCTCGCTCCGTCCATTTTCCACCATCTCTTTCACTTTTACATTCCTTTTTTTTCTTGTTCTTCGCGTCGTTCCTTTTTTTTCTTTCTTTTGTTTCTCTCTATGCTCTTTTTTTTCTCTTTTTCTATAGATTAACTGCGTTTTTCTCATTTTCGCCTCGTCTTTTTTCATCGTGAAATATTTGCATGTTTCACTACGAGAACTTCTTGTTTATCTTCACTCTTCTTTCCAGCCAATTTCTTTGATGTTCGAGACACGGTTACATATTCGTCTCTCCTTTTTCTCTCTTTGGATTGCGGGTGCTCCTCCCGCTTCTCTTCCATCTCTCGCTACGACGTTGCTACACATGGTCCACGCTGTCTCTTGACTCAGTCCGAGTCGCGAAGATGAGGTGGCCCCGAAGACGAACACCGGAGAAGAGTAGAGGTGCTGACAGTGGCGTAAGTAACGAAGGATCGTGTAGATCGCGCGATATTGTTGCTGACAGGACCGCGAAGTGGAATTCTAATTAGGTGGTCTTTTCATTATATACCAACTATGAAATAGGATGGCCAGCATGGAAATCTAAATGACAGGACAATTTGTATACAATCATTGAGTTATTGTACCTTTTTTCCCGTTGTATCGTAGAATGGATGACTCTAAAAGGATTCATCGGATGTTTTCTATTGGTTGAAAAGAGTATTCGGTAGCTTCTTTGTTTGTTGTTTTTTCATGTTCGACTTCTTTTTCGATTGTCGTCATCGAAGAAGATGATCCACGTAAAGAGGCGACATTTGAAAGGGACCATGCGTCTCCATTATTGCTATTCGTCGCGAGAAACGGTTCTTCGGTGTCACGTTCACAAGAGCCATGTAGAATTTTATCTACGTCAGTGGGCAAAGAAAGAAGATGAGGTGGTAACCCACTCGACTCATTCCATCTCTCCTTTCCTGCTTCTCGGTTTCCTTTGCACGACTCGCCTCGACCACGTGCTAACTTACGAGCTACGATCTCTGTACCCTTCCACCTTTCTTTCTTCCTTCATTTTTCTTTTTATTTGTCTCTTTTTCTTTCCTTTCTCGCTCTCTCTCTCTTTTGCTTTCTTTTTCTTCTTATCTTTCTATGCTTCCATGTCTTCCTCCCACGGCCTTTTTTATCTCTCTTTGTCTCTTCTGTTTCTCTTTCAGATAATCTTACTCTCCCTGAGCGCTGTTTCATTTTTTCACTCTTCTCAGATTATTAATCCAACGACGAGAGAAAATCCGTGGCAGAGATTATTTCGCAGAGATTATAGGCTAAGAGTATGGGCAAGGTACTGCTACATTAACAAGTATCAATAGGTTGACAAGACGAAGAAGCAATGGAATTGTAAAATGTGATTCCAAGAATGAAAGATCGCACTTCGCTTTCCTTTATCTATGTGATCGATAGTGAAACAAAGTAGTATATGCAAATGATTTTAAAAAGATTCACCCGAAGGTGATCTGTCAAATCGATTTTAATTTTGGCTTCTGGATTCTTCATGGTTATTTACGTATTATTTTAATATTGTTTGAAATTTAATTTTTTTCTGATTTGTTTAAATTATTGCAAATTAGGAGAAATTCAAAATAGAGATAATATCCTTTTAAATTAAAATATTTTCTATCTTTTAAAATTATAATTCATAATAAGTAAATTATTGCAAAATAGATATTGACAAATTTTGCTAAGAAATAAAATTTTGCTATAAGAATTAAAATATTAAAATTAAATTATATGTGTATGTGCTTTATATATATCTTATTATAATATTACATTTTCTTGTTTTTTTTTATTATTGTAAGTATATAAGAAAATGTATAACGTTATTTTTCTGTTTTTTTTTTTTATTAATATTTTAATCAATAGTAAACTGATTGATGAAGGTTAAAACTTTTCTTTTACAATTTCAATTCTCCAATTTTTACACATACATATCATCACTGCAATACTTTTTGGATTTCCCTATCATTTAATACTTATTCTCTTTTGTTTATTTTTCACATTCCTGGCTTCGCCTTCTTACCATCATAACACTTTTCTGAAAAAACCTAAAAATTCAGAGTAAGCAATGTTTAAAAGTTTTTCGTTCTTTAGTTTCGATCCCATGAATCTGACAAACGAAAATAGTTAACTTTTTGATTATAAATGAAACTCGAATTATAATTTATTATCAAAATATGCAAATAGATTTGCTTTCTATAGTTATTTGTATAATATAGATGTATATTAACTTTATTAAAATGAAAATGATTCTCTAAACTTTAAATTTGAATTATACAATTATTTTCTATTTGATAATTTTTTCTTTATGAATGTTTTTTTTTCAAGTATTTTTTAAGGAATTTTATAATTGTTTATTTTTTATTTCTCAAGAAATTTAAATATAAGAAAATTATAGAATCTTTTATTTATATAAATAATAATTTATTTAATGTTATTTATTCTATATATATGAAGAAGTCAGAATATTTATTTAAAATCAACAAATGTTTTTTTAGATATGGATTTTATTATATAAAATATTAAATTGTCGTTATTAAATATATTACTTTTAGAAATTATTTTAAAAAATAAATATCTCGTTTTATGAAAATATATTTAACATCTATTTTTTCATTTTGATAAATTTTGTATAAATTATGTAGATTTAGATTTTCTTTTTTCTTTAATTTTTAAATAAATCTTTTAATTTTTTAATTAATTTTTTAATTAATTTAATTTTTTTAAAAATATCATTATAAAATATTATACCAAAAATATAAATTTACTAATACTTTTTAAATTTTATAAGAATAAATATTGAAAAATATATCTATATGTATAATATATGTATAATAATAATAATGTATAATAATAATGTATAATATATCTACACAATTTAATTCCTCAAAGAAAAATATTATAAAATCAGAAAACTTAAAAAATTAAAATTCTTGACATTATTTTCAAGATTTTTAAAAAATTAAATCATCTAAATGTGAAAAAAGATTTATTTTTGATCGAAACAATTGTGATATCGAAAATTTCAATTCATAATTGTAATAATAGTAATTAAAATAATTATAAAATTTTAATGTATTTAACGAAATTATTCTTACTAATAAAATCAAAATATATGAATATGTTACAAATATCTAAATTATTATCGAATTATTTATATATAATTAATATTATAACATGTAAATATTCCATCATAAATTCTAAATGTATTAATGCTATCTAATATTTATAATTTAAAATAAATCAAAGATTAAATGAAGATTAAATGAATAAATGAAACAAATAAAAAAATTAAAACAGAAAATTATTGAAATATGAAATAAATTTCATATAAAAATTAATAATCAGTAAGAAGCATCATAATTGAATCAAGATATTAGATATTAATATAACGTTGTGATAATGACGTATAATATATAAATATAATAAATAATATAAATGATATAAATATAATAAATAATAATAAATGTGATTCTAATATTTTCGTGTATATGTGTGCATCACTAGTCTGGATCGAGAGAGCAGCATGTGCGCGTGACGTGGATAAACTGTCAGGATAGGGTGCGATGATTGGTCCCAGCCCGTAAAACGTATTTTCGCGTGTAAAATGTAAATGGCGGTATTTAGTGTTCTTGGATCTGCTCTTGACCAGTTTCCTGCTTGGTGTGCGTGTGCACATGAGGAAGAAGGGAGATCATGAAAAGGAGATACGAAGTCAATAGAAGAACAGAGAGAGATAGGAAGAGAGAGATGAGCAGGGTTCAAAGAGCCGACAGTGGTTAAAGAGCCTTCTTCCTCTCTCTATCTCGACACGCACAAGTACAAGGCGCAACCTTTCGAGCTACTCAGAAGAGTATCATCCTTCTATCTTTCTCCGTTTTTTTTTCTCCTTGTAGCTCCATCTCCTCCGTTTCTTACCCTCCTGGCAGAGCAAATTTATTTCACGTTCCTGCCTTTTCTGGACCTTTCACAATATTTGGCCGTGCTTTGGCAACCAGCACCGGTCGCGGCAGGCACTGGTCACCAGAAAATACAGCTTTGAGCCCTCCGTGATGGATGGTTCGCTCTCCAGCCACGAATTGCTGCTTCTACTTTCAACTTTCCTATCTTTCTTTCTTCTAAGCTCATTCCTCTCTCTTACACCACTATCTCCTTAGCTGCCTCTTCTTCCCTCTATAGAAGATGCTAGACCACCGCTGATGGGGCCCAGGGCCGGTCAGTCCTAAGATGTACGTGATGTTCCTTGTCGCGATCGGTCCCTCTCTTTTCGATCACTCTTCGAGAGAATTTCAATTGAGACTCCGACATTCGTCATGTTTCTCGTTTTTGATCTTTATCGACATTCTTCGTCGTTACCATGAGCCACGAATTTCAAGGAGATCACGCGTCAGTATTTAGGTATCAAGTATAAGCGTACATAGTTCAGACCGGTTGTAAACGGAAAGTCAATCGAGTGGTAAGCTGTTTACCACCGGAGGAAGAAGTAAATCGAGCTTAAACACAAACGAAGAGAGAAAACGAATCGTGGAAGAATGGGCCCACTGTTCAGCTATTGCAACAAGCCGTCCCTGGATCCGTGGACTCGCAGCCCCGGGACCGTTCCACCAAGTTCGTGCAGGTATATAAATTCTGGTGCTATTATTGGGGTTTATGCCTTCTCACAGAGCTCTCTGGGACCTGCGGCGGTCTCTTTGAGCTACTCTTTCTATCTCTGTCATTTTCCGTTCTGTCTTGCTCCTACCTCTACCATTTCTACTCCCTCTCTCTGTGTTTTTGTCTCTTTGTTCCTCTGCCGCGACTCTTATCTGCTTTCTTTTCCTCTTCTTTCTCCTTCTGATTAGTCTCCACCTCTTTGGCTCACCCTTTAACTCGATCGCCTTACCCTTTTGCGTCCCATTCTTTTCACCTCAACCATGGATCTTTATACCACCCCTGACTTGTTTGTTTTCCCTCGCGTCGTCTTCTGTTTGCTAAACGCACCTTAAATTACGCGGCCGATGATAAATATTTGAGCCGTCCATTACACGAAAGGGCCACTACGGATCTCTATCCTGACCGGTGTTACTTCCTTCGTCTGGCGCTCCTTGCTTCCTCCGTGGATCGTGTTACTTTCTAAAAGGGACACGCGGTCTACAATCAGTTACTCCCGCGATGATACCATCGCGTCGCGCGGAATTTTTGTTATTACCTTCTTTAACTTATTATTTATTATTTAATATAGTATATTATAGTTATAGTATATTATTAAAATTATTATTTCAATAAATATGTTAGTGATTATATATTTATTGAAATAAACAATACTGAAAGAAAATAAAAAAAAGAAAAAATAATTTGATAATGTTCTTAAATGTAATGACTTTGATGTACGAACTAATGAGTATGTTAAAAATAATATATAGCTAAGAAAAATAAAACAATAGTATACCTTGCACAACATTTAAAATTAATCTAAATATTCTTTTGCAATGTTTCTTTTTTTTTTTTTTTTTTTTTAATTAGGGAATATAATTTCGTTTTCCTATAGAGATATTTCCTATAGAGATTTTTTTGTTAAGTTTTAATTCAATAATTTCGTTAAATTATTGAAATTGATATTAATTTTATTTTTTTTAATTAAAATATTTTATCTAATATTTTAAAACATGATATTGATAATATTATTATATGTTAAATGAGATATTTTAAGTTTTATAATTTTCTTAGGAAAAATGAATTAAAATTATTTTAAAATTTTATGATGTTTTTAAAATTTGTTAACTATAGTATGTAAATGGAAAAATATCTCTAAAATTTCAAATATTATAGTATTATTTCACGAAATGTTTATGAATTATGTTAATGAATTAATATATGTTGCTATTTAAAAATATAAAATATAGATGTCTTTTTGATAATAAACATAATGATTCTTTATGAAAATATAAGATTATAAAACGGAAAAAATTTTTTGTACATGAGAATTTTGTGTTCTAGAAAAATCAGAAAATTCTAAAATTAATTTTAGAACAAACATTCTTATGTAAAAACTCGTAAAATATATAATTTTTTCAAATTAATATTTGTTTAATATAACAATATTATCAATATACATTATTTATAATAAGATTAAGATTAATAATTAAGATTATTTATATTTTTTTATATTTTAAAATTATAAATATTTACTTCTAAGAGTTAAATGAGTTAAATGAATTATGAATAAATTAATGTTGAGTCAAAAGTTAATTTTATAAAAGAAATTTTTCAGAAAGATTAATTTCAATAATATACTTCATTTAAATCGTTTTTAATTTGATAGTTAATAGTTAATAGCGATGACAAGTCGAAAAAATCTTTAGTGAAATAAATTGAAAATTATACACAAAAATTATTTTACATTAAATTATTTATTATTTATTAAAAATTTATTATTTATTATTTATTTATTATTTATTATTTATTATTTATTATTTATTATTTAATAAAATTGATCAATAATCTAAGTATAATTTTAAATATTTATAAATTTAATAATATAAAATTAATTTTTTGAAAATATTCATATGACATTCTAAAATTCTAGATAACTAGAATTGTTATTGAAATATGTAAGTTAAGTTCTATAAGTTTCTATAAGTTAAATTCTATAATTAAGTTTCTTTTTGTATTTATGTTGTTTTTAATAAGTTAATAATAATAATAAGCTATTAAAAATTAAATTTATTTAGCAAATATTTAGATGTGCAAGTCATTTGCTTAAAATCTATTCTTTTCTTTAATTTTATAAATTTTTATTCAATAATTTAATTCTTTTTTCTTAACAAATAATATTTCTTACTATATAAAAATAATTTTGAATGAAGTAATTTGTACTAAATTTGAAATATAAATAAAAATAATAAATAAAAAAAATAATAATTCCTTCAATTAAATATTATAAATGTTATTTTAAAAAATTATTTTACAATATCAAAGAACCCGATTTAATAAATAATATATAATAATAATATATATTAAAATAAAATATATTAAAATAAATAATAATAGTATATATTATAAATTATTATATATAATAATATAATAATATATAATAATTTGAATGAAAGAATTTTTGGATAACAAAGTATTATAGAAAGGACATTTTGATACTAGAAGACACAAACAAAAAAATATGTTATTTGAATAATAAATTTTATCTATTACATTATGTATAATAGAATGTTATATCAAATGATATAATAGAATGTTTAAATAAATGATTACAAACATTGCTTCGTTATATTATAGAATTAGTCATACAAATGACATTTATCAAATTTAATGCCAACATTGTTAACAGATTGCACAGATTGATGATTTCTACGATATGTATCGTATATGTTGTTCGAACAAATATTGTTGTTCATTTTCTCGTAAAATTGAATAAAATCAATATACGATTACAAAATCGTATTATCGATTATCAAAAAGCGTAACGTCTATTATTTTAATGTTTATGTAACTTCAGTTTAAAAAAGAGTATAAATTTCTGATAATTATATTTTCACAATGAAAAAATAGCATTTTATTTTCAATTATTTTTATTATTCAATTGTTTCTATATGAATTAATTATATTACTCATTATCAATTGTCCATTTTAGTTTTGATAAAAAATTATGTTGTTATAAGAGCATAAAAATATATCAGAAAAATTGATAAATATTTTTCGATCATTTTATATTTCAATTATGTAATATCAATATCGTTGATTGTTTCTTCATTATTATGGATAAAATGATATTTAAGAACATTTTGAAATACCGTTTATTCTACTATAATGTATAAAACGTTAATATACTTTAAAGAATTAATTTTTAGAGAAAAATTAAACCAAATATAAAAGTTATATAAAAAAATATGAAAATATTGATTATCAATTAAGTTATAAGCAATTGAAGTTTGTTGAATAAAATGATAGAACAAAAATAGAATGAAATAAATCTATTTCCATTAACTATTTTGTTTTTTAATCTTACAAATTCAAAAATTATCTTACAAATTTAAATATCTTATAACTATATTTAACATTACAGATATTTATGCAAAATTTATATTTATAAAAAGATATAGAATGCATATGATATATAAAAAACAAAATATTTAAAATATAATATCCATTCTGATATGATATATAAAACAAATCTCTATTTAAAATTTAATTTTGCATAAAAATTCATAGTCTATTTATAATCTAATACATAAATCACAATCGAAATTTTTATGTATTTCTTTTTTTCATTTTCATTTTTAAAATACATGCATCAAAGATATTTCATGAATAATAACTGCATAATAGAAATTACTATAATATAATATTCTTATAGATTGTCATTTGCATCGATAGATATTATTGTTTTGAGATATCTTGTTATCGTAACAAAACAATGCGTTAATTCGCATCTCTATATATAAATCTCTCTATATAGTTATTAACGCGATTAGTCATCATTTTTAATATTTTATCAATTATATATTTGAATGTTAATATTTTGAAAAATTGTTCATTATAAATAAACAAAAAATACAAATCTAGTATTATATGTTTGTTTAAATTATAATTTATGTGATTAATTTTAATTTTATTTATCTAAAATTAAGTTTAAAGTTTTTAATGACTATCTTATCATAAGTAGATACAAATCTCAATAAATAAACAATTAATAGATAATTGTTTCCAAAAATAATGTTTATAATTATTGTATAAGTATATATTTTTATTGATTTAAATATTAATAAATAAACATTGTATTTTATTGGAAAATGAAATATTTCATTAAAAGATAATAAATTGTTCCATATAAGAAATACTGTTTTAATTTTAAAAAATGATAAATAAATAAAAAACTTATAGTATATTATATACTGTAATATGTTAGAAGCTTAAAATTTTTAATTTTAATAAATTTAGTAATACATTATTTAATAATTAAAAATATAAATGTATTATTTCTCAGTATTATTTCTTTATGTTTTCTCAAAATCGGAATTTTTAATTTTTACTAATAGATTTTTATTAATAGATTTTCGAATATTAGTTCAATTATATAACATTAAGAAAAAAATATTATAATTGATAATGTAATAAATATAAGAGTATATAAATATAAGAGTTAAAATATTTTGAAAATATGCGTAAGAAAAAATAAAAATTTCGAAATTTTTGCGGTACTACAAAAATTAATGATAAAATAAAATAACTTTTGCGTAATTTATAAAATTAGATGCAAATTTATTTTATTATTAAAAAATAATTATACAATTCTAATTTTTTCCTTTCACTTCATCATCGATCTCGCTCATCAGGACATCAAGAATTTAATCCTGCGAATTTCAAATCGGACGTTTCTCGAAAATCGCGACAACTCTGCGTGCGTTACTCTCGTGCTTTCAATAGCGCATTTTTATTTTCGCACTTTTATCTTGTCACAAAAGTCAAAGTGCCTCGTAACAGAATTATGAAATGTTCCGGAGTAGCGTTCCACAGATGTTTACAGCTATCGCGAATACTCGTTACCTTTTATTGCCACCGTGAAGGTTTTAGCGATTTTGGCATCTTTTCGTTAACAAGCGACGTTTATGCTTTCATTCGCTTATAATTCTTTCGTGTCTTTTCTCGCGATTCCTTCTTATTATAAGCTTTTATAATGATAACTATTGTCTTTTATCGTGGAATAGTATCATTCATGATACATTTCAATCTATTCTAAATTGTAAATTTTTATGCAATTTTTATGCAAAACATATGTAAATATTGAAATAATATAAAGAAAATATGTCATTTTATATATAAGTTATATAGAATTATATTTGCAAAATATTAATAAATATTATAATTTTGCAATAATTTTTTCAAGATTTCGTTTATTTAAAATAATTTGTAAGCTATTTGAAAAAAAGATATTATTTAAATTTCCAATAATTTAAATATAATTATTTAAAGTTTCAATATCATGTATGTACATGTAATTTTTGAATACTATTATACTACATTTCTTTTGTACAGAATATTAATATATATGTAAGATTCTTTAGAGAATCAATTCTAAAAGTCAAAATAAATACAAAATTGATATACAATTTATTGAAAGTTTATTTATTTAGTTATAAACAATTGAAATTTTTGTTAGAAAAGAAATAGAAATAGATTAAAACTCTATTACATCCATTGCATCTATTGTTATTTTATTTGATCTAACATGAACTTAAAAGTCAACCGACAGTTTTATCATATCAACTTGTTTTGGTTTCCAAAAATATTATTTACAAATATAATAATACATCACTATGTTAAATTAGCCATAATCTCTTTTTACAATTATCTATTTTTTATTATCTATTATTTATTTATTATATACTTAATATTTAACAATATATATTATAAATTTATGTTATAAATATGCGTAATATATTATATATAATATATTATAAATATAATAAGAACATATGTAAAAATTAAAATATATGCAAAATATGTAAAATATGTATTTGCATAAAAATTCATAATCTATCCATAGATAGATTTTTTCCATTTGAATCTCAATTTCGAAACAATTTGAAGTCTATAATTATTTAACACTATAGAAATTCGAAACACTTCAAATGTAATTCGAAATCTATTTTGAAAATTATAATAATTTTTGCAAGATCTGAAAATCTCGATAGATTTGAGAATTTTAAAAGTATTTTTCATATATATAATAAAATCAAGCCAAACAGAAAAATTTAATTTTGCATACATCTAATTTTGCATATATATGCTATATATATTTATAACATAAATACATATATTAATTATTATTAAAATACATTATTAATTAATAACATAATACATAAATATATTAAGTTAAATTATTAAATACTAAGTATATAATAAATAAATAATGAGTAAAACAGAAGAAATTGAAGATAAAGATTGATGATTTAAAATAAAATGAAAAAAATTTTGAAATGATGATACATTTATTTGTTTATTGTTTTCATCTTTATATTTATTTGATATTTATTATATTATTTTTTCTGTATTCGACTTCTACTATATGAGATTCAATTCTATTTTACAAAAAAAAATGTCAAAATTCTTAAGATTCCTAAAACTGTTAAAATTTCTAAATAAATTGTAAAACTTATTAAAATTTCCAAGAGAGAATCTCAGAATTAAATTATATTTGAAATGATATTGAATTTTTCGTCATAAACGCGTCTAAAAAGATAATAAGACCGCAACAATGTTCGTTATGAAAAATATATATTATATCTTTCGAAATAATTCCTTTGGAAAACTATACCAACAGATGCTTTTAATTCTGATAATAATGTTGTAAGGTTTCTATTGAAACTATTTTTAGTGTAATAGTTACAATCTTTTAGATGTTCATTAATTTTTTTGATTTTTGAAAAGAAAATTATAGAAACTATGAAACCAGGAATATATTTACTTAAATAAATTTAATTGATAAAATTCAAATTCAAATTAAATTCAATGTTACGTAATATTATGTTTCATTTATGTATATCATATGTATACATATGTATATAATAATAATTTGAAAAGCTATATTAGCAAAGGCATTGTTTCTAATCTTGATGAAAACTCAATTGTTACACCAATCGAATTGAATTTATAAATATGATAAAATTAAAAAAAAAATTAAATTTTAATTAAAATAGATTATAGAAATACAAAAATTTAATTTGTAATTGATATTTGATATTAGATATTCATGTTATACATATTCATGTATACAATGACATCGAATTTATAAGATTAAATATTGAATCTAAATTGAAAATATTTAAAGAGAAATTAGAAAACGATAAAAGAATTGATAATAGAATATAATATTAAAATTTATACTCACTAGTATGAAAAAACAGAACGATAAAATTATTTATAATATATATATATTTCTCATCCTTCAATAAAAAAGACGCTAAAAAATATAGATATTATTATATACTATACTAGTACAAATATAATATAATTGATAAAATATAATAAATAATATAATATATAATATACTAGTACAATAGTGCAAATTAGATAGCTCAATTTTATTATAATATATAATAAATATTATTTTTCTCAAAAATAGAATAATTTATCTAAAAAGAATTTATATTATTTCAATATTTTTTTATTTAAAAAATTTTCTCTTCCTAATCGAATAATGAAGATTCATAATTATACATTTTAAATAGCAAATAACATATATAATATTTCAGGAATCGAGATTAGTCTCATTACTCTTTCGATACATTTTATATATAGATTCAAAGCAATTCAATTTGAAATTCTATCATCAGCTAAGATTCTTGGTTTCTTCGATGCGAAAACAAGACTTTCCGTTCTACGGGATCCATGTGGGTCGACGATGGGGTTTGTTTGGCGAACATCGTCTTTATCTACGCAGGTCAACCAGATAATCTCTGACTCGCCTGTCGCTTTGGCGTTTGCTTGCTATTCGGCTCCTTAAACTGTTAGGTGATGTTGGTCGACTCTTTCGGATTGTCTCTTACTAGTGGATTATGTTCTGAAAATGCTGCTGAGCGAAGGTTTTGTTGATTGATAAGTTTTTGTTTGATATAATGACATAGTTTTTTGGAAAAAGATAGTTTTTTAAAAACTTTTTCTGTAAAATAATAGATAAAATATTAGATAACCAAGAGAGTTTTATCATTTTTTGTAGCAAAAAATAAGTCATGATTTTGAGAAAATATATTTTAAAAATATATTTCATTATATATTATATTATATATATATATACATGTTCTTATGAATCTACAGAACTTCGTTATAGCTTCGTCGTTATAGCTCGATTACTTCTCTAATTATCAATGGTAAATATGCTTTTATTACTTTTTATGAATCTAGAGAATAAATCTTTCTAAATATTTAATTTTTATTTGATTAATCGTCGATTCTGATTACTATTATATCGTTTTTCTATCGTTTCAGTTCCTCTATTAAAAAATTTAATGAATTCTCTCTTTTAATATACGCTTTAAAGATTTTTCGAATGCTTTTAATATACGAAACTGTAAAATGAAACTATAATATATATGTATGTATATGTATATTATATAATATTCTTTTATTGAAAATAATATTATAAATATTATTTATATTATTATTTATATTATTCATTATTTATATTTATATTAATCATTTATTTATATATTTATATTTTATTATAAAAAAAAAATAAAAAAGAAATGAAATTTTTAACAATCGGTAACATTAACGTTTACAATAAATATTTTTGCTATATCATATACATATTATATCAAATTTTTATATATTTATTAAATTTTTATATATTATTTATTAATCATTAAATCATTGAATTAATATGTAATCAAATCACTTTTTTTTGTGATTAAAAAAAAATATAAGAAATGTTAAAATTAAAATAAATTTAAATTTTAAAATAATAACAAGAAAGAATTTATAAATTATGTAATATTATAAATAATATTGTGCAACAAAAAAAAATTATAGAAATATTATTTTATAAAAACCATAATTTTAAAAAATGAAAAATTTTTCTTCAAAGTTGAAATTGACTAGTTTATTTATTGATTTATTATTATTAGTTTTAATTATTATCGTGAGATTTAAAAAAGAGTTTTATATATAAAATGTTAATATATTTATGAATCTTAAGAGAATCAATTCTAAAAATCAAAACAAAAATAGTTGCTACTTAAGAATATCGATTATTTATTAAATTGTAAGCCTTTGAAATTTGCATTAGATGAAATAAATAAATAATGCAAAAGGGGCATCTCACTTCATTTTTATTTCAATTTATCTGACATAAAATTGTCTATAATATAATAAAGTTTTAACTAATATTTCTATATATCAATTTTTGTATTTGTTTTGATTTCTAGAATTAATCTTTCTAAGTTATTCCATATATATATATATATATATATATATATATATATATATATATCAATAACTTATAGATATGTATAATAGTTTGAAACAAAAATTTCAAGATTGAAAACTGAAAAATCAGAATTGAATAAAAAATTTTCCTCAATATAATAATATTATATTAATTTATAACGATTTTCTAAAATTGAATAAGAAATTATTCTGAATATAACTAAATACAGTATGCATATAAAGAAGTATATAATTGTAAGTGTAATTCATTACATATTCAATTGTGAATCTTATTCTCATCATCTCAATCATTTGTATCTGTAAAATAATATTGCTTGTTTATAAATATGCGCTTATTTTATCATTCTATCATAAAAAAAATAACATAATTGTTTTGATTACTTAATATTATTAAAAACAAAATAGTGTTAAAAAATTAAAAATTTAGGTTGTTAATTACTAGATTGCGGATTTTTTATGTAGCTAAAATATATTAAAATATTCAATTAATATGTAGAAAAATATATCTAGTGATTTAATGTGGTAAAATTTTTGGAGAGTTTAAAAAAAAAGAAAGAAAGAGATACATACAACTGTGGATTTACTTATATAAATTAATTTAATAAGAAATATATATATTAAAATAAAATATGTAATATAATAAATATATATATAAAATAAAAAATATAAAAAAATTGTAAATTTCAATGAAATGATATATTAAAAGAAAAAAAAAATTTTCAACTTAACAATGTAATCATTTTCATTTTGTTATTTCCAATGAGATAATTATTGTTTCTCATTATTTTGGTAAAGAATTTTATTATTTTTTTTCTCAATTGAAAGAAAGATTATAATAACATTGTAATATTGAATTAGTAGCTTTTTCGGTTTTAACAACCACTATATGACATATTATTAGAATATATATCAAAAAAAATACAATATAAAATTATATATTTTTGAGAAATATCAATAATTTTATTATGTTCATTTACTCATCATAATTGCATATAATGATATATTATAATTTACTTCTTTGGATTATTTAAATATCTTATTTATTTTTGTATATTGTTTTATTGTAATATCAAAAAATATTTTAGATCAATTATTTTGAATTTTTAAAAAGATGTATTTTGATAGATACATTTTATAAAGTTGAGTTTGTAAAAATTAATTTTTTTTTTAAATATATTTATTATACATATATTTTTTAATACATTCGTTATATAAACGACGCAGCTTGGTATTTCTTATAAAAAAATATTAAATATTTTTAAATTTTGTAAAACTTATTATATAAAACATAAGGAACACACGTAGCAATATATTTATTCATGATTTATGTTTTGTACTTATGTAATTTATGTTTTGCACATTGAAATTTTTACAAAATTCAAATTAAAATATCTCTCAAATAAAATTTTCAATATATATAGCTTTTTCATAAAAAATATGAGTTATATGATTAATGTTGTAATTAAAAATTATACGATTCCATTTAAAAATCAAAAATAATTTTCATATAATTTTTAGGCGCTGATTTATGAAAAAATTAATTACGCTAAAATATACCCTTCTTGAAATCATTTAACATACTTGAAGCTTATTTTAATATTTTACTAATAATGGATCGCTGATTTCGATAAAATGAAATTGTTATGACTTTTTATTAAATTTTTTATTTTTATTGCGAAAAATTTAAACATATTATTAATATATTACTTATATATAATAATAATTATCTAAAATTTTTTTTAGATATTTTTGAAGTTTAAAGCAATAAAAATACCAAGTCAGGAAATATATCAATAGTTTTTTCTGGGTGTTTTTTTTTTGAATTGGTATCTAAAAATTATCTAAAAAAATTAAATTATACATTGAAAAAGTTTATTCTATTCTACATATTTTAAAGTGAAATTATATATGTTTAGAATATGCATTGGTATTGTAGCATACTTTTTTTTCTTTTATGAAAATTTAAATTAAAATATCTTTGAAATAAATTTTTTGACATAAATAAGAAAAAAGTTCTTTTATAAAAAAAGAACTTTTATAATGAAGTATATTAATTGAAGTATATTAAAAATTATACGATTTCATTTAAAAATCAAAAAAGACCACATCATTCAGAATGTTTACAGTTTGCAATATTATATCGAAGAGTTTTATTTAAAATATAATAAAAATTTCTTGTAACATTAAACTATCATTCAAATAAAACTAATATAAAAAAATGTACTAAATAATATATTTATTTATATTTACATGCAAATGCAAAACATGCATATGACATGAAAAATATGTGTTTGCAAAAAAATCATATACTTCTCTGTAAACTGACTTTTTCTAGAATCAGAGAATTTTTTAACGAGTTTTATTATAAAATATTATTACTAGATATAGGGAATAATTATAATGTAATTAGAATGTAATAGAATATTTAAATTATTTTTCTTGATTTTTATAAATAATATAATAAGTAAAACATTTAAAGATTCTGCATGATAATAATGAGTAAATTTTTTATAAAAAAGAAGTTAGGTTCCACAAAAATATCATATTATAAAAATCGCATTATAGAAATCTCATTAAATAAGATTTAAATATTAAAAAAAAAAAACTTGAATTTCAAAAACAATTTTTTTTAAAGTAAAATATATATTTTATCTCTCATATTAAGAAAAAGAAATTAATTTTGAAAATTTTATTCAACAAAAAAGCAAAATAAAAACAATGTATATTATAATTTTTCGAATATTGTAAGAGGACTGTTATAAAATGTAGAAAATTTATTAATCACATTGTTTTATTATATTAAAACCATATTATGTAAATATATTATATAAATATTATACAAATATATACATTATATAAATATATTATACAAGGATTATTTGATTTGATTTTTTTGGAGTTGGAATATTTTTAATATATTTCATAAATTATTGCAATAGAATTCCGTTTGTACGAGCTCCATTTAGATATATAAACGAAATTTTACATAATTTACATTATCTCATTCATATTACAGCTTTTATTATCCTAATTATCAATTTAGTTATAAATATCTTTATAATATTAATAATATCAAATAAAAAATTAATTCATTAAGCATAAGACAATTATTATGCTTGCAAAATCATTTCTAAATTTATAATATTTAATACATTATTATATAAACATTGAATTTCTATTAATCGAACAAAAAATTACAATAGTCGAAATAATGATTCTATTTTATGAAAAATCTGATTATATGAACATTTGTTCCCTGCTTTATATAAATAGAGTTTTATTGATAATGAATTCTGCTCAAATTATTGTTTGATCAAATATCAAATGTCTGAAATTTTATTTCTTTTTAGAAAGTTTTTTTGATTGAACATTATTCTTTAATATCTTCACTAAGTAACACTTAGCATTCCTTTAAAGAAGAAATACCTTTAAACAGGTTCTAATAAAAAAGCATATCACATTATAATGATCTGCAAATTAAAATTAGAAAATTAATCTATGAATTTTAATCATTTTTTATGACTTGTGTAATATAAGGAAAATGTTAAGAATTCATTCGGTTCGATAGAAAGTCACGGTAGAAATGTTAAAAATTTTATTTGGTATAGTAACTATAAAATCTGCAAGTAGTTAAATAAATTCATTGATTTTTTAAAAACAAATATAGATTTGATATTTTACTTCTATAATTAATTAATTACTTCCTTTATTGTTTCTTCAATAATCAAAATTTTATTGGATATAATTGTTAATTAAAGACGATCAGTGATTTTACTTGTGTGAAATATTATAGCATTAATCGTTAAAAAAATTATCGTTTATTTTATAATTAAAAATTTCCATTTCTGAATATTCTTATCGATTTCTTAGATATATTTTTTATAGAAATTCTAGTTGCAAATTTAAAAATCAAAAAAATATGAAAGATGTTTTTATTTAAAAACAGAAACTTAAAATAGAAATTATTAATTTAATTTTAATCATTAATATTTTATATTACATTTTTTACAGTCAACTTTTTATATTGAAAAGCAATTATAATTTAATTTACAATTTATAATTACATAGATATAGATTGAAATTTTTGATTCGCGAAACTAAAATTTTATCAGATTTGAATTTTCGAAATTCTCGAAACTAAAAATGTATATGTTTTTTTTTATTTTTCAAAAAGATTTTGATGCTAAAAAAATTTTAACATATTTAAAAATTTTTTAAATTAATTTTTGAATTTTTTAATAAAAAAAGTTTATAATAAACTTATAAATTCATAAAGTTAAATTTATATATTTTAATTTTTTTTTACGATTAAAATACATAAAACCATAAATCAATTAAAATAAAAAATAAGTGAAAAATACAAATTCAATTATATATATCAATTAATATTTATCTTAATTTCAAAAGTTTCGAATCACAAAAGCAAAAAGTTTTAAAATTCGAAAATTTATAATTTGAATTTAGAAGTTTTAAAAGTGTGTACACTAATGAAATACATCTTCATTTAAAATATAACAAAGCTTTATACTATACATTGAATTAATTTTTCAATTTCTTTTCAAATCACTTTTTTTTTGTGATATTTATTTTTAATTCTCTTTTATAAATCATTAATATGTAATTTTACAATATAAATTATGTTAATAATTCACTTATTAATATTATTAATTTTTAAAATCTTCCAATTACAATTCACAGCTCCAATTTCATATCCTGTATTAAATAAATCAAACATCAAAATTTTCCCAAAAAATCTTTTTATTCTCTTAATTTAAAAAAAAAATTGTCATAATCTCTTTATTTATTAAATATGATTATATAAATATATAACATTACATACAACACAAATATATATAACAATTATTAAAAAAAATTTCCAATCGATATACATTTAAATCTTTTTCTTCTATCTTTATTTAAAAAAGATGTTTTTTCTGTAAACCACGTAAATTCCAAATTATTATCGGAATTCCAAGGATTTGGTATATACCAATGTAAATTCGAATGTGTCAATGATAGATTGCCGTTGAAATAGTTTGGTGGGGCGGCCACTTATTCACAAAAGATGTTTATTATCAGTAAACCGAACACTTTGGTAGACCGTCCCCTCCCTTCCTCGTCCTTTGCTAGACTTCGACTTTCATATCAGTTGGCTCATAGCTGCGGCTGGTGACGTTCCATTCGTGTGCCTATAGTTCGCGTTTCTCATCATTAAATTATTATTTGACATTCTAGTGTTGTTATCATCACGATCGTATCAGGTATGTTCCATGTTCAATGGCGGGAAATTCGATATCTTTACGATTATAATCACATTGCCATTTCTTTCTATGTTAAGTTAAGTTGAGGGCTTTGCGAATACTTATTTTTTGATAAGTTCTTGAATTATTATATATAATATATATCTCAGTCTATTATACTTATTTTTTGATAAGTTGAATTATTATGTATAATATATATCTTAGTCTATTATACTTATTTTTTGATAAGTTATTGAATTATTATGTATATTATGTATATATATCTCAGTCTATTTTCGTATAATGATTTTTATAATGATTTTTTTCATGTTTTATTTATATTTCGTTTAGTAATGTTTTATATATGCTCGGTTTCGTTTACATATTTTCTTACTTTTATAAATATATTTTATACAATCCTAAGATAATATTATTTATTTTATTTTTTTTAATTTCTCCTTTATATATATATTAAATAAAATATTTATATTAGATGTATTTCTATATTTTAAATTGCTTTTTAAGTATAGTTTGTTTCAGTTTAAAGCATGTTTTACATTTCGTTGTAAATTAAATGTTATACGAATTTTTTTTACACAATTTTTTTCTATATAGTTTACATTATAGACGTATCTAAAAAAAATTATATATATATTATGTAATATATACAACAAAAAATGAACAATTTACTACTTTACTAGATTTTTAATTGTTTTGTACAATAAAGATACAGATCATTATTATTTTATGCAATAAAAATATAGATATGCATCTGAATCACTATCTTTTATTATTTATTCTTGTTTTCTTTTATCGTTCATTATTTATTAATTATTATTGTTATAAATAAAATGTAATAAATTTAAAAATTAAAATAAAGATTTATCAATTAATTTAATAAATTTATCAATACTTATTTATTGAAAAATAAATTTTTTCAATTAATATTTCTTTTCTAGTATTATATTAAAATAGTATATTAAAATTATATTAAAATAATAATTTTATATATAATATAAAATTTAATATAAACTAATTTTTTTTAATTTCTGAAGTTTTTATAAATAGATATGTCCTATTTGTTGCAAAGTTTTCAATTTAACTTAATTTGGAATAGATATAATTTATCTGAAAAATATATGGGCAAAATAGACATTCAATACACAATAATATTTACTTGATTGATACAAGGTCGGATCCTGTCAAATATGTGGTGTAAGTAAGTGCACTGGGAATTGAAGCTTGTCATTGAAGTTGATAATGACGAACATTGAATAAAAATAAAATAGAAAAAAAGAAAAATAACGCGGAGATTTATTTCATGAAAATAATATCAAAAATTGCATGATGCAGATAATTCCATATTAACTGAAAATATCAAAATCATATCGATTAAGTTATTATATTTTTATTATATTTTATAGAAAATTATATAAAAAATTGATATAAAAATTATATAAAGAAAAGCAATTCGATTTCAATTTTTAATATTATTACTTATATTATTATATTTATATTTTTTTATTCTACAATGATAATTTAATTATTTAAAATGAAAATAGAATACATAAAATAGAAAAATCATATCTTAGAAATTAAATATTTCATATTTATATTCGAAAGGTTAGATATTTTTAGGATTGTGAATATAGAATGTTCCAAGTTTTTCAATAAAAAATTTTGTCAATAAATTTTCGAAAAAATAAGATTTTAGATATATAAATAAATAGGATAAAAATATATAATAGGATAAAAAGAAAACAAAAATAAAAAAAAATTAAAATGTAAGAAAATGTCATATAACGAAATATCTATGAATATTTCATTAAAATATTAAAGATATCAAAAGTATGAAATATATATCTATATCTATATTTTTATTTCAAAGTATAGTAGCTCGTTTTTATAAATATATATCTGATATCAATCTATTATTGAATTTATCGTAATTTCATTATGCTATAATTTTGTCTAATTTCTTTATACGATTCTTATACACTTCAAATTGTAATATAATTTGCTATTATAATGAATCAGTACACGAATATAATAAATACATATATCTATTTCAACAGATAAAATAAATATTACATATCTTGTCTCGCCTTCTATTAAATTCACAAGAGAATTAATATCGTCGTTTTGTACAATTTCCTATATTTTCGATATCTTTTAATAAAACATTATAAACTTCTTCTTATGTGACATTTTAATCTTACCGACTTATCTGTAGAACGTAATGATATAACCTAATTAATCAAATTTGGATGGAAAAATCTTAGATGCATAATATAGTATTTATTTTTTTACATAATATAGTATTTATTTATTTGCTTTGAGAAAATGATTAATAGAAAATTTCTGAGAATTAGAGAAAATAAATATCTATAATGTGAAATATTACATAAAAATATTATATACAATTTTATGTTTTTATAATGTTTTACAGTAGACTTTATATTTATAGATGAATATATGTATTTCGAAACTTAATCTTCAATGGATATTTGAAACTTTGTTTTCAATGATTGACACGTTCATTGTATATATTTCGGATCCGAGACAGCACGTACATACTTATATATTATATATATATCGAATATAAACCGAAAGTTGAAAGTTATCAAATTTTAAAAAAGATTTTTTATAATTATATTATTTATATATTTCATAGACAACGTATGATTTATTAAAATAAAAAATAAACTATAGATTAATAATAAATATTTAATAATATATAATGATAAAATATATAATAATATTTATTAATACGATAATAATAAATATTTAAATTATTTATAAATGATATTATAATGTACGAATCTAATTAGTGAATATTTTAATTTAAGTAAAAATATAATAAGTCTTCAACTGTTTGTTTTGATATTTTAAAATAGTTTCAAAATAGATGAATAGTAATTTTATTAGAACTATATTATAATTAATAATCTGAATACATTACTTTAATTGAAAAATAACAATTCTTTTATTAAAGTAAGTTTTATTAAATTATTCGATTATTTTTTTATATTTTTATTGCTATATAAAATAGAAGAATGATTAAATAACAAGCAAAATCTGTATTTCTTAAAACGAATGTTAATCATGTATTTTCAATGTATTAACGTTCTTTATTTTCAATCTTAACATTAAAATTTTTTTTTAAATATTTTCAATATTTGCATATTAGTTAAACCATTTGCTTAAATTGACATATAAGATTCAAATGTATTATGAAAAGCAAGTTTCTATTTATTGATTCATATTTACAATTATCGTCTTAATTTAATTCTTAATTTCATTTATTTCATTCTTTTTTCATTTTATTTCTCTCCGTTATTTTCTATATTATTATTTTTATATTACGTATAGTTTTATTATGCAGAGCTTTGTAAGATACCTATAAATACCTATATAGTATCTCAAATATAAAAGTCCATTAACATATTTAGTGAATAAAAATAAGAAAAAAAATGTTACAATAAAAAATTTTTTCTTATATAAAAATTATAAAATACAAAATATGATAATAGATTTGTTGTTTGATATAGGATAGAAATACATTGTCAATATATTTACGTAAACATTATATTTACTTGTTTAAATCATTAAATAATTAATATGGTTTATATTGAAACTATATCTATACAATAATAAAAAAAAATTGATTTATATATATTATATAATATTAAACAAGAAATTAATTCATTATTATTTTCTTTTTGTTAAAACATTCTAATATAATAATTAATATTTTTTTATAATTTTAATACAATAATTGTTTTTGTTTTTCTTTCTTTTTTATTTTTATTTTTACTCATAGAATATGATGAAACTTTTTTGTTAACTTTAAAAAAAATTAAAAAAATATATCTTATTAATAAAATTTATAATAAAATATTTGAAACAATAAATACTTTTAAAAAATATGATTTAAAGATAAAATTTTAAGTTTGCTCTTCTGCATATTTCTCTTAACATTTAAAAATATTTTTATATTTTTTAATTTTCTAAAAAATTTGCATGAACAATAAACTTAGTTCAATTTCAATATATTTTTAAAACAAATGTCAATTTCTTTCAACATTTAAATTAGATATAAAAACATTAAAGGAAGAAGTTCAAAGATACCGTTGAATCTCCTGCGATTGTTGGAATCTCGTCTGCCGATGCTATGACAAGTATGCATATTTTAGAAATATTTGAAAGAAAAGTTGGCCTTAAGAAAGTGTTACATTATATAAATAAATATACGAATGCATGACAAACATTCGATTACTTGTATTGCGTATTCGATATTGTAAATTTTATGATTAATTTTCTTTCTAAAATTATTTTTTATAATTACTATATTTTATACTTTTGTTTCATGTTTAAAAAATCAAATTATATTTATTTCTTTCAAATCAATTAAGATTAAATAAAACTAGAGATGAATGGAAATATATTTTTTAGATTTGTAAAATTCGAATTTGAAATTTTATAAGATTTCGAAATTTTCAAAACTTTCAGAAATTAGAACATTTACTTTTCTTTTAGAATAGAAAATAGAAAATCTATTTATTTAGTAATTAATATAATAAATCATCTATCTCTTTAATTTTAATTTCTAAAATTCTATAAATTAAAGAAGAAAATAATAGTAAATAAAATAAATATATATTATAAATAAATATAAATGAATAGTATTAATAGTCATTTTTTTGGTAAAGAAATTTTCTAAGTAAAAATTAAATTAATATCTTTTTTTTTAAATTTTGATAATTTCCAATTACAAAATTAGCAAAAAACTTTGAAGTTTGAAAAATTGAAATTTTATATTAATTATAATATTAATATAAAAATAAATATTAATATAATATTAATACAATATATTCTATTAAAAATTACTGAATTATTTTAATTTTGTTTATATTTGCTAAATATTATTAAATATTAAATATTAATAATAAATATTTTAAAAATTATTTAATTTATTCTTTTATATATGTTGAAAAGTCATGGCATTTAATTTATAAGATTTTAATTATAGATTTTTATAATAAAATTATGGATTTATAGTTAATAAATTGATAATAATTAATATTAAGTAATGATATTAATAATGATGAACTAAGTTAGATTTAAGATTTTTTAAAATTTATATATAAAGATGAAAATTTTAAAAGCTAAATTTACAAAAAATTTATTTATAAGAAATCTATTGATGAAACGAAATCTATAAATGGAATATATAAAAACTTCTAAATCTCAAAACTCTTCAAAATTAAAAAATATCAAGTTTTCAAATGTCGAAACTTTTCATTATTTTCATAATTTGAAAAATTTAAATCTGAAAGAATAATTAAGATACAAAAATGTTGTACGATATTTATTATTTTTATTTATTTTTATTAATATATTAATAAAAATAATTTATATTAATATATATTATAAAAATAATTTTTATTAATATAATTAAAATAAGCTATTTGAATTTATGTTCATATAAAATTTTATCTTAATTGATATGATTTTATTAACTTATTAAGATTATACTTTTATATAGAAAACAAAAAAATAAAATAAAATATAAAAATAGAAATTAAAAGTAACTTTTATAAATGAAAACTAACAAATATTATTTATTGATCGATTTTCAATATAAGTTTGAAAAATTTAAAAAATCAGAATTCTAAAATTCATTATTATAATTAAAATTTTAATTCTTAACATTTTAAGAAAAAAAATTTTTGAGAATTTTAAATTATTATAAATAAGATAATAAGGTCTTAAAGTTTATTTCATAATATTTGAATTTATAATATAATATTTTATAACATTAAAAATGGAGTGAAAATGATCCGACACCGTCTGATATTTAAACAACATAATTGACTAATCTCGTGTGATTTTACGAATAAATTTGTAAGCGATTACCAGTGTTCAGAGACTGATGATTGTAGTACGATAAAATCAATGATATTTCTTAGCTGTTCAAATTGAATCGCCCATATATATCGTATCGTATGTATGTATATCGTATTTCGATTCGTTCGATTCATAATAACTGCATCCGAATTTCCTCTCGAAATAAAAAAGATAATTTATCTTAATCTTGATCTTTGAAGATCGGAGAAATGGATGGAAAGTCAAACGCATCGCCGTGGAATGAAAGGATTCGAGAATTGCTTTAATAAGACCCTGGGAGTCTGCTGACACGGCGTAGGAATGCGACAAAAACGGTAATCGAATAAGTGGCAGAAAAAGGAGAAGGGAGGCAAAAGAAAGATTTTGGAAACGAAAAATCATAAAGAAGAACGAAATTGGGTGGCAAAGAAGTGAAGGTCGGCCCTACCTCGACGTGCACACTGTTTTAATGGGGGTAGAGAGATACACGGTCATTGAGAATCTGGGCACAATGCCGTAGTACTTTCTTGGAGCATAAAGTCCTTCTATAAAGCTCAAGAAGAAGAAAAAGAAGAAGAAGAAGAAGAAAAAGAAAAAGAAGAAGAAGAAAAAGAAAAAGAAGAAGAAGGCGACGGTATGGCAAGTAACGCGCAGGGAAGCCTTTTCGAGGAGAAAAGGAGAGCCGAGTAACAAGGTAGAACGTTGTTGCGACGACAACGACGACAACAAAAAGGACGAAAAGGAAGGATCAATCGAACGCGACTAACGTGGCAGAAGGGAAAGGAAGAATCTTCTACGTAAAAGGAAGAGAGACAAGGAGGTTGCTCGTGGCAAAGAAGCCGAAGAAACGGAAAGATTCAAAAGAGAAGATAAGCTGCAGCGATCAAACTGAATCGAACGAGGAGAAAGCTCTGAAAAGAGCTCTCATCCTCTCCCTTCTCATCCACTCTCTATCGATCTCTGTCCCTTCAGTTCTATCTCTATTTACCGCAGTACACCTGTCTTCGTTCGCCTCGCGCACGCCCCGCCCCGACCAATGGAGCGTTGAGGGGCCCGGTGAGGTCACCGTACAGCGCAGTAGAAGGGCCTGAAATAGTGGGGAACAGGATCGTCCACCACCACGTCTCGGAGGCCGTGAAAGCCCCACGGGGGCCAGCAGCTAGCTGGAATCAGCGGCAGCGGCCTGACCGGCCGTTGGCCGGGTTGGTGGGGGCAGGAAGAGGGGCACCCTGATGCCCACGAGACCAGGGCGAAGGAAGAACGCAAGGTACTCACCGAAACTCATCCCGCATTTCCCACCACCGGCTCGTCCGGAAAACGTGCGCCACAGAGCTTCCGGACTGGTGCTTGAATATCGAGTTCGGTCAAGTGAGTCGGATTAATTCTGGTGTATACATCTGCGCAAAGCGATAATAATCGTAATACTCGAATTATACAATTCCACAATTTTACTGTCACCGTTATTATCGTCATTGATTGGATTGATTGCGTGCAGTTTCGATCCTGGAAAACGGACGATTTTCGATTTTCGATGTTGAAATATTACAGTGATGGTTCCTATAGGTTTATAACATATAATAAAAACGATTCAGGCAGATAAACAATAAAGAAACGTTCTATTTTCGATCTCGCGAGACGTTTGAAACTTATATTATTATTGTTATTATTATTGTTGATAACAAAATTGCGGATACGCGATTATCAAAAGAAGGAAAGGATAAAAAGAAAAAAGAAAGCGGAACAGTGAGAGAGAATCTCTCTCCAAAGGAGACTCTTGTTAAAAGTGACAAACAGTTTCCGGTGTCGGATCAATTTTACTACCATTCGATTAAAAATTTTTCGGATTGTTTTGAATCTTGTGGGTGATTAGACGCAGCTACGACGGTCACAACGGTGATAAGAGTGCGTGCAGGGGGGGTGTGTGATGCCCTGGTTATGCGTGAGTGAGGTCAGTGGCAAGAGGAGGAAAAGAAGGACCGGCAGCTCTTCGTCAAACCTGTCGTTTTCACCGTCATTATTTAGTTGTGGAGGAGGAGGATTGCCGGCGGCAGTGGTGGTGAGAACTCGGTGGTATCCATCCAAGTGTCCGTGAAAGAGGTGCACGAGGAAGCAGTGACCGAACAGGGTCGTCCTCGAGGCAGAGCCACGTGATTATGGTGCACCATCATCATTGTCGTCGCGGCCTTCAGGCGAGCCATCACTGCGCAGTTAGGAGGCGAGGCGCGACACCCTCGTTGCTTCAAGTGTTCCTATTAATACTTGGCCTCTGGCTACCGATATTGGACAACGGTGCCTTCGTTTTGGCTTGTGGACCAGGCAGAGGTGGAGGACGACGTCCAGGTCTGAGAAAACTTACGCCTCTGGTGTTTAAGCAACATGTGCCCAACGTTAGCGAAAACACGCTGCCGGCTAGCGGGCTCAGCGAGGGTCGTGTTTCCAGGCACGATTCCAGGTTCAGAGATCTCGTGCCTAATTACAACGCCGACATCATCTTTAAGGACGAGGAGGGTACCGGAGCGGATCGACTGATGACACAGGTGAACAAACATCCAAACATTGATTAATATGCTTATTTGTCACGCGTGCTTCTTGTAGTTTTACGTTTTACATAGTTTCGAAAAGTTACACCTTTTGCTCGAGTATATTGTTACGTGTTTGAAAGGCAAAATTCATGAAACGCGGTGAATAACCGTGTTTTTATCTAACGGTTAATCAGTATCATCTATGGTTCATTGGAGCTTAGAGAGCTTCTTTCCAGAATCAACTCTGATTGTACAAATACGTACGTTGTTGTTTGTTGAGTTATCTGTGACAAATATTGATATCAGTGAGTGTTTTCGAGAAAATAATTAAACTATCATATAAAATATTCATGGCTGAAATCTGTTTCCTTGTTAGACATTTAAAAAAATTATTTTCTATTTTTATACTTATCATTTATATAAATTATAGAACAATATTCGAAATTAATAATTGAAATTGTTCTGTTAGATAGTAATAAAATAACGTCAATTTAAAATTTGAAGTTTATAGATTATAATTAGTATTTTATGAGGCATTTTATAATAAAATAAATTCTTAAATTTTATTGAAAGGAATTGTGAATTGACATTGAATTTTATTATGATTTTTAATATGAGTTTAAATTTCGTTGTATTATAATAAAAGGTATCCGTACAATTTGCCTTCGTTCTAAAAAATAAAAATAACTATAATATTCGTTTACGATTGTTAAAGAATAATTATCAACAATCTAATAATAATAAGTGCATATTAATGTGTATTAAAATTTAAAAAAAATTTAGAGAAATATATATATATTCTTTTGTTTGTTATATATTTTATTGTTAAATTTTCACAAATATTAGAAATTAATTATGAACAATATTTAATAGATGTATCTATTAAGATTTAATAGATAAATACATATTAAATAATAATTCATTAAAAATTTGAAAAACATAAAAAGAATATTTTCTTCTAAAATTGATTTATTTCAAAATATAATTAAATCCATTCACTTAATTTTGTTTGTTTAACAAGAAGCATTCTTAAAAGATCATTTATTTTTTTCATTTTTACTTGATTCACTTTTAATTTAAGATCTGATTCACACAACATTTAGAATAAAATTATCGTTCTCATGTATTAGACAATCAATTAATATTTTAAAAATTAGAAAACGCACAAAAATCAAATTATTATATTTCTGAATTTTAAATTAAACTTCAATTTTTTTAAAATATTGAAAATATTTGCTGAAAATATCATTCAAATAAAACAATATAATTTATCCATTTTCATTATAGAAAGTGCTAGAAAATAGTAATCCAAGATTAATAAAATAAAAATAAAAATTTTTATTTAAATAGTTTTATATAAAATTTAATAAAATAAAAATTTGCATTATGATATAAAAACTTAATACTGAATATTAAAAATATCAAATTTCTATGTAAAATTAAAAATAAAATAAATAAAATTTCAATATAATATCAACATAATGTTCAATATAGTATCTGATAAATGTGACAAAATTTTTACATTTCGATTATTATTTTTTTTATTTTTCCACAAAGAAATAATTACTCGATATAAAATAAATGTTATCAAGTTATTATTATCAAGTCATTAATATTAAATTAAATGGTCGTCTATTATGGTTTCTATCTGACGCACCGTGGATTCGATTTTGTCAGTTAAGCGTGCATTATTGTATTTCACGATTACTTTTTACTTAACGAAAGAAACGAACCGCAAACTCCGGTGATAACTCGATAACCGACTCGGGATTTGCCATTTCTCGTTGAGGGTGTATTTGCCGATAATATGTGTCGTATATCAGGCCACGATAAAGATTGTCGTCCTTGAAGGAGTCCGTCGGTGAATCATCGCAACGAGCTATTTCAGCTTTGGTATCATCGATTCCCATTGATCTGATGATTTCGTTGCGTTTTGACGATAAAGATGAGCGCTTCTTTTAAACTCGCACAGTTTCTCCACATACTGACTCATATTAATATTTAGACAACACATTGTGTAAAAAATTACTGTCCTATATATTTATATAATTTTTTTTTATTTTTCTTTTATTCTTATAATTTATTATTTTATAGTGTTATAGTATTATTTTATAATAGTTTAATCAAATTGATTGGTTTTTTTTACTATATTTTTTTACTATATTGAAATATAATTAATACAAATAAATTTTATTTATTTAATGTATAATAAGCAATAAATTAAATAATGGCGGAAATAGACATCGCAATGTTGAAATAGTGGAATTGAAGCAATTAAATCGACTCAATACAATAGATTAGATATATTCAGTGAAGTGTTTGAATATTTTTGCGTTTTTGCCATTAATTAGTTTAATGTCTAAGACTATGTGTATTAAATAAATAAAATTTATGTTTTTATTAAATATAATGAGTGTTTTAATATGAAAAAATACCTGTTTGGATACCATATGCAAGAAATTATTGTTCCATATATTGCCTTGTAATAATATTGTTGATAAACTGCGGATTTTTATGTAAATATATATTCTTTTTCATATTAATTTTACTTGCATGATATTTAAATATTATATTTAATATATATAATTAATGTATTATAAATAAATTAATGAATATTATATTTAATATATTTAATATATTTATAATACATTTAATTATATATTTACAATGTTGGAAAATAAACAAATTCTAAATTTTGTAGACGAAGTTCACTATGACTATATTATATTATATTTTGTAATAAACAATTATTTAAGTAATAACAATGTATCAGAAAGCCATGAAAAAATTATTTTTATATAATGTTATTTTTGTAAATTTTATGATAAGTAAATATACATAATAAAATTAATGATATTTTGTAAATATTACATAGGTTGGCATATATAATAAATAAATAATTTTAAATAATATAAATAAATGACATATTTTATACATATTTGATTTATCTATATAATTTAGTTTATCTATATATAAAAATCTGCTTCAATCTGCTATTGAAGTGATTGTTTTTTAATGTATTAAAACACAAATTTTATTAGAAATATAAATTATACTTTTTTTTTACTATTTCATAGATTACAATCCAAATATGATTTGATGTTTTCTTTCTCTTTCTGTTATTAATTATAAAATTTATTTCTTTTAAATCAAGGCTATCTTTAATGTAGTTTTGGTATATTACAGTCATACTTTTATGGAATCTATTTCTATTTTTGAGTTTCAAATTTTTTGTACTCATAAGAGCAAAATTTGTTGATATTAGTTAGTTATAATAGTTAAAGATTTGGAAATTGATTTTGATTTGATTGATATTTTATTTATTTAATGCAAAATAAGTGATAAATTAAATAATAACGAAATCGCAATCATTAATATCGCAGATTATATGAATTTTATATTAATAAATATTGTACGATAATAGATAAAATCAATTAAATAAATAAAAATTTATTACATCCAATATATACAAATATTTTTATTGAATTTCGTGTTTCATTAATTAATTATTATTTTGTTAAAGGGATTAGAAGTTTCAATTTTTTTTGTAGAAATATTTTCTATGTAGATTTTTAATTTTTTAATTCTTATCATTATAATATTTTACCAATTACAAATCTTCTTCTATAATCATATATGATAAATTTATTATTTTTTTTTTGAAAATAAACATATAAATGTTCTCAATAAAATGTGAATTAATTTTATAAAATGATAATTTTCTTTATTTCTTCATCCAAATTTATATATAGCAAAAAATATCATTTAAACAAAATTAAATTATTATGTTATTAATTAAATTATTAAACTAAAAAATTTATAAATTAAAATAATACTAATGTTTAATGATTTATAATATCTCAAAAAATTTTTTTTCTAAATTTAAATTTGAACAATTTAAATATTATGACAACTTTTGTTCATTATAAAAATTACAAACAAGAATTTTGTTTGTACGTTTTCCTTCATTCTAATAGGAAAGTTTCGTTCGTTTCCTAGAGAATTTTAGAAAGAAGAAGTTGCAGTCAGTGACCTTTACGTTTCGATTCCGATAATAGTTAGCTGATTCACGCGAGAATAGTTTACGTGTTTCGCTTTGAGAAATTTGGTTATTCAAAGGAATGATATATGGCAGCTTGGTTCAGATCATTGGGAGAATATAATGCCTCTTAAGAACGTAACAATGAATTTCCGAATAAATATCATGGCTCAAAAATCGGAGATCGAGTGATGATTGCGTTTTATCGTTAATGTTTTATCGTTAAGAGATTACATTCTTTTTTTTGGAATTGATTGGTATGCTAATATATGATAAAACAATAAAAATAATTGATCTTCTAATTTCGTTATGCAACATTACATTTGTTTTAAAATAATTTTATATTTTTTCATGATTTTCATTGGCAACATAATTGATTAAAAGTTAAATGAAGTACTAATTAATTTCGATTACATTACGGTTTAGAATTTATTTTAAATATAAATTAAGAAATTTTATGTGAAATTTGTTATCTAAAATTATTCATGAAAAAACAAGGAATTTTTTTGACCGAAGGTATAAATTATTAATTTTGCTTTTTTTTATCGCTTTGAAAATAGATATTCAGATTTTAGTCATATTTCATGATTTTAATAAAAAGATATAGTATATTATTTGAGCATTGTATAAATTTGAGCTTTATATATATAATGTATTAATAGGAGGGATTAATGATGAAAGATTATTTTTTGAAAAATAAAAAATTATAATTCTTTGTTTTGCAATAAAAAACAATTATAAATCAAAATTTTTCTGAAAAAAAAGAAAATACGAAATAATAAATTGAATAAATTATATTCTAATTTTTTTTTTAATTTGGTAAAAAAAGGATCCTATAAATATATATAGAAATATAATATGACGATTTTAAATATATATGATTAATTAATAAATGATTAATTAAATTGAATTTATCAAAAAAAAAAAAAATTAAAAATTTAGTGACTCTTTTTCTAAGAAAAACTTTTCAATTACATTCGGATAAATCTTCAATTTCAAATCTTCATTTCAATAAATTGAAAATTATAAATTTGATAAAAAAATTGATCATTAAATTCAAATTATATATAATATTATACGTATAAGTATTAGATTAAATACAAATATTTGAAATTTCTACATTACTGAAATATTGAATGATTGAATGATATAAGAATCATAAATCGCTATTTAATCGCAATATTCTTCATAAAAACTGCCTCATAAAAGGCAATCATTCTTGTCTGAACAGTAATTCTCATAATTTTACTTTAATGGATTTATTCCACCTCAATAACAACTTAACATTCCATTAAATTATTAAATTGTGAATATAAATTTACAAATCGAAACATATAATTCTTCAATGTAATCAATATTTTATAACAAATTATACAATAGAATGACATGAAATATAACAAAGAAATTTTTTTCTTCTTTTCACGTTTTCTAATATTGATGGTTAATAAAAAATTCGTAGTAAAATTCAGTATCAGAATTATTATTAAAATATCAGAATTTAAATTTGACCGATAATTTTTTGTTCGTAACTATTTAAAGTTATTATTATTATATATATTATTATACATATTTTATAAATATTTTTTCATAATTTAATCTTCATTTTCAACAAATAATATTTTTTCTATGTAAAATTCATCTAATTTTAGATGAAAAAATTCAAAATAAAATTGATTAAATCAATTTTATAAAAACTATCTACAGCAACTATTTAAATTTGGAAAATTAAAGAAAATTTTTTTTAATATTAAAAGATAATAATAATTTATAATTTTAATTTTTTTATTCTATATTCCATAGATAATCTTATTCGATATATAATATAATATAATATTGATTTCAATAGATTTTTTATTATCGAAAATTAATTTTTGAAAGCGCCAATAAGTAATCAAACAACATTTGAAAATTATAAATATTTTATATAAATATTTTTTTTTATTAGTACAAAATTATTTTTATTATTATTTATTTAATATTATTTATTATTTATTAAATTTTATTAAATTTTTACTAAATTATTATAAATTCAATATTATCACGAATCTATTATTATTCAATTATAACATTCAAAATTAATTTTCAATTATTTTCTTCAATATATTTTACGACGAAAAATTTCAGTAAAATTAGAATATTGGAATGTGTATGGGATATCAAGGATTCTCGATTCCTCAAGGAGATTGATTGCGTTTCTCGTTTAAAGTACAGGGTGACGAGCGCGTTAACTGCAGCAACGCGTGTTATTACTTCAACGCGTGTCACCGTGCTCCGCGGCCGTATGACAAATTAGCTACTGCATGTCGTTAAATGTCGCCAGGTGATTCACGCGAAACGCTATACACCCGATAAGAGTACCTCGATCGCTCTTGGATACGTTTCACATGCACACAAGGATCGATACTTCAAACTCGAATTACATCCTAAGATTTCACGTCAATCTGAGTTTTCGTAGTAAATGCGTTCTTCTGTCCGGTTTTGATTAATTGTCGTTTTAATATATATAATGATTTCAAAAAGTATTGGCACATCCTCTAAAACAAAATGGCTTTTTTAAAATTGGATCAAACGAAAGTTTAAACTTAAGTTTTTTTCTTTCCTTTTTTTTTTTTTTGAGGAATTGGAGGCATTAATTTATCTATTATATGTGTAAAAAAAAAAATTGTTATTGAAATAACGAAGAAAATAATAAAAGTTACAATTTTTTAAACTAAATATTTAATGAAAATTTAGGAAATACATTTTGTATTTATATTAATTATATACATTCTTATATAAATTCTTGTTTTTGATTTAGATGGTAGTCAGAATAATTATAAATAAATTATTGAAAAATATAATATGAAATATGTTGGATAAATATGAATATTGTAAATCGTACAATTTGTGATTTTTTTATTTTTTTTAAATCAAAATAAAATTGAAGTAGAAATTTGAGTAGTAATATGAGACTTTTTTAAAGAGATAAAATATGAAATTGCATTTAAGTGTTAATAAATATTTTTTAATGATTTTCCTTATTTAATAATTCAAATTTACTCTCGTCGCTCCAAATTACTTGTTTTCAGAATGATAGTGACTTATTTATATATTTTTTAGCGAAATTTAAACGTTTCTTCTTTTGTACTTTAGTGATGTATGATTTGCATCAAGTTACACAATTTTTTAAATTTGCTTTTTTTAATCTTCGTTTTATAGTTCTTAAAATACATTTAATCATAACTGATCGTAATTCAACGATATTTTGTGATGTTATCTTTGGATTACGTCGAGACACTCTTAATTCTTTTATTTTCGAATGCATTTGTGTTACGTTTTCATCCTCAACTGCATAAATTATCAACATTATTATGTTCTAAATACTTTTTATAAATTTTATGAACAGTACTTTTAGAAACGTTATATTTTTGAGTATATATTGAGGATATATTGAGTATATATTATATTTTTGAATATAATGAGAACTTTGATTTTTGCAATTAGAGACAATTTCGTAACTGAGCACAAATTTTTTGTTTGCTATTAAACATATTTATTTAATAATATTAAAATTTTCAATACGAAGGTTATGAGATAAGATTATATACTTATAAGAAATGATTTCATTTGTACTACGTACATACGTTCGATGTCCCGAAAAACATTCTACATTGAAAAATTAAAATTTTTTTCCACTATTGGTATCTGAACCATGAATTTCTTAATATGAACGTAATGTCCATTTAATTAAAATTTTATCCACGATTGTATATCTAAATATTAGAAATAATATATTATAACAAATATCATAGATAATAGATAGAAATAAGATACAAGATGATTCTTGTAAAAAAAAGAAAAAAATAAAATAAAATTTTTTCATCCGAGATTTTTTTCGAAAAAATCGAGTTTGAAAATTTTTCGTGTAATATAGATTTATTGAATACAGATAAATTATCAATAAAAGCTTATTGTCTATGTAAAAATAACCAAAAAATATAGAATTAATTTTATTTATATATAATACTCCAAAATTAGTTTTTGGCAAAAACAAAATTTAAAATATCATTTATATGATTTCGTGATTATATATGTATAATCTCGATTTTCTTGAAAATGAAATGAACAAAAAATTTTATTTTATATTTCTTTCTTATAAGAAATTATTTTTTATTTGATATATTATTTGATCCTATATAAAGAAAAAGTAATTCAAAATAATGTTTTCAACAATATATTTCAAAGCTATCAAAATCGATAAAATATTTCTTTGGTATAGATCTGGCTTAGATTTGAAAAATTTTTATTAATTTTTGATTAATCTTTTTATTTTCATAAAATAAGATATTTATTTATATATAACGAAAAACGATAAAATGAAAATACATTTGTTTTTATTTCTTAGTAGTTTTAATCATGTTAGTAGGATTGATTTCGCAATAATATAGTGACGGTATTAATAATTATTATATCGATATTATTAAATGTCGATATAAACATATATTTCATAAATATGAATATTTTTTTAAAAAAACATTTGTCACCAAACGGATAATTATCATTTATTTGAGTTTTTATCATTGTCAATGATCTCATTATTATAAAAATTTTATCTCATATTTATTCTCTCATATATATATATATACTCTATCTCATATACTATTTTCTCTATGAAAATTTCTATATGCTAATTTCTCATGAAATTAATCTGAAAGAATGAATCAAAAAACAAGGATTCACCTTCGCCACCTGTTCCACTCTCCAATCCATTCTCATCTTTTTTTTCCCGATTCATACTACTTCCATTAGTACTTTATTCATGCAGTTTTTATCGGTGTTTGCCTTCCACTTGGCGCCCCCGCGAAGCGTGAAACGATTCTCCTAACTCCGAGCCTGTTGTATTCCAATTTGTAAGTCCCATTTCATGGCGCGGCGAACAAAAGACGGCGTGGCGCTGCGCTGGTTTCCGCTCGTAAACCATCCTCGTTTGGTCATCGTCTACCAAGAAAATAGATTTTTCAAATAGATAAATAGAAATAAATATTTCTGTTTCTTCTAATTTTATTTTTTATATATTTTGTAAGTAAATTTTTTTTTCAAATAATATTTATATAGAGATATAATATTTTAAATGTATATTTTGATACTGGCTCATATAAACAAATATTTATTTTAAAATAAATATTTAGTTGAAATAAATTTACTATATATAATTATAATATATTATATATAATTTTTTCAAGTAGTAGTAATTTAAATAAATGTATTATTAACTTATTCAAATGTTAAAATTATTAACATTAATATTATAAATTTTTTTAGAATATATGAAAATCGAAATTATACTGTAATTATATAGAGGAATTAATTTAAATTTAATATGTGTATAATTAATGTATATAATTTAATATCTCATTTATTTTTGATAATATCAAAAAATGATTCAGATAAATATATTTGAATGATTTCAAAAGCAATACATACATGAAGTATGAAAAATACATGATATTAATAATTTCTTTTGTAAGTAGATGTAATAATTAAATTTTATTTTTTTAATCATATATTCTTGAATGCATTGATCGATGCATTATTATCTCCTATAAAAAAATATAAAGAAATATTATTAAAAATATTGAATTGTATGTTGAAAAATCGTTATTAATTATAATTTTTTAGAAAATATTTTAATTTGAATTTTCTAAAACTTATTATATAAAGGAAACAATAATATTTATTCATATTTTCTTTGTTTTTATATTAATTATCAACTTATATAAAATTTAAATTAAGCTATTTCTTAAAATAATGATTTTTCGATAAAAGTTAATATTTTTTCTAAAAAATAATGAGTTTTGTATTGATTAATGCATTAAAAATTATTATAACTCCATTTAAAGTTAAACTTATCATCTTTATATGATATTTATTTATTGATCTATGAAAAAATTATATTAGAATATGCATCAAATCCATTCAATTATTATTATTATGTATTATATTATATATTATTATTTTTATTATTATATTTACCTTATCATTTTTTAATATTATTAATAGTTTACGAATTTTTATATAGTTAAATAATAAAATAAATAAATATTTAAATATTCAACCAATATATCAAAAAATATGTTATATTATTCAAAATATATAAATTATTTAATACTTGCAAAATATTAATATCAATGTAGATTTACTTAAGTTACTATAAGTTATGTAGATTTAATAAAGTTATATTAATATTATATAATATTAATGTAGATTTACTAAAGTTATAATATTGTATAAAAGTTTTTTATATTTTTTAAAGATATTTTTGACAAATTATTTTTTTTTGATAATTGTTTGTTGCAAAAATTTATAATAAAAAAATTGAATTGAGAAAGGAATTAAGTTGTACAAAACATATTATGGATATTAGATATTTTCTTGCTACTTTTATAGATAAATTATTTAGAATTTTTCCAGTTTTCAATATTATATAGAAGTTTTTATTCAAAATATATTATAAATTGATTATATATAATAATAAACTATTATATAATAAACTATTGATTATATATAATATTAACTTATTTGTAATTATATAATATTTAATTATCATATAAATAAAATTAATATTTATCAGAAAAAGAATATATAACATATTCATTTATGTCGTTTATGAAAAATATGAAAAATATGTGTTCACATAAGAATCATTTAATCTAATCATCGAAAACAAAAAAGATATTACAGATAATAAAATTAAATAAATCTAATTTATAAAATATTTTTAAAAAAATTTTTTTTAATTTCAATCTTTAAAAAATAAAATGTGACAAATTATGATCATTTTTGACGCTTATTATGTTTTAATTAAATAAACATAATATTTTATTTACATTAAATATAAATAATAAATAATATTTTTATAATATGATTTATAAATATAGACAGATATAGATAAATGCAACAAAATCTAAGTAGATCTATTTATTATATCTATATAGAAATATTTCGTTTTTCCAGTACTTATTTTATATTTTTGCAATTTTATTTATCCAATTACCTATTTACTACATTTCTTTACAAAATTCATTCTCAAAATTTTATCGACTCGATGAACATTGAACTGGCGCCGAATTGTCCATGGGATTCTCGATTTCACTCATTCAAATATTGTTTCAAGTCTGTCATAAAGAAAATAAAGGTCGATATTGAAAAATAAATCTAGTTAAGGATATTCGCATATATGTTCCAAATTTTTCCATTTCTATTTTGTCAATTCTATGAATAAAATTCTATGAATAAAATTAAATGAATAGACTGAATAAATATAATATAATAATGAATAAAATTAAATGAAAGAATAAACTGTCACAAAAAATCTATGAATGCTTTGTTAAAATATACATCAAAAAATATTACATCAAAAATATTACATCAAAAATGAAATATAAATACTGTAAATATAAATATTTATATTTTCATTTTAAAATTTCATCAGTTTTGTTTGTCATAGAAATATCACAATAAAATTTTATTTATTATGAATATTTATTATGAACGAAAACATATAACATAATAAATTAACATACTATATACATACTATTTAATTTACATATTTTATTATATTAGATTTACATATTTAGAAAAATGTGCTAAATATGTGATTGAATTTATTTATTTGGATTTTGATTATTTAAATGAAAAGTTAAAAATAATAATATTGGATTCCTATTATATGAACCAATTTAGTTATATAAATTGTTTATTCTTCTTGGAATTCATATCTACAATAGAGTTCTATTGTATCGAATTTATTGCAGATTTGACTTTATTTTATTTTGCTATTTTATCTAATTTCTTTGCATATATATTGTGATTAATTATATATAATATTTCATGAGAAACTTATTTATATTCATATCTAATATTGATTTATATTAAACATTACATGTCTTATCTCGCTCTATATTCAACTAATTAAAATAATATTATCATGTTTTTAAACTGTTTATATTTTTTATATAACTTTTTAATAAAATATTTTTAAAATTTTTCTTATATAAGTTATTATATTACTTTTATTTGCATTTATAAAACTAGCAAACTAGCAAAATTTATATGAAAAATCTGAAGTACCTTGTAAATATTTCAAAGATAATTTTGTAATTAATCTTCAATGACTGAATTGAAATGATATTTCTTACTAGAAATAATATTATAGAATTGTTTGTTTATTAGATATTTTATTCGATAAAAGTTTGATAATTATTGTAATATAGACAGTTGTTTTTCCATTCATATAGAAATTAATATTATGCTCCAGTTCAATATCAGTGAATAATTTTAAATTTTAATGTTAAGATATAAATCAATTTCTGTTCAATATTATTATTGCTCGATATTATTATTCAATGAATAATTTATTATTTTTTAATTTGTTATCACAATTTATCTAAGTCATTATAATATATTTTTTATTCAAACTCATATTTATTCAAAAGCAGTTCATGTAACTGAAATATCATTTGATAAATTCAGTAAATCAAATATTGTATATAATTTTCTTAGTTAATGTGTTATTAATGTAAAATACATAGATGAGTGAAAGTTTGTTATATAATAAGATATGAACTAAAATATTAGAAAATATTATATATTAAATTTTGCCGTTATTGTAACTTTATATCATAAGTAACAGTATATGTATATTTTAATTATTTATAAACTTTTTTTCTTTATTATGATATTATATAAATTAATATATGTAAAAGTTCTTAAATATTATATTTCACTTATTTCTTTTTTTTCTTATATTTATAATATATTTATACATTTTTAACTTAACTATTTAAATATGATATTTTAATTTCAAATTTTCATTATAATTACTTAATTATAAAAATATTTAAAATGTTATTAATTAATGGTAATTTTAAATATTAAATAATAATTTAACTTTATAATTTAACTTAAATAATTATATAATTGTCTTTTAGTTTTGTATTTTGCTATAAAACAATATATTTTAATATATTAAATTTGTTGCTTATTATGTATTTATTCAAAATATAGAGTTTAGAAATTAACTATTAATTTATTATATACGATCATTTAAATTTAAAGAAAAAAAAAATTAAAATAATGTAATAATTGCATATGTTATAATATAATGTATATGTATTTCAGATTAAAACTTTGGTAAAATATTATTTAGTAAAAAATTAGATTACAATTTTCATTTTAAACAAAAAAAATTATAAATTAATATAAATAGAAAAAAGTTTATAAAAAAAAATTAATTACAAAAAATAATTCGAAGAATGAAATAATTTCTGGTAAAATATTTATAAAGATAACATATCTATTTTCGAAATATTCTTTTCGATTTTTAAAATACTTATAAAAATCATTCAAATTTTCTTATACAAATTCGAATAGAAGTATCTACTTTCTAAAATAGATTTAAATTAGATAAAAGATTTAAATTTAAAGCTTGAATTTGATCTCATTTTTTGATATAATATAATAATTCTGGTTAACATGTTGACAATGAAAATATTATAATATAAAATTTTAATGAAATATATTATAACATAAAAACTCTCTTTCAAATAACGAATAATCAAATTTTTGTAATTTTTATATGAGTCAACATTCAATTTATAAAAAAAAAAATTTTTGTTTGATGAAGAATGAAACATCGAAATCGTATTAATAATTATTTTCTAGAAATAAAAAAAATTTTATTTTAATTTTTCAATAAAGTTAATATTTGAGATTTCTTTTTGAAATATAAATTTTTAATTTTTTTTTTTTAAATATTTTCTAAATATATTTTTTAATTTTTATTTTTATTATAATAATTATAATATTTATTATGTATAATAATTATTTATTATAATAATTATAATATTTTTTCCATATTATAAATTTAGATTTATAAATTTATAAATTTAGATATTTTAAAATTGTATGTATAAAATAATATTCACAATATAAATGTTCAAATTAATTCAATTATCTGAAAAATTATAATTTTTTTTAATCTATTTCAAATCTGAAATTTTTCATCCAAAATTATTTTTTATAATAAATATTATTTTCTCTAAACAAAACTTGCAACTGATCATCCGAATGTCAATTATTTTTTATTTTTGGACTATTCAAACAATAAGATGAATATGTTATTTAAACTAATATATCTGAATATTGCAGAAATATTATTTTTATATTATTTAAATATTATTTTTTATAATATATTTTTAATTCTATATTTTTTTATAATGTTCTATAATTTTCATTGATGTATGTTCAAAAGTGTGTTATAACATTTAAATTACAATATTTTCTTTAAATCAATTTCTCAAGTCAATGAATTCTATAAAAACATTTAACTGAACATAAATCAACCTGAATATTCATAATACGATGTTCATATATTAAATATTCAATTATTTCCTTTTTGTTTTCGTAAAAATTTTCTCAGTTTTAAAATTTAAAATGAGTTTACTATAAATACTTGGTGTTAGCTTTATTTGCGACATAGCACATTTTTGTAGAAAATATCTATTTGTCACTATTTTTTATATCCAATAATATAAATATTTAATTTTTCATTTTTTTTATCATGTATTTATTCATAAAATTTTTTCAGAGATTTTTTCCTAATTATTTATCCGAAAGAATTTTTCTTTTAAATTTTAATAATCATTGTTCTACTGTATCATAAATTATTAAATAAAAATTTTAAAAATTAATTAAAATAACATTTTTTAAATGTTTTTGAAGCACTTTAAAAAATATATACATTTAAATTTGAACAGTTTAAATATTATTATAAAAAACAAATTTCATTTACTTTTTATAAATCATGTTTAATAAAAAAAATTTAAAATATTTAATTATACAATTTAGCTATTTCTCTCAATTTTGGTTTATTATTTATTACAGTTTCTCTTTAAAGTTCTATTTTATCATTAGAATAAAAAATCAAATTAAAGAATATCGTTTTTATCGTTAAAAAAAATTTTTACTATTATTATATTGAATTATATTATATTATATTGAAATTTTGTGTATACATATAACAATGTGTATGTAAACTTGCAACTGCCATTTATCTTTTGTTAATATAATCGAGATTCAATTAATATGTATAATAGGTAATATGTATAATATGTATTATATGTGTAAAGATGAATCAATCAAAAAGTTATTTCTTATAAATTCTTATTTTAATATTAGAATTCAATCAAGAATATAATACGAATAGCATAAATCATATAGAAATTTAAAATATTGATTTTAAAATTTGAAAAATTTATATTGAAAAATTAATATTAAAAAAAGAATATATTTCCTTAAGTATTTTTATATTTTATATTTTTTATTTTATATATATTATATATATATTTTATATATGTATATATATTTTATATTTTAAACCGTATAAATTCATTGGTATTTGCCTTTAATTTTCAAATATATTGTAATAACTTATACCAACTAACTTAAAGTAATGTGAAATTATAGTATAGTTCTATTTTCTATAGCGATTTAATTTATATTATGATTTTTAATTATAATATCTCTAATTATAATAATACACAGTAAATATTTATCTATAAAAAATTTGGGTATTTTATTTTTTCTTGTTAAATGACGAAAACATCTTCGATTGATTTTTCCTTATTATTTTAGTGATAAAATAAAGTTATTTAAAAACAAAACTATAATAAAATAGTAAAATTGGAAAAAGTTAAATTCCATAATTATCGAATTTGTTCCATTTTGTTTCACTCTAATGATTGCGTCGATTGATGGAATTATGAATAGCGAATGAACAGTTAGTGGTAGATCGAAGCGTGTTTTCCAGGCATCGATGTCTCCGAACGGATCCATGAGTTGCTGAACGGTCATTAACGCTGTATTTTGCGAACATGAATATCAGAGGAAAATACACTTTTTAAATTATAATAAAATTTTCCAAAAAATACATCATAAAATGACAGTGTCCTAAATAATTAGCAAAATAAAGTAAATCGACAAATTTAAATGATGAATAATGTTGATTTTTTGCTTATTTATCGAATTTATCGACTCAGCCAGTAAGTAGCTATTCGAAAATTCGGAAATTGTATGTACTTCGTAATAATACTTGTTTCTTTATGAGATATTTTTTTTTATCAGATATCTTTTGATAAAATTTTGTGGAAAATTTTAAAAGTTGTAAAAATTTTGGGAAAATTGTAAAGAATATAAAATTGTTTTGATACAACATTAAAAAAGAAACATTATAGAAAAGTTAATTCTTATATATTTTCTGTTCTAATATATATTTATATATTATACTTAATAATTCATTAATTATAAAATCTTTATTTCAATTTTTAATGAATTTGAAGCTGTTTCTTGCATTAAAATGTAAAAAAATAGTTATATTTTTCGTTTACAATAAACGAATAAAAAATAAATAAATTAAAAATATATTTATTGTTGTTACGTTATATATATGTTATTTAATTAATAAAAGATGTCATTTTTTTCTAAATGTAAAAAAAAAAGATTTAAGTTTTTTGTTCTTATTATAAAATAGGAGAAATGATCAAAATCCTAAAATAATAGATTACTTGTTTTTAATGAATATAAATAAAGTAAAAATTTTATTCCAATAATTTGAGTTTAAATAATTCATTTAATCCACTTTGATTACGTTTTATCCTAAATTTAAAGAACTTTTATCATTGTTCAAATTTGATCGCGCTATACTTAAAACTTTCTCTTTCATCTGTCCAATGCAAAGTGTGTGTGAGGTAATGAGAAACGTAGCAAGAACAGGGCACAAGAAAATATGAGAGGAAACACTAATAGACCTTTTCAAGCAGTATTTATTGATTCTTATGTTAATGATAAAGAATCATAGCATTATAAATACATATGATTCTCTAGTTATCAAAAGAAGCAAATCATTAAAGATATCTTGAAAAGAATTGATATCGATAGCAATTTACATTTGTTACTATTTTGAAAATACTAACGTAATATTTTCATATTATGTTCTACATTTTATTATATTTTTTCACATTTGATATCAGTAATATCATAATATAATATAATAAACATAATCTTGAAATTTGATTCTTTTCGATTTTTATTCACTAAATATTTATTAAAATTCAATATTGATTTGAATAATTTCGATATTTTTGACATTATTTTGATATTTTGATATTATAATTTAGATTAATATTATCATATTATCATATTAGCATATATCGAATTTTTTAATATTATATGTTAATATTTTTTATATATTAATATTTTTTAATATGTTATGAATCTTCAAATAAATATTTGATTGAAATGATAAATATTTGATGAAATGAAGAAAGACTGATATCACGCTCATCACTAGAAACAATAATAAATTCTTAATTTTATGTTAAGTTAAAAGATAATATATGTATCCGAATATAAAGATGAAAATTTCTTTCATCTATCAAAACGTGAACTGTGTGTGGAAGTAACGAGAAATGTGGCAAGAAAGGACGAGAGGAAGCACGCAGGAGATGGGTAAATTGCCATGAGCTCTCGTTTCGCCTTGTTCCTCGTCATTGCTTATTCTCGTGATTGTGGTACTAGGAGTACTGCTCGCGTGGAATAAAATAGGAAAAAACGCGCACCGGCTCTAAGTGATTGTGGGTAGGTTTATGGCGGCCATAACCGATATTTGGTTTGGCACGTTAAAGTTCCCCCAATTACAGCAAATAAACCTAATCATTGTATTACCTTTTTTTTTCCTCTTCTATTTCTCTTTCTTTTTCCATTTATGAATCTTTTATTTCTTGAATATTAATAATTATAGATGAGCCGAAATTAGTCTTTGGATTCATGAAAACTTAATTCGAATTCGAAACTCTCGAAACTTAGAATACTTGATTTTTTCTTTTTTTTTTCTTCTTCTTTTATTTATTTTTTTTTATTTTATTATATCATTATTATATATTATTTTATTATATCATTAATAAATACACTTATATCATTAAATTTCTGTATTTTCTATATTTCTAATATAATACACTTATATCATTAAATCTTTTAAATGTTATAACTTAATTTTTATTACTACGTTTTAATAATTATTCAAAACTAATCATAAGAAAGGATGGAAGGATACACGCAAGGATACATTAATTATCAATTATATTTATCTCAAATAGATTATCATCAATACATGTTTCAAACTTTAATTTATAATAACTTAGATGGAATCTGATGCCAAAAATTTTTCTTTTTTTGATAAATCGAAAAATAATCCTTATAAAATGTTAATTTATTATGATTTATTTTTATAGTTTATTTATATTTCATATATTTTATATTTATATTTATATTTATAGCTTATTATATTTTCTATTAAAGAATACTACACTATATACTATATATGAAATATACTATACTAAATACTATATAAGAAATTTAATTAATTTTTAAGTAAAATAATAAGTAGAAATGAACAAAATCTAATTTTTAAATTCACAAAATTCGAAATTTTGCGAAACTTTTTTTCAAAAATTTGAAAGCTTCTTTTTTTCCTTTTCTTTTTCTTTTTTTGTCAAAAAATTAAAAATTTTTTCAATTAATTATTAATATTCTATTTTTGAAAAACTTTTTTTATTCACATTATCGTATTATTTATATCGTATATCGTATACTTTTTTATGTATATATTTCAAATATATTTCTATTTTGTATTCTTTATATAATTCATATATTTTGATATATTATTTAAGTATATAATATATTGTTACATATGTTTTTAAATATACAAAACATATCAATTGTGCAAAAATTATAAATTAAAAATATATTTAGAATCTGATAATTATAAAATATATTTTCATCATACCATTGTTTTACTAACTTTATATAAAAATATGCATTTGGATTAATAATCAATTAATGATTGTTCGTAAAACTGTATATTTAATAAAGAACATGTCAATAATTTTAATAGTGAAACTATGTTTCACATACTTAATAGTAATATAATACTTCCATTTCTTGATTTCACGACATATTGATCGGTTTGTCATTGAAATCAATTTTCTTACAACGTTTAGTAAGTTTTATAATATAAAGAAGACTTCCAATAAATGAAAGAAAAGGATGATTAAATCGAAATTTAATATATTGGCTATGCTTGTCAATTGTATTATAATCGAACAAGTTAAGTTGTTCATGTATTGATTATCAGCATAATTGGGATTTATTTTTTTTAAATATGTAAAAGCTGTATTTAAACATGTTGTAATGATGTGTTATACGAGTGTTTTAATAGCTTCTTTGGAGAATATTTCAAATATTATATGACAGTAATGAGTTAGAAGAATATAATAAAATAGTAAAATATGGTCAGAATAGGGAAATTCTTTGAGTTGGTACTAAAATTGTTTGAATGTGTGTGTTTGTGTATGTGTATGAACAGATTTGAGTTGAGATGAGAAAAAACAAACAATTGTGTGAAATATTGTTAATATGGATAATATTTTATTGAAGATATATTGGAATATTCAACTAGTTGTTTAAGATTTGATAAATTATGCACAAGATGTTAGTTATTGCAAAAATATACAAGATATTATAAATATATAACTATTTTCAATTACAAAAATTTATTAACTATAATTTATTTATTTATTTTTTACTTTATTACAAACGAATTTGTTTTCTTTTTTGAAAAGAAAACAAAGAAAAAAAAAAGAATTTTTTAATATATAATATTTTGAATATTTAAAGAAAATTATACTTTAATTAGAGATAATACTCATTTTAAAATTTCAAAATTCTTCAAAATACTATTCGAATCTCGAAATATTTTGAAAATTAAAACTTTCAAATAAATATATATATATATATATTTATATCGTTACAACATTCTTGTAAGTTATTAAGTATATAAATTATTATTTAAATTTACGAAAGTTTTAACTTATTTTTAAAAGTATAAATAAATAAAATAATTTAAAAGAATAATATAAATATATTGTTTTTAATTATTAGTTTCGAATTTAATCTTTTTTTTAATAATATATTAATTCATTATAATAATTTATATAGAGAATATATAAAAATGAAAAAAAAAAAACACGAAATATAATATAAAAATTTAATGTTTTTCAAATTAATATAATTATTGTTATTATTGGTATTTTTTAAAATATAAAAAATTTGAAAAAGAAAATTTGTTAAGATTCTTATTCTGATAAAGTGGATAAAGTAATAAAATTTACTAAAAAAAAAAAAAAAAATATGAAAATAAATATTTTGGATAATAAATGTTTTGATATAAGTTTCAAAAGTTTCAAGAATTTGTAGATTTCAAAAATTTCGAATAATTCAATTTTTCCGAATTTAAAAATTAAATTTCGATTTTGTTTAATTATAATTCGTATTAAAATTTTCTTAATTCATTCATTAGAATAATTAATTATATGAATATTATATTCATATAATTTAATCAATCAGATATATTCATATAGTTTAATCAATCAGAAAAAATAAATCTTATTAATTTATGATAAAATAAGATTATTAAATAATAGTCTCATATAAATATGATAATTTAAGTTGAAGACTCTTTTATGTAAATTAATATATAGATAAATATAAAGTTTGTAGATTGCATGTCCATTAACTATCTTATAAATGAGTAAGAGGTGAAAAATAATCTTCCGACTAACCAATATGGTTATATTGAATAATCATATAACAGACTCATAATCATAAAACATAATTAGTTACAGGTATTGAATTACTGTACACATTTTAAAAAGTTATTAATCATGAAGTAACCAAATAACTGAAAATGTTTTCCATATATATGGTTTTATTATTTTATTTTAATTAAAAAATAAGATAAAATTTTAAAAGCTATCAAGTTTCAATTATCATTTAAAATCAAGGTATTTATTGTATAATTATGTATATCATTTAAATATATTTTACATTACATTTTTACGTTATATTTCAAATTTTATATTATATTTTTTCGAGAAATATTATTAAAATAAATATATTATATATTTTTGAAATTTATTTTAATAATTTTTATTAATATTTATATTTTAATAATTTTTAAATGAAAATTTTTTAAAAAAGAATAAAAATAATTAATCAAGAAAAAATAATGTCTTGACTTTTTTTGTAATAAAAATTTAATAAAATATATAAAAATAATATAATAATAATAAAATAATATCATGATAAATACATGATAAAATAAATAATATAAGATTGAATATACTGGAAATATGTATTCCATATAACTATCTATTACATTTAATTTTAATCAATTTAAGAAATTGTAAAAAATTAGTAAATATTCCTTGTTTAATTTTTATTTATCTAAAATTTTTCTTTCAGATTATTATTTATATGAATAATAAATAACTTTTATTATATTTATATAATTATCTTCAAAAGAAATCATTAATTTTTTATTTCCTAAAGAGATTTTTATAAAATCAGAATTTATAATTTATTTTATATTTATTTTTGATTTTTACCAAATGTTTTTATATTTCTTGCATCTTCTTTCAAAACTTTCGTAATTATTTAATTCCATTATAAGTTTATCTCTATCATTTTCAAATAATTGTTAATTTTAATTCAGTATCCAATTATAATTCAGTATTCAATTATGCAATGAAAAAATTTTAGCTTGTATTTCTAGTGGACATAACTATGCCACCATAATCGACACGATCAAAACCAGATAAGAAATAACAGTCGGATGCAAATCATAACTGCAGTCGCTCCTAGCAATTTGCATATCTATCTTTTTAAAATAACTATTGATATTTCGCTCTTAAATGTTGCAATATTAAACTGTTTCAAATGCCATTCTAATAATAGAAATGTATACATTACAAAATTTCATTTTTAATTTTTGACCAATGCTTACAATAAATGACCATTGAATGTCAGTTAGTAATAATTTTATGATCCCATAATTGATATGATTGCAACTAGATATGCAATACCATATTAGAGAAAATCATAACTATAAATGTAAAGACTTACAGTGATTTGCAATACATATCCAATGACAAACAATTGTTATACTACTTCTAATAATTTTCTATCATTATAGGTCATTGATTTGTCAAAATGACAAAAATGTGGAAATATATGCATAACGTATCAATATTTATAATATGTAATCTTTGGTTATGCTAGATATTAATAATGAATTTGAACATTTAAAAAATATTTAGTATTTCGCAATTTAAAAATAATCCCAAGTTCTAACTTACGCATTAATTTATTTATTTTAGCAATCGTAACCATATACTTCGATAATTAACATGTAAGATATCATAAGATATGGAATGTTTGCTAATTACTGTAATCTGATATTTTCAAATAATTATTGATACTTATTTTAACAAATAACCAATATATTATATTAAAATGTATTATATTTTTCAAAATACAATGTCTTAATTATGTCATAATGTTTTATAATTATGCCAATAAAATTGTAATATTTTTTATAATTATTATTTTTCATAATTATAAAAATAATATTATAAATTTATAAATATATTTAATTATTTATAATTCATTAAAAAAAATATTGTGAACGTTGATATTTTAAAAAACTTCAGGATTAATAAAAAATCATAATTTTTAATAATAATATATATAGTATAATATAGTATAAATATATATTTGCATTTTAAAAAATACAATATAAGAGAAAATTATTTTAGGAATTATAAATTTTTAAAATATTCAAATTAATATTTTATAATAAATTCAAGTCTATGAACTTATATAGAACTTATATTTTTTCTATAAACATTAGAGAATCTTATCATTTCTTATTAAAATAGTCTTTACTGCATAACATATGATATTTCATCTATTTATACTATGATAAAATAATAAATAGAATTACAAAATAAAAATAATAAATAGGAAATAATAGGAAACTGATATTGATAAAAATTCGATCGAATAATCTAATGTGTATGATTAATATGTATTTAATCGACTAAACTTGTAAATCTATATTAATGTCTATAAAAAATTTGCTAATGATCAATAAGTGATTTACGTTATATTTCAAATTTTATATTATAATATTTTATATTATAATCAATTGCTAATATTTAATTAATAACCTATTATTAGTTTTCCAATAAATATGTTCGAATTAATTGAATCAATAGTCAGATATTAACAAGTCAACAATTAAGGACAATGTGTTTTTTTAATTCTATTAGATATTGCTATAATTGAATTTCTTTGATATCTAAATCATATAATGATTCTAAAAATGACACTAAAAAATTTTATGATTTTTTAAAAATTTACTATTCTAAAATATTTATCTGGTAACATATCATATTTCACAAATGCATTACTATAATAATTTTACACGATCATGAGATTGTGTGAATTGCAACGAATCGCAGTAATTTGCAATGAGTATTTGTTGATAAGCAATGACTAGCTGAATAACCTGATAGGCACACGTGGTACCACGTTATATTCCTAACCCTGAGGAGTTAACTTGTGACTTTACTGTGTCATCGACGTTATCGTTCCTGTCGAAGGATCGAGAAACGATAGAATCAAAATCAAGATAAATGTTATTCGTCAGACGAAATATAGACAAAACTCTTTGATCCTATTAACATTTAAAATTTTTTCGAATCGTTTTTAATCTTTAAAAACAATAATGATTAGATTATTTATTAGTTTTGACTTATTTTTATATATATAATTATTGTAAAATTATTTTTATTTTTTTATTATACTGATCTCTTATATTTTTTTAAAACTATTATTTCAATTTTTCTTTCAAATAATAATCGAACTATATTTCGATAATATTTCGATAATATTTTCTACTATTTTTATTAATTTTATTTATCTTATATATATATATATATATATATTTATATTATTATTATTATTATTCATTTTATATATATATATATATATATATATATATAAAGAATTAAGAAATTACAAATTTATTAGATTATGCAATACTTTGTTGCAATTATATGTCAAATAGAATAATTAAATAACTTGATGATTTTCTATAATATATCAGTTCTTGAAATAAAATTAAAAACCATTTTGAATATTTTTCATGTTATTAAATCAAAGTCACTTTAAAAAAATACAATAATCAAAATTTCAAAAAAATTGAACTATAATACTAACAATAAAATATTCTATATATATATTCTTTAGAAAAATGACAAAAATCGACAAAAATAATATTTTTTACATGAAAATTACATCCTGTTTAGCAATGCAAGTTGTTGGAATTAATGTATATATTTTTAACTTCCTATATTAAAAAAGAGAAATAAATTTCATTCATTAAAAGTTTTTTATCATTTAAATGTATACATTTAAATTTCCTATTAATAGATTGATTTAATCTAAAATTTCTTTTGTTATTTATAATTCAGCATATAATAATTAATTCCTATGTAAGAAAGAAAATGATTGTAATTGTATCATTCGAATGAATATCAGAACTAAAAATAAATTTAACTATTTATATTTAAAACGATAAGAGATTTTTATATGTTCACATGATTACTACTTATTACACGACAACTATATTATTAAACGATTTTATAATACACATCGAATCCAGTATTATTTAGATATTTTGTTTTTAAGTGTATAATTTTATTGCTAAGGATAGATTAATGTTGTAAGAATCGAAAACTGGTTTCTGGTTATAATTAAAATGTCAGATGATTGAACTCTGTATTTTCATGACGGACGATTGTTACTCCTGCTTATAAGTATACAGATATACTTTTTTAATTATAACAATTATGGAGAAAAGTTATAAAATTATTCAAGAATTTTATATATTATTCTATATACTAATTTTAATATACTTATTTACTATATTATTATATTATTTACTATATTGTAATGGTAAATATATTTTGCATTAATATATAAAATAATTCGCCAATATAAATAAAAAAATAATTAAATTTTGCTGTATAATTATATTTACTAATCTTAATTATTTTTAAATAAAGAATTTTATAGTATAGTGTATAAATATTTAATTTTTAAAAGATCAAATGTAATAATATTAGATACTATTAGATATAATTAAAAAATAAATATTTTTAATGAAGTTAGAAATAATCTTTAATCATTTTATAATATACTTATAATATACTTTATAATATACTTTAATATATACTTGTAACATATTTACGCTTTATTTTAGACTACATATTTAAAATATTTTCATTTGTTATATATTTTCTTGAATTACATATTTATATGCTTTTAAGTTCATTATGAAATGTATCTAAACATTTTTCATTTTTCATTTTTAAAATGTAATTCTTCGAAATGAATCATAAATTTCATCAAACATCATATATATATATATATATATAATTATTATTTTAATTAGTGATTTGACTACGATTATAAATTCACAATTTACAATTCACAATTTAAGAACTATTTAATCACTGAAAGTGTTCGAACATATCGATTTAATTTAGTTTCATGCGATATAAAAATTTTGCCATCGACAAATGTTTTGTATTATTTCTCGTTTCAATTTTAATATAAAGTATTCGTTTAAATTTCTATAACAAAAATTTATTATAAAATGAAAATTAAAATATATAACTTATATAATTTAAATTAAAATATATAACTTATAAATATAAAATATATAAACATAAAACTTAAAATGAAAACATTATTCATTATATATTCATTCATTACTCGTTTATTTATATATTCGAATTTTTTTTATAGATGTATGTTTAAAAGACTCGTTAATTACTAATCTTTATTCCAGTGAAAAATATGTCATATCAAAATGATGTATCATAAATTTTTTTAAATACTTAGATTCTTAATCTATCTTCATCTTTGGCTAATTGTCATTCTCTACGATGCATTGACAAAAATGAAATGAATCTAGTATTTTGTGTTCCTAATAGCTGAATGTTTGTTATATTTGAATTAGGAATTTATTTAAACATAATTTTAGTAATATATATTTAAAAATAAATAGCGTAACTAAGTAACAATGTTAATGTGAAATTGTTTAGTTTCCTTTAAATATTAGAAAATTGTTTGCAAATATTTTCTTACAAGATAAAAGAGAAAATAAAAATATGGCATATACATATAATATTTTAGCCTTTTAATCTAAACAATCTTAAAATAGTTATAAATAAAAATTAATCAAATAATTTTAGGCATATAAAAAGAATTATTTATATAAACATAAATATTTTAAACTTAAGAAATTTTTAAATTTTTTATTTTTTCGAATGTAAAATAAAATTATAGTCATAATACGAAATAAATTTTAAAACTATGTTGAAATATAAATAAATGTCAAACAAAATAACATGACTACAATTTATTTTATCTTTTAATAATAAATTTCATTCTATATAATCATGGATTCATAATGACAAGCAATTTACACAATCTATAATTTTTTTTTCTTTCTTTAAATAAGTTCTTTATATAAATAATATATATAATATATATAAATAAATAATATATATAATAAATATTATATAATAAATATTATATATTAAATAAATAATATATATAAATAACTGAATAGTGATCAAAATTTTGTTGTTTATTAATATTAATTTATTATTTTAATTTTTTTTATTAAATTGTAATCAAAAATATAATATATTTTAAATACCAATTAATATTTTAAAAATACGATTATTATAATGATGTACATTTTTTGATTTAAAAAATACAAAATAAATCCATTTAAATTTGCATGCGCAAAAAGTTTCTACTATAATTAAGAAATATCTATTAAACAAGGAAAAATTAACGAACAATAGTTATTATTTATTTACTGTTTAAATAAAAGAAAGATCGTTGTTATCTTCATCTTATTTAAATAAAATTTAATTATTATTAAACTTAAGCTTATGTATTTTTATCATCTTATGTTTCTTTCTTATTATATATCATATATCTGAAAAAATAATCAAATACTCCAAACGTCGTAACATAAAATAATTAACTTTATTAACAATTCATTGCTTACAACAGCCTCAAGTCTAAGTAAAAATTCAAAACCACTTAATTAATCATATTTCTAACAACATTTCTGCAATAGGCAATAATTTGCTTACGCAAATAAGAAAAACAAGTGTCCATCAACGCTTGCGATGACAAGTTGCGGTTCCGCCAACATATAAAATTTGATTTCTAGTTAATACGACCGATTGCATAGCCACAACTATTTATATTCTTCCTTCGAATAAAACAATCTCATTACAATTTATCAGCATGTCATAACATATGATTTTTTGTGTTTTCACATAACAATCGGCTTATCGATTTCGATCAATGAAAAACACGCGTTAAATGCCAAACAATGTCATTCGAAACTCATTTCAATCGATCGATTGCTACTTCGATCAATTTTCTATTCAAATCATTATCGATTTTTGAGATCGATTCTCTTGACGTCATTTGTTGTCGAATATTGAAGTATGGCTGTTCTACGCGAAATGATATAACTGAAGTATCGAATGTATTGTTTCGTCAGTGGAATTAGCGGTGAGAGCATATTTGTTTCGTTTGATTTTTTTTGGAATAGAAGTTTAAAAACGAGCTCTCTCCCAGATTTAAGATTTGTCATATAGAAAGGTTAAATTGGAATCGAAATCAAGTTAGATATCAATAAAGATTTTCTCGTTGCTTACTCTCGTCGTATATTATGTCGGTGTCATATTACACGGGTAATATCGCGTACAATTTTCGAGAGCACGTTTATTGTGGAGGTTACGGATAATGTGTGGTTGATTTATATGAAGGTTTATTGTTCCAAGAGTTTTATATAGATGATTGAAAGTCGGGGTAATAATCGATCGAAATACGTTCTAAATTGAGGTTATGTTGAAATATGGTCATATGTTGCGAGATGTAATGAATGCTGTTTGTTATTGGAAATATCAAATAACCTTGTTGGCTTACAAATATAAATAAATATAATAGAATAGGAAAGAAAATCTTTTGAATAAGCGATTTTTTAATTAAAAGAATCAAATTTATAAATGCAATTTTATATAATAAATCAATTAAAAAATAAACAATTTTCTATATAAAAATAAATAATTTTCAATATAAATGTTTATTATTTAAAATAATACATGGATAATAAATAATAATATTTATATTTTAATATTTATATTTTATGTAATTGAAGTTTCTATTGCCATTTAACTTTGTATTATTAATTCAATCAAAAGATTTTTTGAATTAATGGGTTTAATACTGATATTTTGTTTTTATAAGATCTATTTATACATTGCATTTAAAAATATTATTAGAAATCTTTTTTTAAATATTTCATAATATATAAAATATTTCTTATTTTTTTATTATTTTTTCTTTTATTATTTATGATATAAATGAATAAGTTTGTATGTATTAAAAGATATATTAATTATTGTTATTGTTTAAAGCATATTTTGAAATATAAACACCATTTGATATGTAGTATTAACATTTGTATACTTAAGACTTATTTTAAAATCGAATAATCGATATTCTACTGTATAGTGGAATTTCATTTATATACTATATATAGTATACTATAGTATACTATATATACTCATTATATACTATATATAGTATATAAATGAAATATATAGTGTATAGTGGAACTTCGTTTATACTTCTGATTATTTATGAGTTTGTATTATTTAATTTATCACATTCTATTTATATGAATATCTTTATAATATGATAATATATTAATATAATTAGAATTTTTAAATTATATTTTTTACACAAAATAAATAAAAATTTAATTAATTAAGTTTTATGCAGTTATTATATTTGCAAAATTGTTTTCATTTGTAACATTCGATCATTATTATCAATAGAAAATCTTTATTTATTTAACATTTTTATTGACTAACCTTAAAATATATTATTTAGAATATCATTTTAAATAATTTTTTTCTATATACATAGCAATCAACTACAATCAACAAGTTTTCATAATTACGTAAAAATATTTTTTATTATATGTATATATTGAACTTGAAGATATTATGTTATAATATTTTTGTTGCAACAAAATATACATATATACATAAACATAAAATGTATTTGAAATCGAAATATATTGTATTAATACATAATATAATATATAAATATAATATAATTGTTTCGTATATAATAATAATTTCACATGAAATTAAGATATATGTAATTTGTAATAGTAGTTTGCTTGCTATTTGTAATAACGTTTATAAATACGTAAATATAATGTTTATATATAATTTAATAAATATTTATTGTTATTCAAGTATAATCTTCCATAGAATTTATATGTAAATTCAGAAGAAATCTGTAAAAATTTTTTTTCTTTAAAATTTAAATATAACTTAATTTAAATATAACTTTATATCAAAATTATTGAAATTTGATCCTTCTTTTTTATTATTTTGAGATTTATAAAAAATCCCTAAAGGATTATCATAAATGATTTTATGTAATTTAATTAATAAATTATATATTTAATTATTATTAACTATTATTATTATAATTATATTATTAATTATTAAATTATATTTAAATAATATATCACTGAAAAATAATATTAAAATGTAGTGTTTTATTTTTGAATCAGTTAATAAATATAGAACAAAAATATAACTAATGTGCTTCAGTATGGAGAAATACATATAACTTAAAAACTAAAATCGGTAACTGACAATATATAGAAATAATTTTCTTAAAGCGATATATTTAATAATATTTTCAAGCTATTGAAATTGATAAAAAGATAGCTTCTCAATGAACTAACCTAACTCAACCTAACTTTTGTTTATCTTCTGATCATATAATTGATATTCTATTATATTTCTATTTTTTTATGCCAATTAACACTGATAAAAAATTTCATCATCTTTATAGAAGCGATCCAAAAAATATTTTCATTTAGAGCGATTTGTTCCAAATAATGATGGAATTTAAAACACTTCGAATTATTTTGAAAATATATTCTAATTTTTTCGAAATTTGAATTATTTCGAATATGATTTAAGATTTGAAATTTTTGAAAATCTTAATAAGTCTTGCAAAAGTTAATAACTTAAATAAATTGATAACTTTAATAAGTTTTGACAGTTTAAAAAATTTCAATAGTATTTTTCATATATCGAGTCGAACATAAAAAATAATACTAATAAATAAAAACGCTTGAATATTGAGGCGTTTTTATCTATAAAAAACAAACTTGTATTATTATTTCAACATTAGTTACTAGGACTTATTGAAACTTTCAAAAGATTTAATTTTGGAATTATATAATAGAATATCTCATAATTAAAACATTAAACAAAAAAATAAAATCTTTATAAAGAGACAAATGAAATTCAATATACAAAAGTTTTCTTCGAAGTTTAATTTTAATAATTATAATAATTTTCCAATTTTCTAAATAATAATTTAAAGTATGAATTATTTATCGTATATATCCATATATCATAGAATTAACAAAAAATTAACAATTAACTTCCATGAATAAATAAATACATTCGAAAAGCGAAGAAATAAAAGAATGGTTGAAGAATGATTGTATGTCATTTTATGTTATACGAAAAAATCTTAACCATTACGAAAAAGGAAACAATCAAATGATGATTTCTGACATTATAAATATACAAAATTTTATAAACTTTAATCAAGCAGTGATAGAAAATTAAATTTATGTAAATAAAATTTGATTTATAGAGAATATTTGAATATTCAAAACTCAAGTTACAAAGATAAAATAATGAATCTAGACTCGTGGCAAATGGTTCAATTTCAAATAAATTTTATTTAAATAAATGATTTATATAGATTTTCCCAATGAAGGAAGAAAATAAGTAAAATTGCATTCTTATAAAGTTTCGACTGTATTCGAAGTATTCTTTATGTTCTCTTAAAAATTTCAAATTGTTTCGAAGTTGAGATTCGAACTCATGAGCTCATCGCTAATTCCGATCGTCTGCAAAGATCTCCGGTTTGTTGAGTCGCGATTTCTTCTCGACGGTAATCGATCAACCGAACAACCGGTCCGTGGGTGAAAAGTCGATACCCGATAAATATCCTCGAGGATTCTGAAAATGCTCCACGGTGGCTGTTGAACGTTCGACAGCTGACTTATTACCCCGGTGCCTGTGCCGCGCTTTACTAATGCCCACGAGGGATTAGCGTTCGCTTTAAAACGCGCTTCTGCTTACCGTTCTTCTCTTTTCTCTCCGTTATCTTCGCGGCCATAATCCCGTAAATCCACGCGCATTTGTTTCTCGTGGCCGGACGTCGAGGTTACCTCCGTTAACCCCGATGCGATCGTTCATGCGTTTACAGCGACAAATCGCTGCCTCTTTCGTCCGTGTTCCTCCTCCCTGTTACTCTCGCCGTTTTTCCAATCTCCTCTCTTCGTTCGGTCTTTGTCTTTCGAACGAAATCGTTTCGTGGCGATCATCTGTGTCCGCCAAACTTAATCCCTCAACAAGAATATGCGAAGGATTGGTGAAAGATGTTTGCTCACGTTTGATCGTACTCGCAGTGATTTGATGAATACTTTAGATTGATGATTGTATGGAAGGAATTGGAATTATTTCTTCCTATTTTTGAAAATTTTTGATAGGAAATTTTTGCTATTTATGATTATATGTATTTAAACTTAAATTCAATAATTTGAATTTAATCAACAAATTTTTTAAAATACTTTAAACTATGTTAAAAATTATTATTAAAATTATTATTAATCTTATTGATTTTATAAATTTTTATTTGTCATTTAATTTTTAAAAAATAATTTTTGTTACTATGTAAAAATAATTTGAAATAGATTTGAATTAGATTTGAAATAAATAAAAGTAAATGATCATATCGTAAGAATTTTTAATTTGCTCATTTGCTCATGTATTATAAGTATTATTTTTTAACTACAAAATATTTCAAAAATGAAATGAAAAATCTTGCTTGACTTGAATCAAAATTTAAAAAAAAAAATTTTTTAAAAATTTGATTAAATTTCGATTTAAAATTAAATAAACTCAAATTAAGTTTAAATCTATTTAAATGCGATAAATGTAAAAATTAAGAATTTTTGAAAAAACGATATTTTTGAAATATGAGTCATTAACAATAAATGAATATAATTTTGTTATTTTCATTTTTTCTTAATCGGATCTTAATTAAAGTAGTTTTCCCAGAATTTCATGACGAAAATAGTTTTATATTATATTGAGAAGTAATATAAAAGTACATAAAAATAGCCATATTGAAAGATATCTTTTAACAGAGACAACAATATTAAGATGATGAGATTTATATCTTCGATCAAATATCATATTTTGTTGCTTCTAATGGTTTTCTTAGAAATTCATTTGTCATAACTAAATTGTGAATATTTATAAATTTTTATGAAAATTTATAAGATGCTTGATACATAAAAAATGATACGCATTATAATATTTAAAAAATAAAAAAAATTTTTATTTAAGTTCTTTTATTTATTAAGTTATTTATTAAGTTATGTTTTTAACCGTGTTCAATAATAAAAATTTGGTCTTACATCTACAATAATCATAATATATTCTGATCAAATGAAAGTTATCAAATTTTTTAATAATGTTGTTGATCAAAAAACTGATGTTGATGTTGTTGTTTAAAAAACTAATTATACTTATATATAAAAAAATATTATAAAAAAATAACAAGCTAATTATTTTAAACAATGTAAATGAATAATATTTACATCTTATATACGTGATAAGTAAAATAAAATACGGTAATTTTATTTAGAATAAAAGTTACTTTTCTAATTTTTAATTAATATCCTTGAAATATGTTATTAAGAATACAATTGAAATATTATAATTTTATTTATTTTACTCTTTGAAAACTTAATATTATCTAAAATCTTAATTGAAGTAGTTTTCCCGGAATTTCATGAGTCTAGATTAACATCGATTGTTAATTTTGGTTAAATTTTAATTTAAAATTAAATAAACTCAAATTAAATTCAAATCTATTTAAATGCGAACAAAAAAACTGAATTAAAAAATCTAATTTTAATTATAAAATATAATTTAGATCTAATATAAATTTATTACAAGCTTAATTCAATGCAATTCAAATCTAACCTAAACTTATCTTACCTAAATCTATTTTAAATCTAATCCAAAATCTATTTTACCTATTTTATCTATTTTATCTATTTAAATTTTAAAAATATAACATGTAGTATTGAAAATATTTTTATGAATATAAGAATATGTATTTTATTTTAATATTTTTTTAAAGATTATACATTTTATATATATAAAGATACATTTATATATATTATACATTTATTAAGATACATACATATATATTATATATACATTTTACATATATTATAAAGATTATACATATAATTTTTTATATTTTTTCTTTATATTTTTTCTTTTATAATAATAATATATATAATTTTTTATTCCTTATACATATTTCTTTTTTAATACAATTTTCTTATTAAATGAAAGTAATTTTTAAATTCAATAGTTATATTTCTTAAATCATATAACTTTTTTATTTTTATAATTAATTTTATACTATAAATTAAATTTAATTATAAAATAATTAAATTTATACTATAGAAAATGAATTTTTGATATAATCGACGACAAAAAAAAGAGCTATTCAGAATTGTGAGTTTAACAAAAAAAATTTAATAAAGTGAGTTTAATATATTCGAAATCAGTGATTTCGAGTATACAGTGATGATTTCGAAATTACAGTGATCTCTAAATGATCTCTACTGATCTTTCTAAATGATTATTTCTAACATAATGATTATTTTTATAATGAATTTATATAATTATAATAACCGAATAATCTTATTTCGTCATTTGTTTTGTATGAAAATTGTATTTTTATCATTATAATAATCTATTTTTATCATTAGTATTATATAATCTATTTTTATCATTAGTATTTCATTAATTTATAAATACAATGAAAATATTTCAATATTTCATTTAAATATTATTATTTTATAAATAATATTATTTTAAATATTATTAGTTGTGCTAAAAAAAATTATAAGCAATTTTAAAATTTCAAAATTTGTTATTATTGTTTACTATGTGAATAATCTAAAGTTAAATTTCCTTTTGTTACTTTTGTTTTCTTTTAAAAAATTGAGAAAGTTTTTAGAAAGTTAATAATTTTTATCAAATGATAGAAGTTTTTCAAAATAGTTACAATAATTATTAATCTTGAGAAATTTTAAAAAACTAATATTAAAGAACATTATATTTAAAAACAGAATTGTGTTAAATAATAAATTTAATTTTCAAAATCTAAGTATTAATTATTAATTATTTATTAATTAATAATTAATACTTACTTTTATTTTGTAATCATTAATAAAAAAATTTTAAGCTATTCTTTGAGATCAAAATTTCCATTTATAAATTTTACAAACTATTTGCATAATTTCATCAGACAATATATTTTTATAAAAATTTTAATAAAAATATTTATAAAAATTATATATTTCATGTATCTTTTTACAAAAAAAAAAGTATCTATTAAATATTTCTCTTTCCATCTTTAAAATACTATAAATGCAAAAGGAATCAACTAATCATAATAAATTCTTCACGTGTAAAGATAACTTTCTTATTAATATATACTGCTTCCCACATACGTCCCATTAACTTTCACTTATATATTCAATATATACATGTGTTCAAACTTTGTTTATAATAGAAGATAAATTCCATTCAACTAAATTTTATTTATTAGAATGAAATGTTATTTAGTTTTCTATTAAGAATTTTTTTAATTGAGTTTATTAATTGAATTCCACATGTATTAACTTTTTTTAAAAATATTTAATAATCAATAGATTGCAACTGTCATATATTTAAACTTTTTATTTATAATAAGATTTTATTTTTATTTGTACATTAATACAATTTATTGAATCTAAATATTATTTAGATTTTTATTAAATGAATTTTTGTCAATTTAATTCTGAATGTATATTCTTATTATTTTAATGAAAAATCTTAGGAATTAAAAATCATTTATTTTTTTATGATATTTTCATATGAATTTGAAATTTTCCATATCAATATCAATGTTTTCACACAATCCAATAATTTAAAAATATAAAATTATATATTTTCATTATTAAAAATATTTAATCATACTATTTATGAATTAAGAAATCTTGTTACATCTTGATATTTACAATAATATAATAATTTGAAATCTTTATATTTAGATCTTTATTTATTTCAAATTTTTCCAAAATTCTATCCAATTCATAACTCAAAAAAATTCATATATTTTATATATCGATTTTATGGTTTAAAAGATTTAATAAAATTTTCATTTTTATATCAAATTTTTCAAATTTCTATCAAATTATTTTTAAACCGAAGTATTTACATCGTATCTTACCACACCGTATACATTACTATCAAAGATTTAGACTATCTTTGGGAAGTAAGAGCGAGATGATATCTTCACTCGTTCCTCATCGGCTGGATCGAGAGGTTTCCATGTGAGAAGTCATGGTTATCTTGATGTGTACGGTGCTTAAAGTAGAAACCGCAGACCAGGATGCGTATAGACACCAAAGGAGCACGAAGCGAAAGCTGTCGGTATTCTTGCCTCTTTCTTTGTCTTCTTCTCTCTTTCACGCATCCTCCTCTTTTCTCTTTTTCTTCGTGACGGCACGTTCGATTATATGTGGGATAATACGGGTGAGAACACAAGAGGGACAAAGAAGTTACTTGAAGAAAGAAGCCGATATAAAAAAGACAGAGTGCAGAGAACGAGTGAAACGAGGAAAGAGAAAGAGAGGGACGTAATCTGGTTGGTCCACCGAGTTTCAACGGGGCAAGGATGAAGGAAGGGCCGAGGGCCTCGAGGCGGCCGCCATAATGCATCGTGAGAAGTGTGCATGGGGTCAAACGGGTCAAAAGAACGTCATGGCGTTCCTCGTTCCTATGGCGAAGCCGTTTCAATATGTCCAAACCCTCACCGATACTCGGTTAACGTTGAAACCTTTGGATACGTGATTCAACGACGACTTCATCGCGATTATTATGCCCCTTCAATCGTAAAAATCCCTCTCGCGTGCGGTCACCTTGCCTCTCGAAGAAGTCTTGTACCGCGAGAGGATAACACAACTTCAACGCTTCTTGAGAGAAGTTTTCTGTTATTGGAAAATGATGCTCATGGAACGAACTTACATATTGATACGATATAAAAATTCGAACGGTTGAAGTTGGACGAAATGGTAAATGCAGTAAAACTTATTTAATACGAGATGTGAATTGAATTTTCATGGAATTTTTGTTGTTTTTCTATATTGGAAAAATTACAGTAATATTTTTCATAAGATCAGAATATTGTAGAATTGACTATACTAAGTAATTGGCGTCAACGAAAATTTAATAATTATTAATAATTATAATAACATAATAATAATATAATAATATAATAATTATATTAATAATTATAATAATATAATATAATAATATAATAATATAATAATTATATTGATAATTATAATAATATAATATAATAATTATAATAAATAAATAAATTAAAGCATTTGATCATGATAATTTTGTGCTTTTTAATAAATTAATAATAAATTAATTATTTAATAAATTAAATAAATAAATAATATAAAATAATAATAAAATAAAAAAAATTATAAAACAAAAAATTTTATAATTGTATTATTAATGCAGCAATAGTTTTAATTCTTTTTAGTTGTCGCAAATAACATGTCTTATAATGTCTGAAAAATGATTGAATTAACATTAAATTAAAAAAGTATTTCGGAGATTATAAAATATTATATAGAATATTATATAATTATAAAATATAACTATAAAATAATTATAAAATAAGTATAATATGTTATATTAATATATTATGAATAGTATATATTTAAAAATATTTTTTTGATTCTAAAGATTAAAATAAATATAAAAATTAACATGCAAAAATGTTTTGAAATTGATTTATTACAAGCAAATTTAATTTATATTAGGTAAGATGAAATGAAGATAGAAAGAGAAGGCTTGTTATTGGCATCTTATTCTTTGTTTTGTTTCATCTGACTTGAATTGATTATAATAAATAATTAATAAACAATAACGTTTTTTATTGAAATATATTATAATTATATCAAAATCATACTGTATATTTACTGCATTAAAAAAAACAAATTGAGCATTATATCAAAACTAAATTATATATTATACTATATAAAAATTACTATAATAATACATATTTAATATATCATTAAGTCAAAACAATAATTTAGTTTCCTTAATTTTAAAGAAATTATAAAAAGGGATTAAATGTTTATCTTGTTTTAATTAATTAAAGAAATGTAAATTATTGCATCAATAACAAACAATATTAAAAGATTCTTCATTATTATTAAATCATTGAAATCATTCGGTTAGCAATAAGTATTCCGTCTTTCGTCATATTTATTCTACCATATATATATGTTTCGTTGTGTATGTACAAAGAGCAACGTTTCTACGATTTTTCAACGGGTCACGAAATACCGTCATCAGTCGTTCGCTGTCGCATCGAGGAAGCGATTTCTCTCTGTCTACGAGCGGACTGCATGATGCACGGACCTGCGAATTTTATGGGTTCTTAGTCGGATGAGAGGAATTAGAGAGCGAATGTCTGGCGGTGGTTGATCAATAGAATACCATGTTTATGCACTATACAGATGAAACACGTAAGCAAGGTGGTTTCTTGTGCGATTATGAATCCAATCATTTTTGGAATGAATTTTTATTTCGAGTATCATTTCGGTTTCGAGGAAGTCGGTATATACAGTTTTACGGAATGTAAGAATACCTCTAATATATCGTTACAAATGTAATAATACTATATTAAACGATATTACAATCATTTGTATGTATGTACAATCTTGGTATTATTGATATTTTTTATTTATTAAGAAGAGTATTATAAATAAATAATTTTTTCAATATCATGAAATTCTTGACTTTATTTTATTTATTTTTTTTTTTTTTTAATTGTAAAAATTTTGAAATAATTACAATTCTATATTTCATTATTTTATTTCTGCATTTCGAATATTGATATCTAGAAATCATCGATCTTATTATTATTATTATTAAACTTATTTTATTATTATTATTAACTGATTGATTATATAAAAGTTCAGCATAAGTTCTTATTTCTTATTTCTTTCAAAATTGGAACAGCTACTTCAAAAATTTATCATATTTAATTATATAATTTCTATGTTACTAAGATTTTTTCAATAACATAAATTTATATCTAACTTTATAAGATATTAAATAATTACGTACATCATATTTTAGATTATATTAAATAGATTTCTTAGGAGTTTTTACATATGCATATACTTAACTTTATTCCAAATTATTTATTCGATTTTTTTGCAAATCATTTTTTTTTAAAGAAATAAAAATACATGTATTTATTTATTTTAAAAAATCTACTCTCCTCAATCTTATATACAAATAGTAATATAAATTATATACAAATGAATATCTTACATTCTTGTCATTGTTAAAAAAAAATTATTATAATAATAATTCTGAATCTAATTTTATCGAACAAAAGAAATAATTATCTTTATTGCATCACGAAATGTCCATTCAATATATCATTTTTCTGACTTAATAGAATCAAAGTCAGTATATATTTTACTTTCCAAGCCAGATTCAATATTCATATTCTATTTCGAATTAATCAGAAATAATAATCCTTCAATTATATTTAATAAAATATAATCATTCTGTTGATATTGAATCTTGAATGTTTTGAAAAGATAATTTTATAACTACTTTAATCTTAAAAAGAATCGAACTTTTTACAAAGGTTTCTAATTTACATACTTGGAAATTAAAATTGTATGTAACAGGTTTTAAATAAAATATTTCATAATTTTATTCATTGAATTTGTTTAACAATAATAAATTGTTTAAAAATAATATTTCATTTACAATGTTTATTCTATTCTTTTTTTTTCTCAATGAAATATTCTATTTTTGCGACACTCTTTCTGAGAATAGTTACAGAAATAGTTATTAATGCAAAAAATTTTGAATTTAATTAATTTAATTAATTGAATTAATTTTAAAGATAACAGAAAGAATAATCAAAAAGATGAAAGAATTTCTGATAAAATATTTATAAAAATAAATATCTATATTAAAAATTTATTTTTAAACAAAAAATTCGAATTTACTCATTTAAATATCAGTGGAAGTATCGTTACTAATTTTTAAAGTATTTTATAAAAGTATTTATTAAATCTATAAATCTATCTCGCATGTAAGTATACTTAAAAATATTCACACAGAATTAAATCGGACAAAGTTAGAATCTTGATCTCATTACTATCAATAATCAGAATTATTATTTTCTGAAAATGAGGCAAACGATTTGTCAAACGCCCATACGTTCCTCCATACATACTCACGATTCACAATCAAACAGACAAGATCATTGTATATCGTGAATGAGACCGTGGAAGAAAGTTTTGCAAAATGTGGGACGGTTCTCGTTGTAAAATGATCTTCTCGACCACTTCCTTCCTCCTATACCGAATCGGGATCCGATGACCAGTTTGAGGTCGTCGATGACCGACGTGGGAAAGGATCGTCACTGGCTGGTCTTCCTTTGGCCTTCATGCTTTTACTTCTTTTATATATATTTATTTATCTTTCTTATTATTCCTGCTTTCTTTCTTCTCTTTTTTTTTTCTTCTTCTTCTTTCTCCTCCTCTATCGTAACCCGAACAATAATTGTTGGTCGGTCATCTTTGTCGTTTCTTAGTCATGTTATACATCTGCTACTCGTATAACTTATCAATTTTTTGCCATTATCGCCGCTGGGAGTGGATGGCATACCTTCGTTAATTTTGTAAATTTGCTACACGGTGATCGTTCTGCAATTTGCTGGCCAGAGGACGAGAGAAGGAACAAGCAAGACCGGATGGACGAGAGCTGATCGGCTCTTTGATCGATATTTATATTTATAATGATATTATACGTCGCTATAAAAATTGGTTGATCTTGTTTGGTTTATCGGGCGCGATACTCGACATGTTCTATCTCCAATCGTTTTTACCTCCTTTCCCTTATTCACATAAATAAAAAGCGGAATCGAGAAGATTGGTAAATGTATTGCTTCGGAAGGACTCGTAAGAACGTTTTTCGTTCAATCTTTGATTAAATAGTGTAAGCGTATAATAATAGGTTATCTATGCGATTTTTCTCATAAAAATCGATTATCAAAAAGATTAAATCAATAAGAAAAAATAGAAATTTCGCGAAATTTCATTGGATCGCATCACGATTCAGACGAGACTTATGTATAATATACATGAAAATATTATTCTTGGTAAATTGCTCAAATACTCAAATATTCTTACTACAAAATATATGTGTTATAAAGATAATTTAATAATCTGTAAAATATAATTGTCGAGATCACATATGTAAAATCTTAAATAAATCGATTGATATGTGAAATATATAAAATATTTAATATAGAGATGTGTTACTAACAAATCGCAAAAATCTAGCGTGGCTAATATCTGTGAATTAATTTTTCTACGATTTTTTTCCAATAATTAATAATATTTCATATAGTGATAATTATACATTTTGATATTTATTGATGATGATGATAATGATATAGCTTTGTTATTTGTAATTATTTAATTTATTTTAAAATACAAATATTCAATATTATAGCTCAATAATATAATTATATCTTATGATATAATTTCAAAATTTCAATTTAATTCATATGTACATATTTTTATTGTTTAATATTTATATTAAGAATTTGAATATCTTTGTATATTTATATGTACCTTTGTATTTATATCATATTATATTGTTAATCTTTCACAGAGAAGCATATTTTTCATATTTCCGCATAGACCAGATCTGAATGATATTTATTTCAAATAAATAATTATTATTTGATAAATAATATATTTCAAATGAAATCTACATAATTATACAATTATTTATGCAATAAAATATTTAAAAGAATGATCAGAAAAAATAAAAATCTTTTTGATTCAAGAATAAAATTCCGGATATCCAAATTGACTAGGAAAAGTTAATATAAGCAAGATTTAGATTCAATATGAATTGAGATATGAATACTAAATAATAAATTGAAACAATAAATTACTTCAAAGAATATGTATTATTTTTATTTTGTAATAATTTTTTTGTAATAAGAGAAGTAACTTTATTTCATATATAATATAAATAAATTTTTAAGTAATTTTTTATTTAATAAAATTCACTTAAATAAAATAATAAGTAATTTGATATAAAAAAAATTGTAATGAGATTTTATTTGAATAAGCAAAATTTATTATAAAAATCTATTATATTTATTTAATAAATTTAATTTTCATTTTAATTATTATAGATTATCATTGTAGTAATTAAAAAATATATATTTAAATTTAAATTGAAAAATACTATATAAGAAAATCTTTATTTTTGATGTAATTAATTATCTAATATTGATATAATAAGAGAGAATTAATTGAAAAATTATTTGAACAAATTCAAATAAAAAAAAAAATAAGAAATTATTTTATTTACTTGAGAGCTAAATATCGAAATACAATGGATTCTATTTATCCGATTTGAAGGATAAGATAATTCGTATAAATCATTCAAGTAATAAAAGTCCACTAAACTCTGCTCTCTGCTATCGTTTCTTTATTCATATAGCAATTGATATTTATATAACTGGATTTATATTTACATATTTGAATATATAGATGTCGCTTTTACGCCATTAATATGATGCGAATATTTGTTAGTATAGTAGAAATTCGGTATATATAAGAATTCGGTAAATTGGACATTTCAACAATGTTTGAATAAATGGAGTTCTACTATAATCTATATCTATAAGAAAAAAACCATTTATTTAATTATTAAAATAATTGATTTTACTATTAAAATTAGTTATTTAGCATTCAATTAAATTAACATATGATTTTTTGAAATAACATCTTTAAAAGTATTATAGATTTACAACAAATAAAATAAAACAGAATGTCCCACGTATGCGATTTACTATTTTTCTGTAATCAAATAACAAAAAATGTTTTGAACTAATGTTTAGTGAATTACAAATGATAAAAGTTTGAAAAAAATAATTCTGAAAATATTCGTTTTCATTACAAAATCATAATCACCTTAAATAATATAAATTGAATCATATTATTAAAGAAATTATTTTATGACAAATTTAAAAAGTATAATATATGATATTTTTATTAATTCAATATTAGATTTTCATTAATGAAAATAATAATATTTCATTTATTTTAATAATATATATGTATATAATTTTAATAATGCGTATATTAACTATATATATTATATTAATAATTTTTATGTACTTATTTTTCAATATAATATAAATGTACATCTTTGATTTTATTCAAAAATTAAATAGATAGATAGATAGATAGATAGAGAGAGAGAGAGAGAGAGAGAGAGAGAGAGAGAGAAAGAGAGAAGAACGAATATCCTCTCTCTGACAACACGATTACGAAATTATCTCTCGTGATTAATATTTAATGGACGAAGTGATTGGCTTATTTTTTTCAGTTTAACACTCGCAAATTACGATCTGATCACAAATTGCATTGCAATTTTATATATTCGACACGATAAATGCGTTAATAAAGTAGCAACATTGTTTCGTTCGAAGCGCCACTTATGATTCGTTACGATTTCCAAAAATATATGCTTGTCGAGATATTAAAGTAATTCCTTTCGAATGTTTTTAATTGTGAAATTTCGAACGTTTAATATGATCGTGTCAAATTATCATCAGCCTCGAGCTATGCTTGAGGATAAAAGTAGAGCGATTTCTTTGCAAACATCCTTGAGGATTCGATGTAATATTCAATTAGTAGATGTTGTTAAATTCATTTAATCATTGTCAGTAAAGTGAAATTAATTTTAAGTGAAATTAATTTTAATTGAATTAAATTTAATTTTAATTAATTTTAAGTGAAATTAAAATTAGATATTTTTAGAATAATAAGAGTGTTGAATGATACTTATCGTTTTGAAATCTCGATTTTCCAATTTCTAGATTATTTAGCTTTCTGATTGTAAAATAAAAAATAATCATCTAAATAATTCTATTGTTGTAAAAATAGAAGTAAAAATTTCATAAACAATTTATAATGATAATTTATTGTTTTTCAAACTTTGTCGATTTATAATGACAAAAAATCGCAAATATATAATTTTCTGGCTATCATTGAATTGATTCGTTAATAATATTTATTTGATTGTTTTGAATCTTTATAGAATTGAACTTTAAAAGAAATTATTAAAATTATATATATCTATTTTGAAGATATCTATTTTGAAGATATCAGCATAATATTTTCATTTATATATAGTATCTTTATTATTCACATCTGATATCAATCATAATATGTATAGTTCGATTTTTTTTTTTTTTTACTTTTTTTGGATTCTTTTAAATTTTTTTAAATTTTTATATGTTCATTATATATTCATTATATATTCAAACATTTAAAGGTTCGATACTGGTTCTAATAATTTTGATACTTTTGATATTGCTGCGATACTAATACAGCTTGATATTATGGCATATATTGATAGCATATACTGATTAATGTTAATGTTATTTTAATGTTAAAATTGATACCAGCATATAAATTTAGATAAATTTAGTATTGATATATATCGAAATATAGAGATATATAGAGATAAACAAAAAAAAAAAATATCGTTTTTTGATATCGATATCTCAATAAAACAATATATAATTAATCTTAATCTCGTGAAAGTATCGATACGCATTTGATACTTTGCTTTGATATCTATTTTATTATCTTTATTTGATATATATCTCACTTCTACTAATTGATTATTTTCTCACTTTATACTATTAATGATCTTGATCATGATGTTTAAAAATAAAAGTTAAAATAAGTATTAAAATCTTTGTAATTTTTGTATTAAGCTAATATTGAAGTTATTAATTAAATTATATTTGTTATTTTTTTCAGAATCTTTCAATTTTCATATTTAAATATTATTTTTATCTGGAATTCACTTGTGAAAATAATTTAGAAATCAATTATTATTATTACTTATTAATAAATTATTAATTAATTATTTATTTATTAATAATTCATTTCTGAAATGTATCTTTTTTGGTTTTTTTGGTTTTTTTTTAAATTTGTTTCTATTTAATTTTTTATAAGAAATCATTTTCTTTCTAATTATATTACAAAGATACAAAAATCTTGTACTTTAAAAATTATCATTTTAATTCAAGCTGGCCAATCTATTCTAATTATTCTATCTGAAAAAAAAGAAGTGAACAATAAATTAATCATAGCTTCAATAAATCTTTTGAAACAAAAGATATGAAAATAGAGACAAACTAGCAATTAGAGAAATCTTTATTTGCAAGAGCAAATAAGATTCCGTCAAACTGAGTCGATCAATGGATCTTAGTTAGCGGTATAAAGCATCGAGCCGCAGTTAATAAATAAACAAATAACTGTATAATACGTGTTACAAGCCTATTGTGCATTATACAGAAGGCAGCTCTACTGGTTAAAGCAGCGGTCTCTGAGGTAATATAATGTCCTATCTGCTGCAAGGCATTATGGCTCGGGAACCCGATGCGCTTGCCCGACTATGTGTATTACATATTCGTTCCGTGCGACATATGCAGAAGTATTTGCATTGTACGATCGTTATACAACGTGCTTGAGAATATGACCTGTTCAATTGTGGAACGGCCTCGAAACGGTTTCGAATACGAATGAATACGAATTTTAGAAGAAAAATTATTGGAAACAAAAGACAAAAATTCTATATTTTTTATGATAGAAAAATATATTAAAAATATAATAAAATAAATAATTATTATTATAACAGAGTATTATTATAATATCTAGAGTTACAAATTATTATTAAAAGTTAAAGTTAATATAAGATTATAGGTACTTATAATTATGCATTTCTGTGCATATAGCGAATTCGCAAAGGATTTTTCAAAAAAGTTATCGCAATTTATGGATGAAAATGAATTCTTATTTAATTTTAAATTTTCCTTTTAAATTTTTTTGATATTATTATATAATTTTATTGTATTTAACCAATTTTTAGGATTAAAAATAAAGAGAAGAAAAAGAAGAAGAAAATAAAGAGAGTCAAAGAAGAGATTATTCTTTTTTCGAAAAATTGATATTTTTTATAACTTATTTTACTATTAAATAGAATAAAAATGTTTAATGAATAAAATTTTTTTCTACATTTTTTGAATCTTACTTTTTTTTTTTTTTCTTTACTTCTATTAAAAAGGGACAAAACTTTCTTATATGATAATTTATTCAATAATAAATATATAATTGGTAAAATAATAGTACAACTTGTATAATATTATTGAAAAATATAAATGTCAAAATGTAATTAAAAAATGTAAAAATTATTAATTATAATTTTCCTTAATATAAAAATTATACAATAAAATATTTCTATAATCAATTAAGGATTCAAAAAAAAACCTAATCTTTTATTCATTATGCTGTTTGTTTCTATTAACTGTAGATACTCAATATTATATACTTATCGCATATATTATATATAACAGTTATTCTGTAATTATTCAGACATTCAGACATTGATATAATTTTTTTTGATTTAATTTAATATTTTGATTTTTATTTTTTATATCTTGGATAAAAATAAGCAAAATATAGCAATAATTTTATATATAATTTTATAGTAATTATTTTTATTACATTTTAAAATATGATATATAGATTTCAAAAAAAATTAATGACTTAATATAAATATTGTTGTTCAAAAGAATAAAAAAGAAATAAATTTTTCTTATTTTAAAAATATTTAGAATCTATAAATCCAAGATAAAAATATGATAATAACTTTTTATTTGAAATTAATAAATTTTATTTAAAATTTATTTGATTCCATATTATTTTTCCATATTTCCATATTTTAATAAATATTAAATAGTTTCATGTTAGTTTTATGTTAAAAATTATTTTGTATTAATAATTAAAAGTATTTTCTATTTCTTTCTTAAACTTATTATTTTTCTTTAATTTATTATTATGTCTTTTGATGATTCTTTTTAAATAGAAATAGAATTATACAGAAATATAATAATATTCTGTTATAATAATAATTATTTATTTTAATATATATTTATAATTACATCTCTATAAAAAAATTTATTTTAATTTAATAATATAAATTTATAACATGTTCGAATATTTTTACAAATTCAAATTGTATTTTTTTTTAATTTTTTTTAAAAATTTTACTAGTAGCCGAACATTTTAAATTATTATTAATTTTTATGTACATTATATACATAGCATAAAAAAAATGATTATTTTTTAAAAATGAAAAAAAATCGGAAGTGAAAAAAGTAAATTATATATTTAATATTTTATTAATTATATATTTAATGTTTTAAAAAATTTTAAATTTTATTATAATAATTTTATTATATATCAATGATTATTTTAAAAGCGGAAATTCATAACATTATTAATATATTTAATTAATTAGTATTAAAAAAAGAATATTAATATAAAGAAATTTAAATTTTATTTTAAAATTTTGTAATTTTTAAAATCGATTATTTGTTTTATAAAATTTTTATGAATAAATTTTTTATTAATATGATTCTTTTTAATTAATTGATTAAGCTGCTAATTGTTTCTAGAATTGTTTAAATGTTTTCTTGCAATTTGTCTATCAAATATATACATATTTTTCAAATTTTCAATAAATATAGTCATTAGGTAACGATTTGAACTCAAACAATTCTAATATCTCTAATTCTTTTATTCATTTTATTCTTTAATTCATAATATTTTAATAATTGTTCATTAGTAATTATTTCTAAGTTAATATTAATATAAATTTATAATAAATTTCAATATCATCAATGAAACATTATTTATAATATTCTTAATATTTTTAATATTAGTACTAATAAATATATGAATATATATTCTATAGACGAAAAATATAAATATAACATAAAAAATAATTAAAAAATATAAATACAAAATAAAATAAAAAAATGTTTCAACCTTCAGAATTCTCTAATAATAAAATAAATTTTTGTTTAGGTCATATTTATTTATATATTTCCATATATATTTTATATATTATTTATATATTTCCATAAAAATAGGCTTGCATATAAACATATAGTAAACATATTTAGTTTTAATGAAAAGACTTCATTCAAGAAAATAGACAAAAAGTATTATTAATTTAAAATTATATTCTTTGCATAAATAAGATAAATACCAAAAAAAAAAAAATATTTTTATGACATATGTAGAAAAATTGTGTAATTGATTCTGATTCTTTTTTTTGTAATCCTTGTATTACTTTTTATCAATCCTTTTATCAATATAAAAAATTTTTGCCATAATTTAATTTTCAATTTTAATAGTTTTTTGATAATAAAATAAAATAAAATATTATGTTAAATAACGACAATTCAAATGGATATGAAAATTTCTTGATAGTAAAAAATATATATAATGTAAAAAATCATTTCTTGCATATATATGTACAAAGTGTAAGTAAGAGAAATATGTATTTAACTACAAAATATTATATTTGTTATTTATTATTATTAATCTTAATTACATTTGTTATTTACAATTGTTTAGATAATTTTAAAAAACTTTTTTATAAATAAATATAGATAAAAATTTGTACTGTATTTAAGCATAGTTAATATATATTTAGTAAACTAATATTAAATCGTTAAAATGACAAAATTTCACATACATATATATATTCATAAATATTTCTGAAATTTTATAATAATAATAATAAAAATCTAGAAATTCTTTTATTTCATTTTTATCACTATATGTGAATAGTTTCAAAATCAATATTATAAAAAAATTATTTGTCTATTATTTATTGTATTATATATATCTATTATTATTATTATTTATTTATTGTATTATTAATCTTAATATTATAAATTCTTTTTTTTTCTTTTTCTTATTAATATTTCATTTTCTTCGAATCAAAAATCTTCTCAACAATTTTCCTTTAATTTAAGAGACGCCCAATTTCGATAATTTTAAAAAAAAGCAAGTAAACAAGCAATTGGTCACTTGAATCACTGTAGAGGTTCGATTATGGCTCGCGCGTGTTCGGCGTAGGTGGGCAAGTAGGAACAAGCGGCGAACAACGCGTTTATTCAAATACATTCAATTAATTTCCATAGGAAGACAACAATGGCTTCCACGCCGTGTAATCGTCTTTGCCGATATGGCTCGGCCTGTATACACGTATGCCTACGTAACGGCATTAAATCTTCAACCGTTTTACTTATCTCGAATCTGTTCGTGAAATATTATCCTCCCGCGCTTTCGTCAATAAACCACCGACTAACCGCGTGTCGTTTGTAACTCAGTATGATATCCTGGATACCATGAGAACAAATATGTAGGAACATATTCAAGTACTTTCGATTTTCTGCTTATCTTTCGCGAGGAATCTATTAAAAGAATTGTGGTTTTCATTTATTCGATCAAAATCAAATTTAAATTGAAAATGAATAAATATTTATTTCTTTAAATTTAGAAATTTTTATCTATATCTATTTATAAAAAAGTTTTTTAAAATTATCTAAACAATTGTAAATAACAAATGTAATTAAGATTAACAATAATAAATAACAAATATAATATTTTGTAAACAAACATTAAGTCTAATATAAATCTAAGTTCTAAAAACATAAGGAATAATTATTGAAAAATTTTTAGAATAAACTTCCCAATTTTAAAGGAAATAATATATAGACAAATGTATATTAATTTAAATTATATTAAACGCTTAATCAATTTCATGATTCTACGATTTAAGTTAAGTTTTTAGTTAAAAAATCAATATAATACATATCAATACATTGGCCAATCTTTACTATTGGCTATCATTATTATTATTATTATATTTATATATTATTATTGACTTTTTCTATTATCTATATTACATTAGGATATATAATAAATGAAGAAAAGTATATAATTATGACAAATCAATACGAACTTTGATAATTTTTTAAAAAAATAATATTTTATATGCAATTATTATTTCTCTTATTATATTTGTTCAAATTTTTTTTTAGTTATTATTTTTCCTAAAATTAAACAATAAAAATTAAAAAACATTGATTATTCGAATTCGAATACAAATCGGATAAATTCTTGAATAATTGGATTTCTTGAATAATCGACCATGAAGAATCAAATTTGGCAATACATGATGAAATGATTTTTAAAATATGGATGTTTGTTATATAAAGAAATACATACTTATTAAGAGAAATATTGAACAAAATATATCATTTAAATTATTAAATTTCGAATAATCAATGTTCAGATAATCATTCATTTGAATAAACAAATTTTGAATAATCGTTTTACTACAGCTATTTCGAGATAAAAATAAAATTCACATTGTCTCAAGATATTCGCAAAATCATGATTGAAATTCTTCCTTTATTCTTCTTCGTTCAACTCATTTGTTCAACGTAATTAATCGTCGGTTCGCAATATATTTCACACAGTGATGCATCGAAAGATGGATTGTAGAATGCAACGATAGCGCATGAGAAAAAAAGAAAAAGAGAGGACGAGAGATATACATGGACGTAGCAAGCTGTGAATGGCTACGCCCTTGATGGAATGGAAAGAGGACACGGGAGGGGAAGTACAAGAGGGGCGGTTAATTAATGGGGCGGCAACCGACCACTTCCCTTGGCTTTACACGTTTTCTCCTTCCTTCCTCACCTCTCTTTCCTGCCTTTCCTTACTCCCTTTCTGATTAGTATTTCTTTTTTCTCCTCTTTCTTTCTTTTTTGGCATCCTCGATTTTTGCATTTCGCTCCACCTCATGTTTCGCTTTGAACTTGTTCGCCTCACGGCGATTGATTTTGAAAGCAATTATATACATTGTAGATAGTGGATCGAATCGAGTTAATCTTATATGGATATATGAAAATGGCGAACTGGATAGCTTCGAGATATTGAATATGTAGCGCGCCATTAGAAATTAAAATTAAATTTGTCGTCTTTTTTAAGGAATCGATTTTCCACATTTAGAATTTTGTTTAAAAAATGTTACGGATTTTAAATTATAAATTATATCAATTATAATATTTTAAAAATATTTTAATAATTATTTTGTATCTAATTATAAGTGTCTAATTATAAGTAATAGATGGACCTTTTCATGTTCTCTAACTTTTTTTCATGTTCATATTCGCGTTTATATTTAAAATTTTTTTTTTCGAATATTATTTTATTTAATAATTATTGTATTCTTTTTAATAAGGAATGAATTTCTCATTTATTATATTGATTATCATTAAAATTTTATATTTCTTTTTTTTTAATATAATAATGTTTATTATTCATTAGTTAATATTAAATTTATTTATTATTATTTTAAAAATTTTGCTTTAAATGTATTTTTATCTTTTTAATTATTATATATAGATAGGAGATGAATTTTTCATTATATTATTTTATTTGAATGGTTTTTATTTTTAATTAAAAATTAATGAAAATGTTGAAAAACAAAAATCAATTATAGGATTTCATACTTCTCTTTATATATTTTTTCAATAAATATCATTTTAAATTTGAGTGTTTATTGTGAATCAAAATGAAATATATATTTAAACTTTTTAACATTTAAAGAAAGTTTAAATAACATAATTCATATATCAAATTTTAAATTATTTAATAATTTTTTTATTTATATATTATATTATATTATATTATATTATATATATAAACTTTGTTGCATTTTAACAATCAAATATTGCATAATTATTATTCAATATTATTCAATTTCAATTTCCATTTATGGAAACTTTAACAAATAAAAAAAAAATAATAAAAATATTTATAAAATTATTTTTTTATAATATTAAAAAGAAACAAAGTGAAGAAATATAAATTATAAAGTATACAATAATTGAATTGATAAATTTTTACTTTAATTTTTGACAAATTTTAAAAATTTTAAATTATTTTCGATTTGATCAAAATATTAAAAGAGTAATAATTTTTATTAAGAATAAACAATAAACATTCATTGTTATTTTATTAATCAAAATTATTGTTATTGTTTTCAATTAAATGCAAAAAAGTACATCACATTATGTGTAATAATTTTAAATATGTTACATAAATTACAAAAATTAAAATAAAAAATGAATCTATTTTTCTCTTGTGTCGAAATTTTTAATTTTGTTTTTAATTTAATTGTTAATTTTTCGAATAGTTAAATTTTGTATTAACTCATGTCAGTAATTAATCGATGGTCGGATTTATTGTTTGTTTTTTCTAATAAACTTCTTCTCGAGCCGTCAAAGATTAGAAATACGATATAGTATATAGCATCATGGCGAGATCGTGGTAATAGTCCATGATTAAGGGTATTAAATCTTTCCTCGTGCACTGTTCATCTTGTATTTTCCATCATTTTTGTGGTTCGACCTGTCTCTTCGTGCATGTCTTATATCCCGATAGGGTAACACCTACGCTGACAAAGCTATGGCTATTCGTCTTTGAAGATACATCGATTATTCATCGAAGAAAAACTATTAAATCGAAGGATCCTCCTTTCGTTTCATATCACTTTGCTCTTATTGTTCCTTCTTTATATTGTTTCGCGATTTTCGATTTCATGATTTTTTATCGAGCAATCAATGCTTTAATTTTTTGTTTTAAAATTATTGAGAATTATTTTTTAATAATTTTAATAGTTTGAAATAAAATAGCTTATTATAATATTATATAGTTACTAATTATAATATTATATAGTTATAAAATATAGTTATTATAGCATTATATAGCGTGAAATCGATGGTGAATTGCGATATATTTTAAAGTAATATTGTACAATTTAAAATTTATAGTTCAATTAAAACAAAACAATTTAATAGTTTTAATAAATAATAAAAGTTTTGAATGAATAAACAAAATAATGTTTAAAATATTTATTTTGAATTATCGAATATTTTTTAATTCAATAAAATAATAATTAAAATAATTAAATTATTTTAATAACTTTTAACTTAAATTAAAATAAATTAATTTTAGAAGCTTCTAAAATATAAAAAAATATTTTTATTTATAATACAATCATATTGTAAAAATTTGTGATACATTTTAAATTAATATTAACGTAAATTGAAAATTATTTTTTCTAATAATTTCTATTTCTTCTAATAATTATTCTATTTCTAATAATAATATATTAGTACATAACATTGTGTTATAATTATGTTATAATTTTGTTATTATGTTGTTATGTTATAATGTTTACTTATTCTTCAAAATTTGTATATTTTAAATAATTATATTAATATTACAATAGCATGTAATTCCATATTCTAAATGTTTCTATAATTTGCACTATTTAAAATAATATAATAAAATAATATATACAAAATAAAATATGCAAATTTTAAAAAACATTTAAATACATTAAATTATAGATTAATTATAAAATATAAAAACATTTAATAATAATTGTAATAATAATATATAATATGAATGTCGAAATATATCAGTTGTGAGAACATGAAAATTATGACAATAAGAATTAAATATATTACATAGTATTGGAATAATACAAAGTATAAATATTGAAATTTGTAATTATTTTTTAAAATATTACTACTATTATATCAAGAATTATAATATATATTATATATTAGAAGATCAATTATATTTAATAATAGATATTTATTAATCTTATCATTTATATTATATTATTAATTACAATGTATAAATTTAATATTTTAGAATGAATATATAAAACTTAATATAAATATATATATATATAAAAATTTTGAATCTACTTACATATATATATATATATGTAAGTAGATTCAAAATTTTTATGTAATTTTTTTTAAGTAATTATTTTAAATTTATTTTTAAATTTCTTTTAATCAAAATTATTTTTATATAGTAAGAAACTAATAACTGAATAAAATAATTTATGAAAAGTTATTTATGAAAAAGTAATTTATTGTAAATTATCAAAAAAAAATTTTATGAAATCAATGAAAATGATATTTAAGATATTTAAATTTTACTTTTATCAATAAATTTTTTAAGATAATATTAATAATATAATAAATCAATAAAGATAATTATTTTCAAATGATTTGCGGTAAAAAAATCAATGCTCAACAAATTTATTGATAAAACAAGAACTAAAATATGAATATAAAAGACAATTTTCGTTTACTATTAATACCAACTATATCAATTTTGTGTCTACTTTACAAATTTTAATTTTGACATTTCAAAGTCAATGATGTGAACATATGTTTTGTATTATGGAGATTTTCTATTTTATAGTTGTTGCGTAGGTAGAATTGTGTTATAAATTTTTCTAAGAAATGTAAAAGATGTTTTCCGGTTTTCCTTTTGCATGCACATTTAATACAAGTCTTATCATCAATATATATATATGTATACATATATATTTCGAATCTTGTTATATTTTTTGCAATTTTATGAATGTTTTTTTTATTATTTATTATTTATTAATTTTTATTTATTTTTTTTTGGTTTTTTATTTGAAATTAAAAATTAATATCATCGATCTTTAGTATCGCATTAATTCGTATATAAATTATAAATACTTTCTAAATATATAATAATTCATTTAATGCTATAATGCTTCCTATATCTTATTTTAGAAAATTTAAATATGAAAATTTCACAAAAATGAGTGATATCACTTTCCGATTATTAAAAAATAGGAATGGCACAAAATAATCGTCTATATAATATTTCGTATATATTTCGATATTTTGTTCCATCTTAATATATTTAACATTTTTTTCATCATGATCAGTGATTTTCCAAGATTAAACAAATCCTAAGAAATCCATTAATATTTATAATCATCATTAGACAGGTCGATATAATCCGGCACTTGCTGGCAAGATATATTAAGAATACATTTCCCGTGATACCTAATCCAAGAATGCTTCTCCGGTATCATTGGACTCCTTGAAATCTTCGATAACATCGGTGGCGTCCGATGCACGGATAATTTGTCCCGAGATGACTTCCAAAACCATCGTTCTTGGTTATTAAATTCCCTCGCGACAGCGGATCCTGTGGAATCTCTTCAAATTTACATTCTTCCGAACAAACCGACTCTTCCATTCACAACATCGTTTCTAAAGATTTACTAAACGGTTTTTCCGAACACTGTACTTGTTATTATATATATCCGTCGCTTTTCGAATTTTCCTCAAAGAATTGAAACGCTTAAATATTATTTATCTCTTAGCTTTCTCCTCTCCTTTTTCTTCGATCGTTTGCTTTCGATAATTACATAAATAACTACATAAAACTACATAAAACTATAAAAAAAAGAGTGCTTACGTAAAAAGTGATAGATAAGAGATTGGCTAAATTTTTTAAAGCAATCAATAGCTTTTTATTTAATTTTCTTTTATTTTTTTAATAGATAATTTTATTTTGATTTGTAAATATTTTTATTAATATTCTGAGAATAAATATTTTGTGAAATAAGAATTGATTGCATTATATATAATAAAATATATAATTATGAATATTATAATAATATTATAATATTATTAAGTATTTTTATTTTATTTCTCTATTAAATAAAATAAATTTTTATTAAAATAAATTATAAATAAAATATAGAATAATATATGTTATATCTATTATTATTATTCACTTTTATTATTTTTATTAATAAAATTTATTAATAAAATTAGTTCTTAAAGTTTTTAAAATAATTTACTCTTGTATTAATGTATTCTTTATATTAAAAATTAATAATATTATAGTATTTAATAATATTCGAATTTAATTGATTGATTATATAAGAATGTTTCATGAAAAACTTGTTTACTTCAAAATTAATAATAGCGATTAAACGACTATTATTCCAAACTATATACTATCATTTATATGTGTAATAGACATAATAAACTATATCTATAAAGGATAATATATTCATCAACATTTATGGAGGATTGATTGATTGTAAAAATATATAAAATTATCGATTAAGGTTTATTTATTAAGATATAAACAATTTAAATTTTTCTTTAGATAAAGTGAAACAGAAACAAAGTGATGAAGATATCATGATAAATCTCGTTCTATTTTTATATCATTTCAGTTCATCTTTTATATCATCACTTCATCATTTTATATCATTTCATTCATAAATTTCAATTATAATTATAATTTAATAATAATTTAAATAAATTAACCAGCATTTTATAGTTATTTTAGAGAAATGATTTTTCAAAGATGTTTCATATTTTATAAACATATTAATATGATGATATAATAACATGTTAATATAAAATAGTGCACAATCAAAATATAATTTATTATAGTATTAATATATAAATTATTAGTTAATACATATTACCTGCAAATATATATTTTTTCATAAGAATATAAAAGAGTTATATCCTATTTTATTAATAGAATAAAAACTCTGAATAATATTATTCCATCATATCATGTTCATGTATTACAAATTAATATTAAAAACATAACTTTTATTTTAATTTCATATCTTATAATAGCAAATATATTGTAATTTGAAATATTATCTATATTAAAGTTTAATTTTAATTTTAATTCTAAATAATAAATTGATTATCTATACAAAAAATTACAAAATAATAATTTTATTTATCTATATAAAAAATGACAAGATAAGAATTCAAAATTTATTTGATATATGATAAGATTTTCAAAATATATTAAAATCAATTCAATTTTATTTATATAAATATATAAATATATATATAATAATAATATATAAAAGTAATTCAATTTTATTTAGTAATAATAAATTTAATAATTATATAATATTAATAAGTATCAAGAAGAAAGAGATAAAAATATAAAATGTTCTTTTTACTTTTTAATCTAATAAATCTTAGAATAGCTATAAAAAAATCAAATGAATAATTAGAAAATTTTACATGAAAAATGTTATTTTTTCGTAAGAAATGGATCTATAATAAACATGATAAGCATGTGTTTGTAGATCCTAATTGTAGATTTTTTTGGTCTTTGTTTTTTTTTTTCGTTAAATTTGTTCTTGACATTTAAATAAATAATTGAATTATATTTCATTCATCTTTATTATATTTCTTCATCTTTATATTTGTTTTCAACTTCGAACTATTAATTAATAATTTTCATCTTAGTCAAAAATACAATATGGTTTAAATGTGCACTAAACATTTATTGATTATAGTAAAATTTTTTAATTTTTCAAAATTATAAATTTAAAAAATCGTAAAATAATTTAGAATAGATTCCTTTTAAATATGCACTTATAAAAATTTCACGTATCCAGGGAAACAAAAGATATCCATTAAATGAAAACTAAAATCTCATTTTATTTAGTTTCAATTATCATTATTAATCAAAATGTATTCCATTTTTGTATTTATATGTCCTCTACATAGCAACCTCTTCGTTTTATCAACATCCCAAAATCCAAAAAAAAATTCTGCCGGTGGTGATTCCGCTCGTTAGATACCAGAACCGTATATGTTTGCGTTCTCCAAATCTTTTCCCTCTCCCTCTTTTCTCTTTCGCAACAACACGCTTTCTAAAAAGCGACCGTATTTTTCGCGATAGAGGCGCGGTTGTACACGGGTCGAGTACAGAATGGAATTCCACCACGCTTCTCCCAGCCGAGAAGGGTTCCACAGGGTAGTTTTTCCTGAGCAGTCGTGGGCCTCCTTTTATTCGTGTTGTCCTAATTCGAAGCGAGCGATCGGGGCGCGGACGACGATGGAATGCTCCTTGGCATGCGGTGCCATTCGTTCCGACCCCTTTCCCTCTCCTCCTCACCCTTCTTCTCTCTGTCCCCGCTCGTCGCGCACCAGCTGGACGGTGGGCTAGCTTCGACCAACCCCTGGTAATTAATTTAACTTCTTGCCCCAACGATGGCGGCTGCTAATGGTTTTCTTGTACCCTGTGCGAAACTCGGACCATGTCGTCCTCGCCTCTCCATCCTCTTCGGGAGAATGGAGGCTACTGGCGGCGTGCCACGGCTACTGCGACAACTTGAAATATTTCGGGAGAAGGATATTTGTTCCCGGTTTTTTCGATCATTGGAAAAATTCTAAGATTTCTTCGTAAATAAATATTCGAGTTCTGCGTATAAGAAAGTCGTTTGGATATGAAATCGATTTTGAGAGTTTGATGGTTGCGAATTTGTCAGGTTTCGTACACAAGTTCTATTTCATGATAAATAGAAAAAAAGTAAAATTATGTGACGCAAAATAATAGTGAGAACAATAATAGTAATTAAAATTTAAATAAAATTAATGATTTTTCACGATAGCCATTGTCTATTATTTAACAAATGTTTTTTGTTTCCGTAAAGAAAATTTTTGTATAGAAAATTTTTATAGATATATTTCAATGTATATTTATTTTATAACTTTTAAAAGTAAAAAATGTAATATATTGTATCGTAATTTTAGAATATCAATGAATATTTCAATCAAATACATTGGATTTTTAATCGTGATATAATATGATATAAAAATGATATAAAAAAGTGCTTACTTGAAATTTAATTTTTTTTTACTTTTGATTAAGAACAAAATAATTCAAGATATTCAAAATAATTCATTATAGGAATTGTCAAAAATATTAAAATTCAAAATGTTATTTTAAAAATGTTGTTAAAATGTCTTATAAAAAGATATTCTCTAGAATTAAAATTTTTTTATATCAATAATTTTGAATTTATTTTATCTTTTATAAATTTAAGTCTATTTATATAATTTATCTTTTTTTCGAATAATCTATTTGCAATTGTGATCTATTTGTAATCTATTTGCAATGTTAACACTGCTTACAATTTCTTATGATAAATTAATTTAATGATTTTAAAAAAATAATGATGAAGAATATGATATAATGGAAATTTATATTATTTTTTAAAATCAAATTTTATAATAGAATTATGATTAAGAATTTAAATTAATGTTTCTATCGATCGTAATTTTCAAATATATTCATCATTTTCTATTTATAATTATTGATAAATAAAAATTATAGAATAAAGATTTCAGCATTTGGATAATTTTTAATATAACTAAATAGATATATGAAAATGATTCATTTATTGTAAAGGATTAACAAAATTTTAAATAATAAATAATAATGAAAATATTATTATTATTTAATAATAATACAAATTTATTATAATCGTATATTTTAAGTATTTTATATTTACTAAAAATTTTTAATAAATTTTGCTAAATATCTCATTAATATTTTAATAATATTTTTATCGTATCTTATACATGATTCATCCTTAAAAATAAAATATATTTACTTTAGTTTGTTAAAAATATATTTTTATATAATTATAAGACTAAAGAAGAAAAAAAAGACTGATTTATTTGAATATTATAAAAAGAAATTGTGATTTAAAAAAATTTGGAAAACATTGATTTAGATATAGGAATAAAAAATAAGGAATGTTTAAGATACACAAGATTTCATTTCCAAAATGTTTTATACTGATGATTGTTGAATACTTTTTCAATTGCATGGTTTATGCGATATTTATTTAAGAAATTTTTTGACTACCTCGTGAAGATGTGAACAAACATCAAAGACTGCGAAGTTAAATGGTTTCATAAAACAAACTACTGAAAGTTCTTTTATTTCTTTATCGTTCAAATATTGGTTTAAATTCTCAATGTTCCAAAAATAAAATCACACACCTCCTTTGATAAATAATTTGAACAAAATTTGAAAAGTACATTCAAGGAGTTTTTTAGATATAATCTCATATTGGATGTTTTATTAACTTCTTAATAATATATTTAATATTTAATATTTTTTACTGTATGTTCAAACATTAGAAAAAACATGAAATTTTTTTTTTAATTTATTTTTTAAATATTGTCTAATATATTGTCTAAATATATAATAAATCATGCAATTCTTAATTATTATTCTATTTAACAAAATTAATATATTTTTTCTTGAAAAAAATATAATTAATTAAATTATAATTAATAATAAATTTATTTTTAATTTGTTTTAAATAACATTTTGAGAATTGTTATAAAAATAATAATTTACAATTACAAAGCAAACATTTTTAGATTTTTAAATAATTTAAGATTTAATTTTTGTTATATTTTTTTTAATGAATTTTAAATAAATTGTATATAATATTTTACTTTTTTCAATTTTTTATTAACTAACTTTTTTTATTAACTAAATAAAAAATTTCTTATTTTAAGATTTATTTTTTAGAAGAATTAATTACATGAAATGAAGGAATCTATTTCTGAATTTGCAAAGAAAAAGATTCAGAAATAAAAACAAACATTATTATTAAGAAATGATAATTTTTATTAACTTTTATATCAATTGATACAAGAATTAATTTATACTCAAGGATAACACTTTAATTTCTTTGAATTAGAAATTTTTTATTATTATTATTTATTATGAATTTTAATTAGATAAACACACAAGTGTGAATAAGTAAAAACTGTTTAATAATGATATAGGAAACATGAAATAAAAATGATTTAGTATATAAAAATGCATAAATTAAAATGATTAGATTATTTGAAACGATATTATGTTATTTTATTATATTTCGAAATAAAAAAATAACAACAAAATAAATTATTATTATTTTTAATAAATCGATATTCGAATAACGGTATTACACATAACGAAAATAAATTATTCCAAATAATTATTTGAATTTCAAATAAAGATTATCTTTAAAAATTTTTGAAATTAAAAAAAAAATATATGAATGAAACTATTTTTTCTCAATTTTTATTGTTCACAACTTTTATATTAACGTTATAACAATCGCAATCTTTATCGACATAGATTAAGATTCCTAGATGAACTAAGATGAACTTTAACCGTAATTAGCGTTATTATAACACTATATTTCAGTTTACGAAATGAAAAGAATCGACGGAAGTGATATAAACAGAAGTAAAATTCCAGATTCTTTCGGCACACCTTCATGTCGACCCTTAGAAAGAACGTTATTTATTTGACACCTGCATAGATAGAACTCGCCTTGTATCTTAAAAGCGAATCATCAGTGAATCAATCTTTGCAATAGAATTTACTAAATTTACTAGAATAAACGATCTAACATTTTTTTCCAATTATTGGTCAATTTTTTTAATTAAAAAACAAACATGAAATAATTAAATTGTAATAATATAGATATTAACATTAATATAATAATATAATATTAACACTAATAATACTAAAAATTTGTTATTGAAAAGTTTATTATTACTGTCTGTAAATATATTTTGTTTTTTGTATTTTGATTTATATTTCTTTTTAATTTTTTACAATTTATTCACAAACAATAAATAAAAAAATAATTAAAAATAATCAATTCTTTTACAAATCTCAATATAAAAATAAAAAAAGAAGAATTAAGAAATATCTTCAAATTATTCAAAAACGTTCACTTATAGATTAAATATATAATCTATAAGTGTAAGAAAAGTTTTAGTAATAAGAATCTTAAATTAATTTGTAACTCTGTTTTTGTAATATAAATATACGTATAATTATCTAGAAAAATTAAACATATAATTTTTATAAATAAATAATTTTTATTTTTTATTATTTTATTAATTTTCTATTATTCTTCCTTTGAAAAAAATCTAATGAAACTTTTTAATTTGCTTCTCTTTTTATTTTAATCAAATAATTGCTTAAAGAATAAATATTGAACAAATATTCTGTTAAATTTTTTAAAAACTTTTTTGTTTGCCTAATTTCCAATATAATTTTCAATCTAATATTACATAAGAAATAAAAATCACTATTTCATAATTGTCCATTAAGAACAATAATTTTATCTTATTCCTATCATCATAAAACAGAGAGTTACTGAAATTTTCAAACTAAATTTAAATTTTGTCTATTGAAAACAAAAATTAAAAAGCAATACAATTCACTTCAAGAATAAAATGACATATTTAATGTTATTTTAATATTAATATTAATTTATCAATATTATTAATAATATTGTTTGATTCCTAACGAACGAAATTGCTTGAAATTTTCTTTTCAAAAGGATACATATCCGTAATCCTCAATTGTGCGATGAAAGATTTCAGACTTTCACGTAACTGACCATGAAAATCTTTCATCGCGAAACAGTAATTCCTCGAAAAAAGAATCGCGCCCAGAAGGAAATCTTGTCTTCCTTCGACTTCCATATCGCGGCGTTTCCCCATTGGAGAAGAGCTATTCTTCTTCGTTCTCGGTCGAGAAGACCTTCACCTTGGATGGAGGGAGAGGGCGAAAGGCGGCCGGTAAATAGCTGCGTGTGCAATGTCCGCTGTGGCCGCGAGGCGTTAACGAGGCGGGCAAACGAAAAGGGCGAGGTGGAGAAGAAGTGGTGGAGGATGGACGAAGAATCGGCCAAGCGTGGAGATGGAACACGAATAAGGTGGAACGAGATGGATGAACGGATACGAAAGAAGGATCGAAAGGGAAAAAGATGAAAAGAAAGAGAGGAGAAGAGGAATGGAACGAGGCACGAAGGCGCCTTTTCAAGGCAAGGTGTGAACTCTGCCGCCCTTCGGCTCCCTCTATCGGTCTCCTCTTCGTGCACCGCCACGAAACCTCTTTCCACCTTATTAAGAGCCTCGATCCTGCATACAACAACCGGACTCTCTCACGGTTCTTTCTTGCTTCTCGTTTCTCTCTTTCTCTTTTCTTTATTATCTTTTTTGCTTTTTTTTCTAGTATTAGTGTTAGTGTTTCTACTTCCTCTTCCTTCTACTTTACATTTCTTTCGAGTTATACGTGTAATGCACTGGATATGCTAAGTATCGATTGAATATTTATTTATCTAAGTATGTAAAAAAAGTGAGATATCTTAATAATAAATTTTATTTGAATGAAATTATATTTCGATCGAATATTTAGTAATATATTTCACGATAAATAAATATAATTTATATAAATCATTTATTACTTATTATTATTATTATTATAAATTTATAATTTATCAAACCATAATAATAACGCGAATTATTATAAATAATAATAATAATAATAACAATTTTTAAAATGCATATAAAACAATTTTTAATTGTTATTCAAATTTTAAACAAGGATTTTTTAATTTAAAGAAAAGTACACTTTATTATTGTGCTAAAAATATTTTTATTTTTCAAGTTTTATTGATAAAAAACTGAAATCCTATGCTATTCCATCCTTTTTGCTATTCCATTTTGAATTTTATTGAAATAAATGCTTTATTTTTCGAATATTTATTCTTCCTTTATCCTTTATCCTTTATCCTAATTTTGTTTTAATATTAAGTCATATTTTATTTACAATTGATCTATAACTAATAAAATTTTAATTACAATTATATAAATATATATAATTCATTATAGATTTATTAATATAAAATTTCATCGAAATCAAAAGATTTTTGAAATTCAAAAGATAACAATTCTGTATATGTCTAATCATCAGGAAAGAGTTAATAATAAGAGTTATAATCTGTAGAATAATTAATATCTTATAAATTTTTTTATATTGTGTTTTTACACAGTTTTCATCATCCAAATAAGAATGAATATCAATCAATCATCGATTGGTATAATGTTCATTTTCTAGTATATAATCGGCATCAAAACATTATAGAAGAAAAAAAAATAGAATAATAAAATGGTATAAAAAATGAACATTATACCGATTGATAATCGATTTATTTATTTTCAATCGAATAGTGAAAACCAAACAATATGAAAAGAATCTGTGCCTCTTTATGTGTCACGGAAGAGTCGGTACCGCGTGTTTCGTCGATGGCAGAAATTTGTATTAGCCGTAGGTGTGCTTTCTCGGCCTCCTTGTCTCGAGTTCCGTTTAAATAGGCGTCTCGAAGATATTCTTTCTGGTCGCGTGTTTCTTCAACGTTGCCATGGTTTTGTTTTCTTTCTTTCTCCTTTTTCCTCTTTTTTCTCATTTCTTTCTCTCTCTCCTTTATGTTGAATTTGTTAACGCGATGGAAATGGTGGGAAGATGAAAGGATGCGCTGCTTTCTCGAGTAAACGCGACTTATTAGTGGAAAAGGAAAGCTCGAATATCATTGGAAAGGTACCTCTACCTGTTCGATACCTTTTTAACGGCTTTATGTCTTGAATTAAAAGGGGAATTGTTCGTTCCATTCGATATTTATTTCAACATTCTTCTTTCACGTAGTTTTTTGAAAATATTATTATTTTATTTGCTTATTATTAATATAAATAATAATCCTATAATCCTTTTATTAAAAATGAAAAATAGATGGCATATAATAATTAGTCTTGAAATTTTATCTTTATAAATGTCAAAATCTTATAACAAATCTTCTAAATCCTTTATAAATTCTTTTATAATATTTATTTATGCCTTATGTATCTTGGATGTGTTACTTAATAGATTTACAACATTTTCTATAATTTTAAAGATCAATATTAAAATTTAAAATTTATTCTACGATATCAAAATGTAAGAGAAAATATTCTGTGAATAATTTTAATAGATATAATTATTATATTTAATGATTTCTAAATATTAACATCAATATTATCTCAATAAAAAATAAAAATTAAAAATTATAAGTTATATTATTATAAATTTCAATTATATAAAGAAACAACTTAGCATCATGCTAATTAAGAATAAAATTATCAAAATAATTTATAAATTTTGAGAAATTTAAAGGCTTTTATAACAATTCAGATTTAAAAAAAAATATAATTAAAAAACATAGCAAATAAAATTATCAAATAAAATTGTAATTAGATTAAATAATTATAATATATAATAATAATTAGATAGCATTAGCATTATATTGTTTCAAATAATTCAGCTAAAGAACAATAAATAAAATCATTAGAAAGGAGTTATTGTTTTTTGAAAGTAATTTTTTGCAAATGACAATTACATATAGAGAAAAATTTTATTCTCTATACATTATTTTTTGAAATCATCAAAATCGCTAAAGAATTATTTATTCTAAATAATTACCAATATTGCATTAAATGAATATTATATAGTCGTTTACATATATCATATCTGAATTGTAATTCATGAATTCGTATGAAAGAGATCATGGCGATTCTGATTTTGCATATTCTCTATCTATCGCGAGCAAATTTTTTTAAATCAAGAAGAGTATTAGAAATATGCATAATTGTCCTTCAGAATGGACATGGAATAGTTGAACAAGAATAATAATTATCCTTCAAAATTCTTTCAGAATTTCTAAAAAAAATTCACCAAATTTTTTCATCAGCTTCATCAATAAATAATTCATATAAAAGCATTTGACAAAACATTTTTCTTAAAATTATTATTATTTTTAAAAGTTATTTTTAAAAATAAATTATTATTATTTTTAAAAATTATACATCAAATATTATAAATTTAGAAATAAGTTTGCAAGCATAATATTTAATTATCTGATGCTTACTGAATTAATTTTTTATTTATTTTATATCTATGATATAAAATATTAACAAAATATTAGCATTAAAATATTAACATTTCTAATTATTGTAAAAACATTTATATGAGTAGTATGATGTTCAAAGATAATTGATAGATAATAGAAGTTTAGTTAAAGTTAATAATATTATTATTAGGTATAAGATTTAATTCATATTAGTAGTATAAAGGAATTTCATTGTATTGTATTAAATGAATAGCCAAACTTGTTATCGAACGTGAATAGCGTATATGAAAGAATGATTGATTTTATTGCATATCGTTTGCATTGCATATGCAAAAAAGGATTAAAAATTCGATCGACTCTATTATCGCGAAAAGTAAGTACTACGCGACTTGAGGAATAAAATGAAAGGAGGAAGTTGGAGGTTTATGAGGCGGCGAGAATACCACCTCGTTTATTTTAATCGGGCCTCAATATGCCTTCGAGATTGTTTCGTCTCGCGGTACCACGATGTTTAGCTCGCCGTTTAATCGCCATTAACGAGCGGTTATCGTTCACCAACTGAAAACACGACGATGCTAACGAGGCGATTGACCGAAAGCACAAGGCCTCTTGCGTTCACTCGCCACGCACGATTATTCTTTCTTTTTCACCATCTCCTTGCTCCTCTTTCTTATCAGTATTTTAACATATATTAAACTTCCATTGCTGTGAAAAAAGATGTTTTCTGAGAATTTTGGCTTTTCGATGTTCGTGTCTGAAAACGCGAATTCTTCTTGAATGATAATTTAAAATGAAGCTCGTAAAACTTAATTTCTTAGCTTTGAGATTTTATGTTGATACATATATGTGACTGCATATAGATTATATTTTAAATCCAATATATATTCAATATATAATTAATGCAGTATCTTTCTTATTTTATTATTATTTAATATTTATTTATATTTATTTATATTAAATAATTATGTGTTGATGGATTAAGATTTAGAATTATATCTATTTTTAAGATATAATAATATAAGATGAATGGTTTTATAACCTATTAAATCTATTAAATAATATATTAATCTATTTAAATTTAATCTATTTAAATAATATTATATTAATTTATATTTTAAAAAATTATATATTATTAACAAATACTTTATTAGTATTTATATAATATTCTTATGTATTAAAAAATATAAAAATATAATCATAATATAGAAATTTTTGAAAAATGAATAATATTATTTATTACAAATTTATTCGATATTATATGATATTATATATTACAAATATTGCAATTTAATATTTTTATGTTTTATTACCATAATTATTCTTTTCAAAACTGTTTTATTTTGCTCTTTTTTTCGTTATCTCGCAACAAATCTATTCACCCATTTGTTCATTCATTTATTCAAAATATAAATATACAAATATAAATATCAATTAATATAAATATATATATATATATATATAAATATATATTAATTCCTACAATATTATTATTTTTTAAAATAATTTTATTTTTAAGTTGAACAAACGAAATGCATTTTTAAAGAAGATTTGGTTTTTTGTTGATTAGTATTATAATTTATTTTTGAAGTTACAATAAATTGTATTATTAAATAATTTTTTATAAAATAATAAGTTTTTATTAAATAATAATTAAATTCATAATCATGAATAATTCTTTTTTATACGTCAAATATAAAAATAACTAAAATAATTTTTCTTTTTTTAACTATTCTATCATCTGCATCTATTTCTTTCATTCTATGAACTTAATATACATAATATTTTTACATATTATTTTATATTTATTTTTTATTTATATTAATTATAATTGTTAAAACAATATTAAAATTAAAATTAAAAAATTAAAAAAAATAAAAATATAGAATAGGAAATGTTTTAATTCTCTTTATAGAGAAAATAATACAATATTTTAAAATCTACTAATATATCTAGCGCTTATTATGTATATGTTGATCAATATAAAATAATTATTTTGTTAATAAAATTATATGAATCGATTGAATTTTTTTAAATATGTCATTAATTACACATTATTTTATATAAAATAAAATTCTTATGAATATGTATATAGAAAAAAAGTTCAATATAGAATATAGAATTTGCTTTATTACTCAAATCATAATAATCATATGTATTATATTTTTAATATTTTATGCTTTTTTTGCATATCATATGCATTCTTCAGATTTTTATATATTTAAATTTTATATAAATGCATAAATATCCGCAATCTATTAATTAAATATTCCAAATAAATAAGAAAAATGCATTCGGATAATTTTTAAACTCATTTTCTTTCAATATATAACTCAATATATAATTTTTTTAAAGCAAAAATGAAAACATTTATCTTAGATTTAAAAAATTTATATATATTATTATTTATTATATTATATAAAAATTATTATAATAAATTATTATATATAAATATTTTTTTAATTATTTTTTTTAATTATTTATAACATTTATAAAATTTAAATATCAGATATATATATATATATATATATATATATAAATTTAAAAAATCATCTTGTAATAATAATTAACATTATACTATCAATCATTCATTAAAAATTACAAATGTCCACATATTTATGAATGAAAGTATATGTTAAAATATTTTTCAAATGAATTTTTTTCAAATGATTTTAACAAATATTTCAGCATAGATTTTTTTTTTATACTGCTATTTTACAATTGTGCTATTTTTATTACCATCTATATTGTCATTGTTTTCTGTAAAAATCGTTGTAATAGTCGTATTGCGTGATTTATGATACATTTTTTACAATAGAAGGACAGTGAAAATCCAATTGAAACGGAAGCTCGACCTGGCACCCTATTCTGTTCACAAAGTGACGCGAATTCTGTTTTGCAAACCGGATACTACTCAACTACTGAAAGCCTTGAAAGAGAAAGGGCATAAAAACGACCTTTGAATATCGGTCAACTGTCCTGAACACGTCCATCAAGTCCATGGAATGTTATTCTTTAAGAGAATTCCTCGACAAACGACATTCTTTTACGTTGAAGATAAAAAAAATCTTTACTCATTGTTTTTCGTTTTTAGATACATTTCAATAAAGCTAATTTTTTTATTCTTTACAAACATTCATTCATTCAATTTTTTCATTTTCTACTACAGGATGTTTGAATTTTGAATTTACATATAAATGAAATGAAATAATTTATTTTGTAAACTTTGTAATTGAAAAATTATATACATGTTTAATTTGTTTAAAATTTTACAATCAAAATTAAAATATTTTAAAACAAAATTGAACAATAATGAAATTTCTGTGAAACAATTGGCTTTTCAGAATTTTTGATAAACGATTTAACTCCGCCTCAAAAGAAATTGTTTCCGACGGTATCATAATTTACGACTCGATACGTCGAAAATAGGTTCCTCTTTCTGTGATATTTTTTCATTCATTTTTTCACCTACCATGCCGGTACTTACTGATCTTCGAATAACAAAACATCTTTTTTACCATATCGCAATTATTTTAACCTTAAAGAAGAGTCTTAAGAAAGGGGAAGAAAAAAAAGAAAGAAAAAAAAAAAAATATTCCGGAAAAATCTGCGCCATCCGTGACCAACGTGACTCGTCATGGGCCTCTGTGCACGGATTCCAGTTCGCATACATTTCATAACAATTCTCCGGGGTCGACAGCCACGGAAACGTGGCCGTTTTACTGTGACGCGCGACCAATCGGCTGACACAAATATTTAGGCCGACTCTACGAAGGTCTCAAACTTCTCCTTACCGTTTAACTGGGCCGTCGCACAGTAGTTAGACCCCTTTTCAACTTCTACCGTGGGTTTTTACACCGTGAACAATCGCGAATCTGATTGCGCCCACTTGTACACTCAAAGATCTGTGACGCCAATAAATCTGCACTGAACGTGAATGGTTGCTTCCAGCCCGTGATCCCTTAGATTCGTTTCACTTTGAAAAAAACAGTGATGTTTCCATGCTTTTGGAATTGAGAATTTTTTTGGAAAAAGATTTACAAGCCAATAATAGGAAATTGAGTAAATCGTGTCATGAATTTTAGTTTTATTTATTTATTTGATGTATTGATATTTAAATTATTATTGATTACGTGATTTATATATATAATTGAATTTCGATATAAATCATAAACTCAAATTTTAAAAAAAGAGTTGATATCTAATGAAAAGTTATAGTGATTTTGACTTATTAAAATTTTTGAATAAAAAAGCAATTCAATTTAAAAAAAAATTGACATATGAAAGTTTTATATGAATAAATATAATCATTAAATTGATGAGAAACAATTAGTTTTCATAAATATATACATCACTAAAAGGAGAATAAGTACAGATATATATGAGAAATACGATTTATATCGTTTTATATTTTTTTATTTTATATTGAAACTACTGATTAAAAACAAAGAAACAATATCGAATGATTGTCTTTTGATATTTTATGATATATAGCTATAAATTTCGAATTATAGAGTAGCAGTAGAAATTTGATTTATATAAATAAATTTATAAAAATCTGACAATTCTAAACTCAGAAATATTAAAAAATAAAATAATATATTTGGATATATAAAAAATAATTCGAATTAAAATAAATTTTACTTTGTTTTATATGTTTCGTTTTTCGTAGCGAAATGAAAGAAAGAATAAAATTGAAATCTTATAGAAATTTTTAAATCATAGAAGTTCAAATTATCAAAACATAACTATGATTGTTATATATGTGTACAATATAAATTTATTATATACAATAATATTATTTTGAAAATAAACTTATGCGTTTTAACAAGACATTTATAATCAATAAATCGCATCAATAAATTGAGAGACAAAAAATAATTCAATAATAAGCATTTTATAATTATGCAACATATATAAATTTATTATTTTTAGAATATTTATTTTTTTTTGTTTCCTTTTTTGTATTATTATTATATAAATTTTTTTATATTTAACTTCATTTTATTTTCTTCGGATTAATAAATATTAAAATCTATACTATACTATATTTGAAAATCGTTGATTGATAAGTTAATTTGTCGCAATATATCTTTATTAGAAAAATTATATATTATATTATAAAAAATTTCTTAAACAATCAAATATATGTAGGAATCAAATATATGTAGATAAAATATTGTCGAAGATATAATAAAAATCACACATATAATTAAATACAATTAAATAATTGCATTTATCTAAATTATTTATACAAATGTATATTGAAATGACATTTTGAAGAACATTTTTAGACATATGGTAATTTTTTTAAGTTAAAGTTTTTTAAAATTAGTTAAAAACAATTTATAAAAAAAGAATATTATATTATATTATAATTTTTAAATATATAGATTCTTTTTCTAGAAATGTTAATTAGAGAATGTTAATTTTAGAAGATCTATTATCTTTTCACAAATCTCTATGAAATTCTATTTTCACAATATTATTCTTTTGGTGGAGGACAGTCTGAAGAAAATAACATTATTTGAAAGATGAAAAAAATTTAGATTATGTATTTGGAGAATACTAAGATTCTATAAATTTATTTTATTTTAATTAAAATAATATTTTCATATTCTTATAGGTCTCTTTAAAATTTTTTTGAAATTTTTGAGTTTATTCGATTATTTCATTAATAGATGAAAATATATAAAAAATGAGATTTTAGATTTTGATAAATAAATAAAAAAAATAGAATAATAGAAAAGAAAGAAAATTGAAGATTTTATAAATTTTATAAATCGAATGTTTGGAGAATATTAAATTTTTACAAATTTTTTTTATCTCAACGTCGATAATCCTTCCATACTATTGGAATTGTCATTCGAAATCTTTATATTCTTTCTTTCAATAAAAAGAAAATATGCATAATTTGATTTTTTTTTTTTGCATTTAGAGGCATACAAGAGATTTGAAATTGTAAAAAAATTAAGAAAAGATCATTTAATATTTGAAGAATTTTGTGAAAGATATGTTAACTTTATATTTTTCGATTTATATTTGTTATTCATAAAATGATAAATTCTACCAATTTTTGCTATATATATATTTTTTATATTTTTATATTTTATTATATTTTTAAATATTAACAAATTTTGTTATAAAAATAAATAATAAGATAATAATATTTGAAAAATTTTATCAGTTTTATTTTAAGGATTTAATTAAAAAAAAAAGATTAAGATTACGTTTATATTATTCTTCTTATAATAAGAATAATAATAATATATAATAATAACATATAATTTTAACATAACATACAACGTTCTTCATTAAGATCTAAATTTAATATTAAACAATTAACAGTAAATGTAAATAATCTAATAAAATTCCATTTACATAATATGACAACTTATCGGAAGCATATTTATACACATGATAAGATTGTTCATATAATAAGAATTTATAAGAATTATAATTTGACATAAAAATTACTAATCTATTAATTTTTATTTATTTCACATCAAATTTACACTTATATTCTATTATAAAAATATTCATATAATATAAAACCATAGCAATAATTCATTTTAACTTAGAATTCAAATAATTAAATATCGATAAAATTTCGTTCACAGAATTCATAAACAGAATTTCATTGACCAATCGTCATTTGATCAAATTAACCATCCATATAATATAATATATATAACTACATAATATAATATAATTACAAAAGATTTAACAGGATTAAAAAGAAAAAGATTAGGACAAATTAGAAAAAGAAGAGAATTGGAATGGCTGAGGCTGTTATGCACATCGTGATCACATTATGATCGTTATAAGATTTTACAACGATCATAACGGAACCTAAGGCTTTATTGTTGGTCGGACAACTTGGCAAAAAGCATAGTTGGTCTCTCTTCATGGTTATCTTTGCGTCTCTGTAAATTCAATCTAGTTAGGCGGTAGATCTCACGACCGTGTCCCATAGACAAATATTATCCGAGGCCGAAAGATAAATAAAAATGTTTATTCCTTTTTCTTCTTCTTTCCATTTTTCTTTACTTTGTTTCATTTTTTCGTTGAGGTTCTGCATCAACGGCAGCAGTTATATCTGAGCTTTAAAAGGAACAATTTTTCGTTTCAAAATAAAGAACATAGTGAATGAACATACACATAAAAAAATAATGTGTTTTGTTTTTTGATATTGAAGACATTAAAGTTATTTTTAGTAAGCCAAATTAATATTCTCTATTATTAGTTCAAATTTCAGGATATATAAAAAAATTGAGAATAAACTTTAAAAATATGCAATATTTATTCATCAAAACAAAAAAATCTTAATAAATATGACTTTAATAATCGTTAATTTTGGAATTATGAGATATTTTTATTGATAAGAATCTTCTATAATATATGTTCAACATTTATACACTTTGTTTTCTCATAGAAGCATATACTTATATATATTTACATATTGAAAGAATCTGAATATTTCTCTTGCAATAGAATATAATAGAATATTTATTCAATATTTTGGTTATTCAAATAATATTGATTATTCAAACATAAAATGAGAATATATTTAAACTAGTATATTTATGCGATATTTAAGTATATATTTAAATAAATATTTAAATTATGGAAATATATTTATAAATATATCTAAAAATAATTTATTTTTATAATATATTTTATTAATTCTGTATTTTTTACATAATAAACATAATTTTTAATTATTTCCTCCTTAATTATTTAATTATTTCCTATTATATATTTATAAATTCGATTTTTTCTTTATCAGTTATTTGAAGAAATTATTTACTTAAACGGTTTTATCTCTTAATTAATTAGTGAAGTTCGAATAATCGTTGTTTTATACTATACTTCTTGACAACAGATTTTGATTTATCTTATCAATTTATTTAACAAAACAATTAGTTTATTATTGGTTTATTATATATAGTATATTTTTTATATATCCTTAAAGATAAATATCCATTACATTTAAATTCGTGTATTTTTATAAAAAAATATACCAAAGTGTATACTTATTAAAATGAATAGAAACATATATATAGAACATAAAAATAATGTCTTACTAACAAAAATATTTATTTCGAAACTAATAGTTTTTAAATCTATGTTTATTAAGATTTATTATTATTATTTATTATTATTCTTTGCTTTTTTTAATGAATATTATAATTTATGCTTTTGAAATTTGTTTCTAATTTTTTGTTACTCTAAAAAATTTATAGATCAACAACAGTTCAATAAATTATTTTTTTGTGACTATTCGTTACAAATGAAAAAGGATATTTCCTAATTTTTTGAAAAAGTAATAAATTAATATCAAATTCAATAAATTAATATCAATTCAAAAAAGTTTCGAATATTATTAAAATTCTAAAAATGCAATATACATATATATGTATTATTATCTCAATGATCTCTAAGACATTCTTTTTCAATATTAATTTAATATTAATTCACTATTTATTCAAAAAATTATGATATCCTATTTTACTTATATCTAGGAACAAATATTTATTAAAATTGTCATTATATACGAACCACAAAAAATATCGTAAAATTTGAAATAATAGTGGAGAATGTTACTAATTACACGATCCAATAGAAAAAAATTACTCCATCTTCATCAAATTTGAAAAGTAAAAATTATTCTACGAACTTCCTAACAAAAATTTAGATTTGTGAAAATATTTTGAAACAATTAAAAATTTGTCAATGATTATAGAAATTTATATATTTGATGTTATATTTGATTTGTTCAAGAATGAATAACATTTAATATTAAATATTTTTTTGTGGTAAAGATGAATATTAGAATATTACATTCGAATATTCTTGCAAAAGCATCTTTCTTTAATTTTTTTTGTAGATTGTACCAATGTTCGAATATTTTTGAAAATATCTAATTTAATATAAACTAATATTAACTTATTAAATACTAATTTTAGTATTATTTAGTATTATTTAGTATTAAAAATAGTATTAATTTATATTTTTATAAATTAATTATTTCAATTCTCCAAATAATAAATTCTTTCGAAAAAGGAATCTAAAATATAACAAATATAATAATTTTTTTAATCTTTCTAATAATCGAAACAACAGATATATGTAATATTCAAGTATTGGATTATCACTTTTTTCACAAAATCTCTCAATTTTCAAGTTCAAAATTCATCAACTATCCAAACATTTTTTTTTCATTTTTCGTTCATTTAAAAATCACAAAAAAAGATTATGAATTCGATCAAATTTAAAGATCACAAGATCATTGATTCTTTGATAGACCGGCGCCACTCGATTTTTCAAGCAAAAACAGAAACTAGATGATGATAGAGGGATGGGTGACAGGTTATCCTGAACGACGAATTCCTTGTGGTCGCCGTCTATCCGGTCACACGACCGTTATTTTTTTATTTACACGTACGTCACAATGGGCTATATGGCAGGCGTGATAAATCCTGGTAATGGTTGGTCATCAATCTGAGAGGAATTACGCACACCGCACGTTCCCTTCGACAATGGGCTCATACTGAGCTAGCTATGAGAATTGCTACTCCGCTCGACAATAGGACCTATTAATAAACCACGATATTAACAAAGAAACATGGGCCGCCTGTTATTAAACAGCTTGAGAAGTACCTGCGCTATAACTTCTCCAATCTTTCATGATTGATCTCTCATTGATTGATCCACGGTGTTAAACTTTCTTCTTTAGAGGTTTTAACATTTATTCATTTCTCATTTTTCTAACTTAATTCATGGAATTGGATTTATTATTTGAAAATATTATTTATGGTAAGATAAATATATTGTAACACGTATCAGTTGTAGAATAATTGAATTTTATAAAAATTAAAAAAAGAACATGGTATTATTAATTAAATTAATATCTCTTTTTTTTAAATTTTTTATCAAATTTAAGATAAGATTATTTTTTCTATAATAATTAATAATTAATATAATATAAATTTATACATAATTTATATATAATTATTATAATATTAATTAATATATAATTATTATATATAAAAATTATTATATTATTATTATGTTATAATAAATAAATATATTATATTATTATATTACAATAAAAATTATTATATTATATAATATTATATTATTATTATTATATATAAAAATTAATAAATTTTTTAAAATAATTCTATAATAATTTGAAATATATTACATGAAATGATTAAAATAACCAATATTTAAAATATTCAAAATACTCAAAATATTAGAAAAATGTATATTTAATTTAATTTAAAAATTTAATAATTTAATAATTTAAAAAAATATTGAAAATCTTAAAAAACAATTTTTTATAATAATTATGACAAAATGAAAATTTCATGATTTCATAATTTCAAAATTCATGAATATCATAGATAGATTATAATCTTCAATCTTATCATATTTATTATTTATGTCATATATTATTATATATATTATATTATAATTATGTTATATATTATATTTTACTAATTATTGAAATTTATTAAATCATCACTAAATTTGTTAAAACTGCACTTAGTTTATTAAATAATTTTTGATTAATCGATTGAAAAAGTTAATAGATTATAATGCGATATAAATTGGGAAGAAAATTAGAAATTATATCTATCTTATTATGTTTCTATATTCTCGTTTTATATAGATAAATCTAATATTTTATTAATTAAATATCAAATAAAATAATGCATTTTTATTTCATAAAAATTTTTATAATAAAAATATTTTTTATTTCATAAAAAAAATATTAAGATAGATAATAAATGCTTCGAAACTCCACAACAAAAATAAAGATTTCTTTTAAATTTTTCTTTAAAAAAAAAAAAAAAAGAATTGTCTATGTTAGATATAGAATTGTCTAATGTTAGATATAAATATCTATTTTCTTAATTTTAAAGTAAAATAATAAAGTAAAATTAAAATAAAGAAAGAATCGCGATTAAAAGATCTTTAAAATAATTTTCTTGGCAATAAAAATTCAAGACATGAAAAAAAATTATAAATTAATGTTTATTCGATATTAATAATTATATAAAGTATATAATATTATATTATATATAAATATATAATATAAAAAGCATTATGATAAGATAGATATTTAATCTTTGACAATTAGTAAAATTCAATAACAATTATGTTTCAGAATAAATAAATATGAATTGTTTCGGATTTGATAGATGAATAAAGGAATAAAATAGTAAAAAAAAAAATTGGGAATTTTATAATAGAAATATTTGGAAAATATTATATTTCTACAATTTTATCTCAATGTCAATTGGTAATATTTCCATATTATTGGAAATTGTTGTGTCGTTGAAATCTCATAATTCTTCCAATAAAAATAATCATTTTTACAATCCTCTTACTTATAAGAGAGGTTTTATAAAAATTATCATTTTAAAATTATTGTAAAAATTTTTTATCGAATATATTTAATCAATATAGGTATAAATTTGTTAAACATATTTATATAATAATATATACATGAAAAATGGATATATTTTCCAATTCTCTTGATGATCTCAATATTTAATAATATGATTTACACTTTATGATATATATCTCTAAAATACATAAATAATAAAAAAATAATTATATATTATATTTTTCTTAAACCTGTTTACACCTTTAATAAAATTTATCTCAAATAATTCATAGAAGTAAACAATTTTTCATTAGTACAAATTCAACGCCTAACGCTCACATAATGTCCTGCGAATTTTCATCAAATCGGTCAGGTCATCCTCAGGTACACGGGGCGACGGAATTTACGTCGATCTTCACGCCAGATCACTAACAATCCACTATTTCTCTCTCTCTCTCTCTCTCTCTCTCTCTCTCTCTCTCTCTCTCTCTCTCTCTTTCTCCGTCTCTCCCGATCACTTGATCCTCACCATGAATCTCTCCCGGGGTGTAGATGGTGAGCCAAGATAGGGGGGCTACTTAAACTTAACCCTTCCTCGAGCTCGTGCTCTCCGGAGCCAGGAGGACCGGTGAGACCGGAGGCCACACACCAAGAAAGACTAATAGCCGGGAAGATAACGCTCTTAAACACTTTGCCAGGCCAATGCTTCTTTCTCTCCTGTATTGCAACCTGCTTCGACCCGCCGCGCGTCCCTTGTTTCTGAGAGTATGCTACCTTCGTCCAACTGGGATTCCAGCTACCTATTCGGCGTTGGTAAAGCCCGATTAAAGATCGATCGATTGCCAATAACATTGCGAAAAACACGCGAGCGACACACACCGGTTGGGAATTCGGTAAGCGCCGGCGTTCGTGAGAAATAGGATGGAACGAAATGTAGAAGAAAAATTTTTTTTTCTTATTGAACTCATTTAATAGCTTTTTACTATTCGTAATTTTCATAATAAAATTTAAACTGTTAAAATCTAAATTTTCTGATTAATAAGTTTTTGGAATTGATTAAAAAATTAAAAAATTATTATTGTTTGATTTTGTAAATTTTTTGATTAATAATTTATAGTAAATTAATTTTTAGCTAATAATATTTCTTATTATGATATTCTTGTTCAAAAATTTACGATATAATTCTATTTAATGTAATTTTCTTCTTTAGAAAACATCTGATATTTTTTTATTATGTAAAAATGATTTTAAATTTAGAGTTAATTAAAAAAAATTATTTTGCAAAAATATTTTCAATTTGCATATTTATATTATAAATATAATTTTAAAATTATTGATAAATTTATATATATCAATTATATGAATATGAATATATAATAATATGTATAATATGAATATATAATTTAAAAAAAAATATAAATGATAATATAAGAAATATGATATAATATAATATAATAAATAAATATCAAATATATACATATAATATAATATCAAAAAATATGTTTAAAAATATATTTAAAAAAACTAAAAACTTAAAATTTCGAAACTTTTGTGACATTTCTAAAATTATATATATGTATATTATATATATATTATATAAATAATAACAATTTTAAAGTTAAACGAACAATTTGAAAATGAAAATACAAAGTGAGAATTAAAATTGGATCTTGAGAGATATTGAAAAAAAACTGAAGAAATAGAAAATACTTTAAAAAAATTTGACATGAAATAAATAAAAATAAAATGTGAAAAAATTGATTGATAAAATAAAAATTATATAAAAAAATTGCACTAATTATAAATTGAAGAAAAATATTATAATTTTATATAAATTATAAAATCGATTGAAGTGTTATATAATAATTTGTGAAACTTATAAAACTTTGTATGAAAAAAACTATTTGAGGAGCTCAAAAGAAAAAAAAAAAAGAAAAAAAAACTGTAGAAAAAAGAAAATTTCCAATTCTTAAACAATAACAGTGATAATACAATATTACATAAAAAACTAGCTTTCACTGTTACGGTTTCAAACATTACAAATTATGCAGTTGTATTTATCTTGTTAATTTGCGATGTACTTTTAATCACAATCTTGAATAAAACGAGAAATATTTCAAACCGTAAATATTATCCTGCTGTGTCTGTGCATACTCTAATTGAATACGGCGTGCCAATATAATTAGCACGATCACTAAAAACGCTTAAATTAAACTGATAAATAGTCAAATTTACAAATAGAATATATAGCTACTACTTGTGTCATGGACTGGAACATGTTGTTAAAAAGTTGTATACGTTTTATTATGTATTATTTATTACGTATTATTATTTATTATGTTCTACTGTTACACAGAGATGTATTCATCGTTTCAATTAACATTGTTTTTGAAAGTAAAGCTCAGCTCCATTAATTACTATGAGACTAACTTTGATATCCATAAATATGGCTTAAATGATAAATGACGTGCAACATCGTGAGAATTGTGAGTACAGTAATTGAATTTTATGAACAATTTTGTATTATATTATTATTTAAATTCTGTAATTTTCCTATAAAATCAAATTTAATTTGATTAATTCAATTTCAAATGTAATATTTTTTTTAAATTAACTTTCTGAAATATCAACAATTAGAATTTTATTTGAGAGATTAGAAAAATAAAAGAACTTATTATGAAAATGCGATATATTATTACTTTTCAATATCTTTCCTTGATATCTGAAGAAATATTTTTATTAATCACCAGAAGAAAAAAAGTTTAAATCGTAAATTTTTATAAACTTTTTTATCACCATAAAAATAAAATAACTTTAAAACGATATATCTCAATAATAAAAAGTTCATGATAACATAAATTAAATTCGAATTTATGGAAGAAAAATATTACACGATATCAAAAATAATTGACAAAACTTAACACTATATACTTCTTATAACATCCTTTCTTATATCCTATCTTATTTTCAGTTTATACATAAATACAATTCTATTACTTAATCCTATTTTTTACTTTCATAAAATTCATGCGATATAACCTTTAACAATAATCAAAATATACGACAAGAGAAATCCTTATAGCGCCTCTATCGTCGAAAGATGTTAACTAGTTTCTTTTCATGTAGACCGATAGATTACGGTCGAAAGCTTCGTTATAATTTCGTGGAGTCTGCACGAGCAGCATTAATTCAATTCTTCACACTTGTACGAGCAAGCAGGTAGCGACGCGTCTTGTCACGGGGAATTAAGATTAACATTCAAAAGCGGCTTGTACCTGTGGTCGTTAGCGATATTTACAAGTATGTACGGATGAGCAATAAACTCGTTGTTGCAGTTATCCCGGCCAACTGTAAAGCAATAATCGAGTCGTTATCCCGGTTGTAGGCGAGCGTCAACCTTCGTGACCAACACATTTCGATGCAACACATGATGTGTCTGCTATATCGAACTACTTGTGTCATGGACTGGAACATGTTGTTAAAAAGTTGTCACTAAGTATTTTCTAAGTATTTTCTTCATTCCATATCTTATAATGATTTTGTGATAATTGTCTTCGACAATTAAAATTGTATCTTCATTGAAGCAATAAAGAAAAACTTTTTTTTTAATTATTATTCTTTCTTGATTATATTATTATTTCTTGAAGAAGTTGTTTTATGTTTTGCTATATTTGTTATTAATAATAGAAATTTTCAGCAATGAAGAAAAATAGAAAAAAATAATCTAATTATTATATTAATCTTAGAATTCCTGAGCTCCCATTTCTTAATTTGAAATAAAAGAGAGGAAAAAGGGATTTCGTGTTTTTTCTTATAAGTCTTATAAAATAAAGAAAGTTTTTACAAAATATTTTTTGATATTAGAATATTTTTCTTTTATTTTTAATTTAGTGAAATATATTTTTGCATTTAATATTGATTTATATGTGTTTATAATGTTTATATGTTAAATTATAAGATTAGGTAAAATTAGAAAATAATATAATATATTAAGAATAACGATATGTAATTTTTATTAAGAATAATATTTTTCTCACATATTACAATAGCAATTTTTAAATATCAAATTTTAATTATACAATAAATAATTTTATAAAAATTTTTTAAGAAAAAAAAATAATTTTAATTTAAAATCGGTTTGTAAATTCAACAGTTTCAAAATTTTGTTTTTTCAATAAAAATTCTACAATTATTTATTATTATAATTATTACATTAAATTATTATTATAATAATATAATAAATATATATTATAATAATATAATAATAATATAATAATAAATTATAAATTGAAAAATAAATATAAAAAATATAATGTTTAATTAATAATAAATGAATTTTTTCTGACAAAAAATATAAATGCAAAAATGCTTAAAGAGGAAAATTATTAGTAAACTTAGCAATTTAGACTTTGGCAGAAATAAATTGACTATATTTTTTATTAAGAAAGTGTTCTTCTAATTACATATGAATTAATTACATTATGAATTAAATGTTTCTAAAATTAAAATTTTTTAATATTTTTTTGATATATATATATAATATATATAATAAGATTTTAAAAAAATCTTTATTTTTTTTCACTTTTTTATTTGCAATATGAATTGTTCTCGACATATATATATAGAAGAATCAAAATAGAATGAAATAAAAGAAGCGAAATTTTAAGATGAAACATGGCAATAAGTGCAATAAGCTATGATATATATATATATAATTTGTTATAAACATTTTTGGTATATATTTTTTGAAATATATCTCTTCGAAATGATAATTTTGTATTATATGTATATGATACTAACTTATTCACTTAGTGGAAAAATGAATAAAAAATTTTGAAAAATCTCACTATTTATATGTATAAAATAATACATCCATTTGTATATATATATATATATTATTATTCATTTATATGGAATATACGGGTTATATTATGGATTATTTCAATTCTAATTTACTTTTTATAAAATTTAGATGCAATATGAAAACAAAATTTTATATTAAATAAAAATTTTTAATAAAATAGTAAGAATAAATATTAAAGAATTTAGAATTACTAATTTTTATTATTTTATAATTTAAATAATTTTTGCTAAAGATTAATCATATTTCACATAAAATCTTTTTTAAATTTACGGTATTCCTAATAAAAATTTTTTGAAATTTATAGAAAAGTAGAAATTTGTTTATTTTAATTTTTGTCATCGCAACTGTATAAACGATCTAACTTTCAAAAAATTCTTCGCGTGTCAACATTCTATATTTAGTCGGGCCGGATCATAAAGATTAGTGCTTCAAATCTGTTCTTACGTCACTCGAATATACATGTGTTAATTTGGACGTGAAAAAAATGGAAATAAACTCCTACTTCTACCATCAAATTATAAAAATATTTACACGTCTGTGCTGATCGTCTTAATAAAACAAGAAAAGAATGTTTCTTTGAATTATATTAAAAGATGATTTAACAATATAATGGCTTTTGATTTAAACCAAATTAAATTTAAACCAAACCTAGTTTTAGTTTAAATTTAACTTGAGCTTTTTAAATATCAGATCATAAAATTAAAAAAATAAAAAATAGATTTTATAATGTAAATTGAATGTTACTATCATTTTTCACATGCCTCATAACGTGTATTATCTAAACACTATCCATATTTTAAAATATTCTATATATAAGTATTTAGAAATTAGAAATTATTTGATATAATATTGAATATGTATGTTTAAATAACTTAATAAATATTCATAACACAATAATATAAATAATATTCAATACATACATAATTATATATAATATATATATATATATATATGTATACAATATATATATATATTATATATATAATATACAAATTATATTAATTTTTAAAAATATATAATGGACTTAATTTTAAGTACAAAAATTTTTATTTATTATAATTATATCGTCTTTTTTATACAAATTTATTTATCTATATATTTATAATAAAATTAAAAATGTGGAAAAATTATAAATTCTGTGAAAATTTATTTTAGTATCTTCGTTATTTTGTTAATAATTTTTAAAAAATTCTGAAAAAATATCTTATTATATAACAAATTCTTAAATTAATTTAGAATATTTAAAAATAATAAAATATTTTTAATAAATTTTTAAATAATATTTTTAAATAAATTTTTTAAATAAATTTCTAATAAATTTTTAAATTGCTTACAATTTCAAAATCATTTCCTCTATTTCCATATATTTAATTTTTTATTCTTTTTATATAGATTAAAAGAAAAGATTTATAATTCCAAAATTTCATAATATATTTCTTTAAATTAGAAAATTCTGTCGTTTCGTTTATCATAGAAAATATGTATATATACATTCATATAAAATGAATTTATTTAGTGAATTTAGACAGAATTTCGAAAAAATCAAATCAAAATTTATAAATACAAATTTCTTATTTAATTCTTCTCAGATTCTTTTCTCAAATTACTATATCTATAACTCTTATCTTGAATTATTATATTTATAACTCATATTAAATTTGGATAATTATCCAAAACTAAAATATCGAAGAAAACTTTTTCATATTTCGAAATCGTGACTTTTATAAAATTATATATTAATATTTATAATATTTTCTCTTCACCAATCAAAATAAAAACAATAAATAAAAATTTAATCATTCATATGAAATGTTATTCATATATTTCAACAAATAAAAATTTATTCTCCATATTTTTTTTTCTTTCAAAAAATGACAAAATTTTCTCATTTTACTTAATAAATTGCATAAACACGGGACGCAAACAAGCAGGCTGAAGCAAATTTTTGTTTCCCAAGTTCACCGAAAAGATTAAAGATAATATCATGCAGTTGATCCTCGACGATTAGCTATTATGCCGACAAATCTGTCTTGGTCTCGGTCGAGTAACACACCGAAAACAGGAATGATGAAGCCACTGGTGAAACCACGTTTCACTTTCCACTACCAAAAACTACATTCGTTTGTGCTCTGTACAAATACAAAAACAACAGGTGGTGAATAGCTTTGGGTTTACGGTTCAGTTATTCAGTTTTATTCATGACTTTAGAGACAGAGAAGATGAGAGGAAGGAAAGGAGAGAAGAAACAAGAGAGAAAAAAAAAGAGTTGATACAAATCTACATTCGTGAGCTTTCGAATTCCTTAGTTGGTTCGAATCTCTCGCAGATTGCGTGCCCTATGCTAATTTACAATAGAGTTAATCGGTTTACAAGCTCAAGTACTGATATTATACGAAACTCGTATGAGCTATCGATATTAAGATCATTGTGTTTCTTAATTGTTTGAATAATGGAAATTAAAGGAAATATGAGAAGAAGATATTCTTGCTGACTGGCTTTTTAAAAGAAAACAGTGAATATAAAGATTAAGAAAAATCTAATCTTCCATTTGATTATGTTAACTTATATATGTATACGTCATGATCAAAATCATTTTAAAGTATATACTTTTATATATTATATTTATTTATATATTTAATATATATAATATATAATATAATATAATAATATAATATAATATAATAATATAATATAATATTACAATATGTATTATATTATATTATAATATTTAGATGTAGAGTAATATAATATAATCTTTTATATATTCTTATCTTTAAAAAATTGATTCTAGAGGTAAAGAAATATCAAAATTCAATGATGTAATAAATAATCTTTTATATATATTATTTCGAGATTTGTTTATATTGAAAGTTTCTTTATGTTGAAATTTTCTCTTATTTTTCTTAATACTTATTTATGACAGAAATTCTGGACAATTATGAACATTTTGTATATATTTATAATATTATTTATAAATTTATATATATATATATATATTTTTTTTTAAAAATTCTATATAATTTATATAGATAATCTAGTATCTTTTTTCCTATCAAATGATCAATTAATCTCTTAAAAATTAAAATAAAAAGTAATTAAACTATTTATTTATCTATATAAATCATCGAAATAAATTTTTTTTAATTAAATATTTTTTTAAAATACAGTAGAATTTCTTATAATTCAAGCGACTATATTAAAAAAATTAAAAATGCAAAAAATTAAAACTAAATAAATAGTTTTTCTTAATATATAGAAAATAATTTATTTATTTTAATTTAAAACATAAAATTTAAAAAAAATGTAAAATTTTTGCATTATAGAATAATTTGAACTAGAATTATTGCATTATAGAATAATTTGAAAAACAAAATATAAACTATAATCATCAGAATCATTTAAGATTAAATTCCATCAATATTTTTTGTAATTCAGTTTCTTCATCAGTTGAATTTATTTCAGCTTTCAGGTTTATCTATTCTTTATTTAGTAAAATATTTTTTAATTTTTTTTAATTGAATACAAGCGCAATTTTGTGTTACAAGAAAGCAGCAATTGTATATTAATTGTATAGCTATAATATTTGCTGAAAATATTATCAAAAAATATTATACGAAAAAGTATATATGATCTATATGTAAATATGTAGTTAAAAAACAATGTTTAATCATAGATTAAATATTGATAATTAAAAATAAAAATAATATCATTGCATTATGATTTAAAAACTTACAAAAGTTTATATATTATGAAAAATTAAAAATAGATAAATAAAATAATATATTATTATCGAAAATTCGTAGAATCTGATAAATGCAACAATTCTTCTATTTTTTGATAATTTATCAAGAAAGAAAAATAAAACATCAAAAATCAAAAGCTTATTAATATCTCAACATCTTGAAATTTTTACAAATATATGCTATAATATTCCAAAAAATTAAAAAATATTCTTAAATTGTTCAAATTTTCAAATTGTCACTATAAATAGTGATAGATAGATAATAGTGATGATAGATAGATAGATAAATTCAATAGATAAACTATTTATTCTATTATATTTATAAAATAATTTATGGAAAATATTCAAATACTTTCGTAAATTATCATATATATTTAGATAAATACAGATCAAACAAGACATTCAAGGAACATCAACGATATAGATGGGGAAAAGCTCATTAGATTTGTCATGACAAGCCACTCGGTGGTCGCGATAGTAATATGATCACGGTCCGACATAATTAAAGTCCTCCATCATCGATATCTCCGTCTGATCGAGGAGTGGCTTACTGCTTTTTGTAAATTTTCGACAGTCTTATGAAACAATAGTTTTTACTATGTTACAAAAGATTCTCTCTTATTTTCTTTCCCTTTCTCTCTCTTTTTCCTTTTCCCTTCTCTCTTACATCCTCCTTTATTTTTTTCACAAAATTACCGATTTCACCTATTCCCTCTGCTCCACTCGTCAAAAATTCATAAATGAATTCATTGTAATTACACGGTCGGAATTTTATGCTCGGAATAAACATATTTATGCCGTCGTTCCATTCACGCGGTCGGTTTCGGGCAATTACGAATGCATATTTATTGTTACAATAATAGTCGTACCGTTAACCACGGGAGAAAACGCGCATTATAATTTAATCCTTCGTTATAACTGCACCGTGAATAATGGTCGACATCACAATGCCCCATAAAATACCCGCGAAACTATACGCGCCGGAGAAATGTCCGATACATTGTAACTTACGGTTAACTTAACCGACGTACGTTCAAGCGGGAAACAGAGAAGGAGAGAAAGGAAAGAAAGGAAAAGAGAAGGGAAATGGAACGATTGAGCGTAACCGAACGTTCTGCAACGCTTTAATCTCGATCGTAATTGAATTTATGGCTAATACGCTAGCGTTAATACAGTGCACCGAGTTCGATCGATGCTGTGAGAAAGATCGACGTTCAGAGAGGACTACGGTTTCCTGAGAATAGAAAAGAAGAAGTTTCTGGCCGGAGAAAACGATGGAATTTACTTTGCTTTAATGTTGCACAGATTCTTCTGAGAGAACCAAGTATGCACAATATGTTATTCTGGGAATTCTTCAATTTCGTTCTGCGGATATTGATCGAAGTTAGATTTTTATTTTGCATTGGAAGTTTTGCAGAAAATTTTGGTTTTGAATAGTTTTAGGTGAATAGTTTAGATTTTAGGTTATTGTATATGATATTGAGATTTTTTTTATGAAAGCTTCAAAATATATTTTTGTATTAAAAATATTATTAAAAATTATTAATAATTATTAAAAATAACAATAAAATTCAGATAGAATATACTTTCAAATTTTTTATAAATGCATAATTAATAAAATTAATAAATTTCATTATATTTATTGCATTCTGTTTTAATAGATTATATGTAATAAAGTAAAATAAATTGATATGGATATATAATAAATTGATATGATTATATAACTATAATTATAGCAAAATAAATATATATACCTTCATTTTTCTTCATTTAATTGTCATTAATATTGATAATATTATTGATAATATGATAATATATTGATAATATGATAATATTTAATCTTTCAAAATAACAAAAGTATTAAAGTCACACTGGAAATTGAGAAATATAAACCAATAATAACTATTGTTATAACGCAATAATAACTCAATTCGATCGATAAATTTCACATAATAAATTACAATTTATTTATCGTAGTTTTATGATTAATGACAAATCAACTCGAATTTCATCAACGATTAATATTCTTTTGAATTGATCAGTTTGCACAATTATATAATATCAATTTCTTTTATTACATTAAAATTTGACGATATAATTTAACATTTCTAATATTTTACATTTATTTTCTTCATAAAAACTTCGAAATATAACATGTTTAAGGCTTTTTTGAATATATTTTTAAGATAATATATTCATGAGATATCTTTAGAAGCTTATAATATATAATATATAATATATAATATAATATATAATATAATATATATATATATATATAGAAAACAAAGCACAAAAATTGATATATAAAATGTCAATTTTCTATTTGTCTTGTTGTAATAATTTATACTTAATATTAAGAATCTTCAATCGAAATTTTTATAATTTTTGTGTTTATTTTTAAAAGTATTGCATCAATATCTTAACATTTTGTAGATATACCTTAAATAAAAATCGCCCATTTTATAAAAATAATACCAATTACTAATTTAAATTTTTTAAAAACAATATAAATAAAATCAATTAAAATAACATCAAATAAAAAACAAAAAAATTGTAAAATTATTCTTATATTTTCAAATAAACAATTTTTTTTTATCAATCAGTGAACCAACAATTGTGAAGAAATAGTGATGATTATTCCTAAATTAACCGTTAAATCGATGAACACATGTATTGACTTTGGAGAACGATTTAAGCGAATGGTTTCTCTGCCTCGTGAAAAGACGTGCAATTTATTAATTAATGTAGCAATGTGTTTAAAGTCTCGTATAAATACTCGAATGGCTTCTCCCAAGAGAAGCAATGGACGAGTTGTATGATTGCAGTTTTATTGCAGTTTTAATGGCAATTATCTGATTAACATTACGATGCCCGACGTCGGGAATTAATGGTTGTAGAGCTAGTTCGGGGAAAAATTGCCTCAGGAGCGATCGTAATCTCATTTTGTATCCGCTTTGAATTGGAAAGAAGGAGAAAAATATAAGATATATAATAATATAGAATATTTATTTACATTCTTGCTGTAAATATGTAGACATTTATCGCTTTTATTAATTTTTTATTATTTTTTTTTATTTTTTTTGATTGATTAGAATATAAATTATTATAAAATTATATTTATTACTAAATTATACTATGAATATAGATATATAATATATATCTGGTACCATATAATGATCATTTAAAATATTATTTAAATTTTTTAAATAAGCATAAGTATTATTTTAAATAAACATAAGGCATTATGGGATCATATCATTTATAAATAATAAAATTTAAAATAAAAAAAATTTTTATGAAAATTTTTGCAAAATAGAAAAATATTAATTATAAAATAATGAAAAAATGAATAGGAAAAATGTCAAGATTAGTAAAATCAGTTATAAAAATAATCTAATTATTATAATAATCTAATTATTATCTCCCTTTCTAATTATTATACATATAACTGTTATTAAACTTAGACATTTTAACTTAGATCATTTTCAAAATTAAAAATAAAAGATAAACAATTTTTCTAATAACTTTTATGATATAGTATTCATAATTTTTTTCTATTATGCAAAGTAATTATAGCTATATTATATTATATTATATACTATATTATACTATATTATATTATATTTAATTTGAATAAAAATTTATTTTCGATATTTTTTATATTTTTCTTTTCCATTTAAAAAAAAATGGCAAACTTTACTTGATTATTTAATAAAATTAGCTATTACTTGATCAATTAAAAAATAATATTTTTGAAATAAAAGTAGATATTTATCTTCAAAATTTAAAAAAATGCATAGCAAAAAAATATCTTATTCTAAAATTCTATATCAAATTTTCAATTTTTATAATTTACTAATATTTTTACAAATCTTGAATTTTCCTAAAATTCTAAATTTTTATACTTCCTCGAATTTTATTAGTTGGCTGACTCATTGAAAACCGCACGCGATTATTCCATTTGATATTCGATCGGGAGAAACGCGCCGCGATAATTGATACGTGATGGAATTCAAAATAGCGAGTCGATTCTTCTAATAAAACGTTCTTTATCTGATAATCGATCGTTCTTTCGGTTTCTGACGCAATCTTTCAATAGCGCTCGTTAGTAATCACTATTAGAATCTTGCTTACAAAACGATTGAAAAATCGATTTCTGCTTAGTTCTATTTAAAAGCCAGCTCGTAAGATCGAGCAGAAGAGATTAGAAACATTTTTCGTTTCATGCGTTTTCATCGAAGATTATTCGATTTTTTCAATTTTGATAATCGACAATAATAAAAAAATTGGTAAGAAAAAAAATATATACATATATTTTTGTATAATTCCATTAATATTATTATTCTTAAATTTTAATAAATTATAATTTACAAATTAATTCTGATAAATTCTTTTTTTTTTCTTTTCTTTTCTTTTCTAAGATTATAATAATCTATAACTAATATTAATAAGTTGACATTAGTAGTAACAATCACATTTATTTATATGAAATTTAAATTATATTATATGAAATATTAGATTAATGAAATAGTCTCACAAGAAATTTTAATAAATAGAATTTTATTTTTTATATAAAAGATAAGTATAAATTTATTGTATGTTATATTTTAATAATTCATATTATCAAATTCATTAAATATCAGATCAGATTTATATGAAATTTAAAATATTATATAATTATTAAAATAAATGAAATAATTTCGCACGATTTCAATAATGCAAAATAATAGTAAATAAATAATTAATTAAATAATAAATAAAAAATATAATAGTAAAAAAATAAATAATAATAAAATTATATTGTAAAATGAAATAAACTTAATTATATATCTATAAGATATGCCAATCTTCTGTAAAACTTTGTCAGAATATATTGAACAAAATAATAATTGAAAAAAATTATAAATATATACTCGAAAATACTTTATTAAAATTATAATAGAAATACGAGATGATAATAGAATAATTTTTTTTTGTTATAAAAATAGTTAATTTATTAGTTGCAATACAAACCATATTATAATGAAAATATAATTCAATAATATTTGTGCAAACATATCAAGTAGATATTAACAATATAAGTATTTCCATTTCTTATCTGATTTATCAAACAAAAAGTCAGTTTGCTATTTCGTATTTTCGTTATAATTTTTTAATAAAGTTATAAAAACATATAATATTATAAATAAATTTAATAAAGTTTATAAAAACATATAATCTTTCTCTGTCTTTATAATATTTTTTTTCTTATTTTTATTTAGTAGAATATATTGGTAGAAAAAACCTAAAATATCTTGTATTATATATATAAATAGAATAATATTTAAAAATATATATGAATTTATAAACTAATTTGATATATATATATATAGGTTATGATAATACGATACTAGATTAAAAGAGGATTAGTATGGAAATTAGTCATAATTTGATTATTATATATAAATAATAGAACTATCAAATGCTTAATTTTCTGTGAATTAGAGGTATTATTATTGCAATATATAATATAAAATTATATGTCTAATTTTCTAATATTAAGAATTACTTTAATATTTTTAATCGATTGTTAAATAATTTTAGCATTTTTATTAAATAATAATTATTTAATTATTTTAATTAATTATATAATTTTTAGTTTATTAAATAGTTAATTAATAGTTATAGTTAATAAATAGTTTATTAATAGTTTATTAAATAATAAATTTTTTTGTAATTTTTGTAAATTGATTTTCATTAATTCATTTTTTTTTAATTATTTGAATAATATAAAAAAATATATTTTTTATGTTATTATTTTTTTGAAAGTTAAATATATTTAACAGATATTTATTATATAAATATTAAGATATATGTATAAATATTTGTAAATATATATAATAAGTATATATCTATAATAAGTATATATTCTTATTTATTTTTCATTCATATTAGTTTTTATATTTACAAATATTAAGATATATGTATAAATATTTATAAATATATATAATAAGTATATATCTATAATAACTATATATTCTTATTTATTTTTCATTCATATTAGTTTTTATATTCATTCATTTTTTTTCTATTTTTTTAACAGCGTTTATATTTCTTTGTTAATAGTATTCTGATTTTTTTGAAAAGTTAAATAACTAATAGTAATATTAATAAAAATATAAAAATTAATTAAATTATAGATTATTTTTTTATAATTATGAATCAAATTAATTTAATGATTCTCCATAAAAAAATTTATCTTTTAAATTTTTATTATTATTTATTATAATATTTATTTTTACTTATTATAAGACACTTTAAGCATTCAAATAAATTAGTCATTTTGAAGAATAACATGGTAAATAATTAAATAATTTAGATAAATAAATTCTAACATTGGAATATTTCATATATATATAAAATAATATATAAAATATATAAATATATATAAAATAATATATATATATAAAATATATGTATATAATTTTATAGATAATAAATATTATTGACATAAATATAATACACATTTTATACAATGCTATTTTTAAAAAATGAAATAGTGATAATTCCAAAAAATATAAGAGATTTAGACAAGTGTTAATTATAGGACATTTAATCGTAAGATATTTTTCAAATATCAGATTCTAGAGCCTAAAACAAAAACTTAAAAAAGTTTGCAATATATATAAAAATATTAATTAAGCATTATTTATTAAATTATAATAATTTAATTTCGCTCTATCCTCATTTCATTTAAAGTAAATCGCTAAATAATAAATAAGACTCAATTATTTTCTACATTAACTTTTGTATTTTATTGTTTTGACCTCAACTCTCTAAAAATATTTCATGAATATATTATAATATTAATAATAATAATAATATTAATAACATTCCATATATAATAAAAAAAGTATAAGAAATATATAAGAAAAAAATATTCAGAATAAGTTAAATATCTCATTCGACTATTCCTTTTTCAGCCAATTTTTTTTTATATCTAAAAAATGTTTAGAACACAATACCAAGCATATATATAAAATGGAAGATTAGCCTCGACCAATAGTCAGTTAACCGTAATTATCACGACTGAATTCGCATAAGACGTTTGATTGATTTAGTGGACATACGTTTCGAGTGTGACGTTCAAACTCGCGATTTTCCTCGCAACAACGAAAGAAGATTGCGGCATGATTCACTGTCACGTGGCTTAGAAGATCTCGGCCTGTTGCCACAAAGTAATTACGGGAATAACAAGATAAATAATCGTCCGCCCACGAAGCGCATAATTCCTTTGGCAAGCATAAAAGTACCATGTTATTTGTTGGCCGCTGCATTGGGAAATTCTTTTCTGCTTTTAATGCGAGAAAAAGAAAAATATAGATAGATGTGTGTCTCGTATTTACTAAAGCTTGTTGTTTGGAAGCTAAACGAATTGATTGATTATAGGATAGAAGAGAATGATCTATGTTTGACGATTAAATTGATAAATGGAGTTTTTGACAAGTAATAAAAGAAAATATTATCAATAATAATATAATCGAAGAATTCGAAAAAGAATAAAGATTTTGTGAGATTTATGAGATGTTAAAGAATTGAACAAGTTAATAAAAATAAATAAAGGATTTTATTCAAGTAGGTTTAAACTTTATAATTCGAATTCTTTGTTTAAATCTTTAATATTTAGAAAAAAATTAAATAATTAGATGAAAGATTATTTGAAAAAATAATAATAGAAAATTATTCTTGAAATATACTTTAGAAAACGACCTTTTTTTATTTTGGAAATATTTTTAAGTAGTCAAATCTTATTTGGATAGGTTAAAAATTGTATTAAAAATTTTTATTAATATTATCAAAAATTTTCCAAATTTTTAAATCATTCTTTCTATTATTTTTCAAATCAAGATTAAAAATTATGATTTTTTTTAGGAAAAGAAATTATAAAAAAAAATTATAAAATTAAAATTATAAACAATTATAAAATTATTATTATTTTAAATTTTGTTTTATTCTTAAAAGATTTTGAAAGAAAAAGAAAAGAGATAAAGAATGATAAATGAATTTATCTTCTTAAAATAATTTAATAAGGATTTTATATTTGAAATATAATTTAAAATATATTTTATATTTTAATGAGAGAATAAAATGTTCTATTAATTTTTTATTATTAGTTTTTTATAATTTACAATATATATAAAATAAATCTTTGTATATAATTTTTTATTTTTTATTGATGATAACAGACAATAATAACAGAAATGAATATGACAGTGATCTAGGTTTATAATTCACGCGACAGAATATTTGAATTTCAAAAGTGTTTATCAACTTATGAACTTAGAATTTTATTTATTCATAGGAAGTATTATAATTAAAATTTATATCATTTTCATCTAAACATTTAAAATTAATTATTATAATTATATAATATTATTATAATTATTACTATAAACAAATTATTTATTATTAAATAATAATAATTATAATATATTTATAATATATATATTTAGTAATGATATTTGAAAAATAAGATTTAGAAAATATAATATGGACATAAATGGTTGCACAATAATTTATATAATATATTATAATAATAGTTAAATTTCTAAATAAATAATTTAGATAATAAATTATGATTCTAATAAATAGTTAGATAAAAATAATAATTCTAATAAATAGTTAAATTGATTCGATGTTATAATTTAATATAATTGATATAATTTAATATATTATTTCGTATTTTTTAATTTTTTAATATTTTTTTTATAATATCCATGAGATAGTTTTCGAATATCGATCATAGAAACCAAAAACAAATACAAAAATTTCTATTGAATATTAAATTACATTAAAGCAAAATATAAATAAAAACAATTTCTGTCATTTTACTTCTGTTTCATTTCATATAATATTAAATCTCAATCGAAATTTTTATATCAATTTTATATCAATTTTTGTTTATTTTAGTCTCCAGAATCGATTCTCCAAATATTTCACAAATATATTAATATTTTGTTTAAGTACTATTCAAATTTCAAAAGAAAAATTGTAATTAGCTGCATAGCAAAAATACTTTTAATAAAAGATTTTATGAGATTAAACAATGCAAAAGTAGATAAATAAGAACGTTGATTTTTATGTATTCGAATAGCATGCAAGCATGAAATAAAAATAAATGCCAAAGAAACTGAGAATTTGATCACGTCATTTGATCGTGTTAAGTGATAATGGATCAGTTGCAATTCTACGCTTTGTCAAGGTCTTTGTAACAAACACTCTGGTTGTAAGGCATAATTGGAAAAGGATTGATAATAATCAAAATGTTGTTTATAGAAAATTAATTTGCATTTCACAAATTCCTTTCCATTACTTTTTTGATTATTGTTATAATACGATTTTGAATACTGTAAATTCTATTTTTCATATTTATTATAATTGCAACTTTTCTGAATTTTTTTTTCTTTATTAAATCTAATAATAAATAAGAATCTTTAAGAATTCAAAATTATATTTACAAATTATTAAATTAAATTAATATATATTATTATACTAACATATTAACATACTATATATATAATATAATAATATAATAATATATATATTATTATATTATTAATCTGCAAATAAATAAAAATCACGTTATAATAAAATTCTATAGTAGCATAATATATATATATATTTATGATTATAGATACTATTATATGTATTAAATAAAATTAATTGTAAATTAAAACAATGAATTTTTTTAATATTCATTTATAATTTGTAATTTATAATTTATTTATAATTTTATCAATCATATATTATTTATAATTTGTTTTAATATGCAATTTTTTGTATCTTAAATTAAATAAATATTTTATAAATTATATTATTGACATGAATAAATTTTTATTATATATTTATTCAGTTTTATATTAACAAAATCAATTATATAGTTTTGAATTTAAAATCTCCATATGAACGATAAATTTTTTCCATGTTCGAGAATTCAATCTTTTCTTTTTTCTTTTTCATCAAGCAATATTTTAATTTTTATATAATATTAACAATAAATTTTTTTAAAAAACATCAATCATTCAATATCATTTCAATATCAATCATTCTTTTTCATTTTCTTTATTCATTAATTCTTGTTATTAATTTATTCACTTTTTGGATTTTCGTTCAAAATCATATAAAATTCTTTTCGAAATTTACTATAATTTGCGAATTTAAAATCAATTAACAAAATTAATTTAATCATCAATCACAAACTACTAAAATTGAGATTAAATTTTATTTACGAATTCGAAAGAAATTTAAAATCTATTTTTTTTTTTAATTTTAAATATTATTCAGAAATAATAATATTTCAATGTTTTTCTATACACAAAATTACTAATATTTAAAATAATTTCTATTTAATCGCAATACATAAAATTTTATTATAAAATATACATTATAATTATATATATAATATATATAATATAAAATATGCATTAAAAAACCATCATTTTCATTCTTACGAATGATATCTAAAGAAAGTGATTAAACGACAGAATTAATGAATTAATAATCGTAATTAATATCTAGTCAATTAGTCGCATTTGTGTACTTTAATAACAGCAATAATTATTTCTATATAAAATATTTAACATCTTAATTATTCAGCATATAAGAATTCAAGAGATTATTCTTCTTTTAATTGTGAATATTTCTTGAATAGCGAATAGAACATTAATTGCGTTCTGTGTAATATAATTGTTAATGTAACCAATTTTTTAAAGTACGGAAGTTTTATAACTTCGAAATTTTTCAAATTTCAAAAATATTCGAAAATTTTTTGTTACTTTTATAATTAGAAATTCTTAAAACACATTTAATAATAATAAATACAATTGAATTTATTTAAATATATTTAGATTTTAACTCATTTTAATTAGTATGATAACTATGACTCATTTTTATTAGTATAACAATTAATTTCATAATTTACATAGAAAAAAGAGCATTAAAGAAATAAAACATTAAAGAAATAAACATAAAAGAAATAAAAAAATTCAATTTTTTACTAATTAATGATGATTACTATTATTTATTAATTATGAATTTAAAATTTGAAAAATTTTTCTTGAAAAAATTTTTTTTTAAAAAGAAAAAAAAGAATATAATTTTGGATTTTGAGAGTTTTGAAAGTTTCGAGATTTTACAATGATTCATATTTAAGTTTCGTAGATTTAAAAAAATCAATTTTCGATTCATTTCTACTAAAAGGTTAATGAGGTCAACTGGTTAATTTTCCATCAATTTAAAGATAATAAGTTTTTTATATGAACTTGCGAATTATATGGTTTCAGCGAGCGTAAATCATAAAGAAAGATATGAAGTAATAAAATAGCAACTAGGATAGTTAATGCAGTCGTTTGCTTGATAGTGTGATAGTTAAACAGTTTATTGCGGTTTTATGCTCTTTCGTACGATTTAAATTCAATTTTGATAAGCCGCTGCAACGATGTAATAACTTTCAACAAATTAGACAGTAACTCTGTAATAAATTGATTAAATTGAAATTTCATTTTTATTGCTGCTACTTTTTATCAAATAGAAATTTAATGTTTTTTTTATATTTTTTTTTAGTTAAAGTTTATAATTTAAATTCTAAGAATGCAATTGTGTAATGAAAGCATAATATAAATACTGAAGATATTTCACGTTAAATTAAAAACTTTTTTATATTCATTATAAGATTTTCTTGAAATTTCAAAATTATAGTTCATAATTAGAAAAATTTAAATCACTATATAAATCACTAATTTAATCACTATACATTTTTTAAATATTACCTGTAAACAATAGCTATTTCGTATTTTTATTTTGCATATTTTGATATATTATATCTAATATTTTGTATATATAATTATATAGATATTATATATATTCTTAAAAATTGAAATTTTTTATAAATACATACATATTGATATTATATTTGCAGTCTATATCATTTTATTAACTTTGAATCTCTTTAGAAAATAACATAGTAACATGCTTATATTTATATCAATTCATAGAAAAATTTAAAGAAAATGATTAATCAATGATTAATAATTAATAATTAAATAATGAGCAGACATTACATAATAAGTATTAAATTTAATAATTTTTTGTATAAATATATTTATACAAAACATAATAAATATACATTTAAAAATCTTGTAACAGAAAAGAACAAATCTATTTATAATTATTTATAATTATTTATAATAATATAAAATAAATTTAAAAAAAACTTATAAAATTATATAAATTGCGAAATTAAAAAGTACTAATTTTAAAAATATATTTTTTTATATATTAATTATTAATTATTAATATATTATTGCATTAATTATTGATGAATTTTTCAAATTGTAAATTATCTTAGATTTGTATCAAAATATAAAAAAAAATATTTAATTATTTGTTAACGATAAATAATAAAATAAATTCATTGATTGGTTATTATTTTATTAAATCATTTTTTATTACATACAGAATGAATCTATATTCTTATTACAAAATAATAGTGATATATTGCACAAAATAATAAAAAATTCATAATAAATTATTTGTTTTTTATCAAAATTTATGTCTATCATATATCATACAATGTCGATATATTATGCTACTTAAGAAAATATTATTCATATAATAATAATTCAAATAATAATAATAATTCAAAAATTGTAAAAAATGAATATCCAAATATGTTTTATTTTTATTACAAGGTTATCAATTGTGAAAGTAATATTAAAGAAATTAAATAATAGTTATTAGATAATAAAATTGGTTTCAATAAATAATTGAATTTCAACTTTGATGAGTTCAAGAAAAATAATTGCTATTTTAGATACATAATATCTATTATTTAAGTAGATATGAAGATAAGATAGTGTAACATATTTATGAATAGTATAAATAAATTTATCTAGAATAAATTTCTTTTTCAATACTTTTTCAATTAAATATTATTGGTTTAATAAAATTAATTAATCATTAGAGTAAAAAAAAATATAATTATCAAGAAAAATCAAGATAATAAATCTAATCTAATTTTCAATTGATTAATAGTTGTTATTAAGCTTCATTGAATCGACTGGATTTTTTTCCACTTACGCTTGTCAAGGATGACAGTTTTCAAATAAGATTGTTTATCATTTCATTAGCAAATAAAAATTAAGAAGAATTAAATTAGATCAAGAATTATATTCAAATTTGAACAGAATTGATTATTCAACATTACAAGTTTTGTGCTAAATTTTATTATATAATTAAAAATATTAATAAAATTAATAAAATTAATAAAATAAAATAATAAAAGCAAACTTTGAGTGTTTAATATTTTAAATTATTTATTATTTTATTTTTAAATCTTTAACTAAAATAATAATTATATAATAATAATTCACTTAATTATATATCTAATAAATAAAATTACTTTTTATGTTTATTTATAAAATTTAAATTTTATATCAGATAAAATTATGTTATTGAAAAAAATAATAAATTTTAATTTTTATTTTTATTCAAGTTAAAATTTATCCATATTTTTAAATTTTCAATTATAAATTATAAATTATATTTTTAAATTTTTATTATGTACATTTTTATATTTTTAAACATTTTTAAGTATATTTATAATAATTTCAATTTTTTCAATTATTCAATTAAATTTCTCATCGAAAAATTCATAAATAAAAAATATTAATATTATATATTATAATATTATATATTAGTTAATATATTATATATTATAATATTATATATTAGTTAATCGATAAATAAAACAAAAAAGAAATTGCGTTAAAAGATAAATATAGAAATTGCGTAACAATATAAATCCATTCAAATTCATGTATCCATTAAGAACATATTCTGTATTTATGATCCAATCAATAGATACAAGTACAACATACATATTGTATATTCTTGCCCATAAATCATTTGTAGTATTTTAACTATAAATTTATAATTTAATAATAATTAAAATTAATTTGTAAATTTGTTTTTTTAAATATCATTATTATATACTTTTAAATACTTATTTGTTGTCGATTTTTTTCTTTCATTTAAATTGTACAATCTCATAAAATTTGAGAAAACAAAAATACTTATGCTATTATGATAAATTTTATTTTTTTTTAAATTGTAGATATGTTACTTAAATTTAAGTAATGAACTATTCATTTTTTATTCTAACATATTTTTTTTTGATATAATATATGATCTTGATATTATGATATAATAATATGTTTAATATATGTTTTTTTTTAATTATATAATTATTATATGTGAATTATTATAACAATATATGAAATATTGCTAAATTTGTAAATTATATTATCTATTTATCACTCTAATATATATATTTTTTGTATTTTGTGATAACAATGTTTGAATTATTCTATTTTTCAATAAATTAATTTTCTGCATTTATTGTTATTGTTTACTGCTTAACGAATTAAAATTTGTATGAAAATTATTAAAACGATATTTTCATTCAATGTAAATGACTAATTATATATTATGTTATAATTTATTTTATTTATTTATCCATATCTTGAAACTTTAAAATGTTTTAAATATTTCATGACTTATGAATAAAAGTATATTCTATTTTTGAAAAAAAAGAAATTTTTATTTCAATTATTTTTATAAAGTAATATAGATTATTTGAATCGATGATATTTTATAGACTTTTTTTATGAGATATTGACACATAGAAGAATGAATTTAACTTTATTTGAATAATTGAATTAAATTTATTTTTAAATTTATTATTATTTATTGTTTTTTTGATCTTTTTTTATGAAACTTTCAAGAAATCATAAATTTCTTTTCTCTTCATGTTTATGAATATAACTTTTATTATAATTAGATTGCGGAAATTTATGGAAAATTTAAATGTATAATTTTGCGCCAATTTTTTTTCTTTTTTTTTTTTATAGATCTCTAACACAAAGATATAAAATGCATCTTTGTTAAAATTAGAAATTTCTTTACAGAAGTCTATAATATACACCTAATATACAAAAAGATATAAAATATCCAAAACAAAACACATATATTTATTATGATATTTAAAAAATAAAACAATTTCCTTTTCAAACAATTTCATTTCTATAATTGTATTCATAAAAATTTAAATTTATCCACAATCTAATCATAATATTTAATATTTATATTTATTCAATATATCTAATTATAATACTACCATCTATTCTTCCTTTCAAAAGGAATTTCTAAATATGAGAGAGATATATTTTTTACAGTTAATTAATACATATATTAGTTAGTAATACGTATCATATTACAAACATAATATTCATCCGTATCTTGAAATGTATTGTTAAATATCCGATGACTTATAGAAGAAAGTGTATTTATGTGTCAAGATTCTCTTTCGCGCAAGATCAAAGCCTTTCGATTTCATTGGATGATTTCGAAACAAAGGTCAATTCTACGATATTTCAATGTCTCAACCTAATTGTCTCAACCAATGTCTAACCTAACCTAACCTAACCTAACCTAACCTTTCAAGTTTGCTTTTTTAGAAGTTGGATTTAGAAGTGTTGGAATTCTACATCCGATCATTGTTTTAGAAAATAATTGGCTTTTAGCTTTACTTTTTGGCACAATCCATCATTCAATCTATTTTCAGATTGTTAATTCGGATGTGAATGTGCTTTTGAAATGTTCGAAAATTTATTTTCTACCCATAATATATATTCTACCGTTTGTTATATGTTTTTTAATTTTTTTTTTTATTCTTTTACATGTTTTTATTATGAAAAAGAAAATTAAAAATATTATATAATATAATATAATATTTATCAAAATTATACAATTTTAAAATTCATAATTCAAAATTCAACACAAATTTAAAATTCATTTATAATCATTTTTATAAAAAAATATTTCAAATTTTTGATTCAATGAATTATTTGATATAATAGAAATATTATAGAATTTATTTAAATTTTTTTATAAATAATATAATTATATTATTGCATTAATTAATCAAATCAATTAATAAATATTCTTAATAATCATAAAAAAAAATATGCATAAAAAATTATGATTATATGTACCTATATTTCAAATACTATTTATTCTAAATTTTTAATTATTTGTCATTGTCATACTTTCTCATGTCATATCTATCATTAATTAATTGAAGATATTTATATTAATCATTTTTTATTATAAATATAAATATTACTTAGAAATTAAATATTTAATTGAAAATCTTTATTCATTTAATTTTTTATTTTATTATTTATTTTATAATCATAAGTTATACATATATATTATATATATATATATATATATATATATTTATATTTATATTTATATTTATATATATGTATATATATAGATTATAACTTATTAATTAATAAATTTTGCTATTAAAATTCGCTAACATTATTAACATTATTAACAATTTTATTAAAAGAATATACAAATTTCAAAAATTTTTTAATTTTAAATATTAGATCAATAACGCTTTAGTTTAAAATCTTTATAGTTTTATAATTAATAATAAAAATATGAGATAATCATATTAAATAATAAGAATGACGAAAAATGAAAGTGTACAAATATTTTTTATAGTAATAATAAAAATTTATTTCTGATCATACAGATTTATGCAAAAATTTCTGCAAAATTAATTTTTAAAACATTTCAAAGGCTATTTAATATTATATAAGAGATTTTTTAATTTTTATAAATATATTTTTTAATTTTTTAATTTTCAATTATGTACGTTTATCATTATATATTATATATATTTTTTTCTTATTATATTTATTGGTTTTTATTTTTTTTTCTTTAATTATGTAATATAAATTTATTGATATTTAAAAATCTGTACGTAAAAATGATATCTATTCACAGTAATAAATGTACAAATTATTTGAAATTTGATTCGAATGTCTTCGACTAAAATTATTTTTAAAAAAAGACATTATTTACTAAAAACGAAGATGAAATTATTATAAATTATTGAAATTTAAAAATTTATCAAATCAATAAATAACAATTTTTAAATGATTTACAATACCTCGGACAAATTGTCAATCAAATTTAAATTTGAATAATTTAAATATTGCTAAATCTTTTCTTTTTTATCAGAAATCATAAATAACAAAAAAGAAGTTTGCCCTTACATTTTGTTCTATTCCGTTACATAATCCAAAATTACAAAGTATACTCAATTTCTTCCTACTTTCCATTTAATTTTCCACTTATTAATTTTCTACATATAAAAAAATACTTTTTCATCCTATTATCCTCAGTCGCAAATTAAAATAACGATCATGACTAACAAAAACCGTTTATACAATTCGCTGGTCATGATTCTCTTCATCTCGCTCTTTCATCTCCTCATTTCGTTCTGCTTACAATATTCTCGACGAATTCTCCTTGTGTCTCGAGATTTATGATGGCGTTTACGAGATATGTCACTATAAAATCTCATAATCCTTGTGACATCGCGTTATTCTTTTTTTTTCTTCCTTTGTATTCTTCTTTCTTTTCTTAAAAACCGAATGTTGTATTATGTGTTTACTGCAACAATATATAAATAAAAAATTACGAGTTTAAAGAAAATAATTCTTTTAAGAATGTGAATGTGAGAATATTTTATATTATATATATATATTGACAATTTGAAAAGTTATTTACAGAATATCAATAAAAAATATTACAGTTTTATTAACTCATAATTGTAATAATTATAACAAATAGTATTGTGCAATCTTGAAGATTTCAAAAAAATTCGATATTACCAAGTTTAAATTTATTTTTAATGTAAATTGAGAATATATATCTTTACATATATTTTTCTTATATATTTAAGAAAATATTTTTGCATACTTTATTTAAAAACTAATTTTAATGATTTATGAGATTATTATATTTATCATATATTTATGATATGCGAATTAATTTTTACTATTTAGAAAAATGTGAACATTTATAATTCATCGATTATACGTTTAAAATTTATATAAAAAATCAAATGAGACTCTTTTTACGACGATTATAGGTTATAAGTTAAAAGTAAATTTCATTAAAAAAAAATTTTAATGAAATTTTGTAAGCAGAAAGAATATAATGAATTATGTACGACAATTTTTTTAACAGAATATCAAGGAAATCAATGCTCAAAATTTCATATTTTTCATTGTTTTTAATGTAATTTGTAGTGATTACGAGATAAAACACAATTTTACATTATAAAATATTTAGTTTAATATTTTTTCATTCTCTTGTGAAAAACATACAAGATGAAATTATATCAAAAATTGAAAAAATATTGAAACTTATAAAATTGACTTCATTTTCTCAAAATGATTTTTTATCGAAAAAAATAATTGTTTCATTTATAAATTATTATGCATTACATATATATAAATTTTTAATTTAATTAAAATTTTTCATAAACTGAATTTCTTTGTTTGTTTGAAGCTATGAAAATATTTTTATGATTTATTAATTTTCGAATACATGATATTAAAATTTATCTTCATAGATACAATATATCTTCTAAAACATGTTATTAAATATTAATTTTGTATTATATTATATTATATTAACATTAATATTAAATATTTAATATTAATTCAATAGAAAAATAATAATATAATTTATAGTATTTACTATACGATATTACGATCATATCAGAGTACATGTCATTAAATACTATTAAATACCTTTAGATTTAATTCAGGGATCACTTTCTCATCATAATGCAAAACAGTGATTATTTGAGGATTTCTATTAATATGACCATCGATGGTTAAACACATAATGCGATTCGTCGATTACTCATAGATCACTTGCGATATATAATAAAGAAACATTTTTTTCTCGAAATTCATTCTACTAAGGTTATAATGTGATTTTTTTATCAACATGAACTTCAAATGCTTATGAACAAATATATAATAAGCACTTATATGACTGATTGCAAACTCCATCAAGGACTTAATTATATGATAACTTATCCTAAAAACTTGATAGACAATGATATGCCTATGAAACAATTAAATCAGGACGAAGTAACATCGGATCGAAAACAAGAAAGCATAGTTCTATACGTATTTGTAACTTCGATTAAACCTGTAGCTGTAAAACATTCATGTAATTGCCCCGTTTGAACTTTATCGTTTTTGATTTGCATCGATAGGATCGATGTAAATGGCCAAGTTTCTTATTTGCTAATTCCGATAGACTCGATTAAACAGAGCCTGCACGATACGGGGCCGGTCGATATATCAATGGGTAAAACTGTTGCTTTCACTGGAACATTGATTTCCTATGCGTAGCTGGTCACATTGAAATGTCACTCTGAGAAATTTGCAGCCTTGCCCCCTTATCTTCCGTAGGATCGATGTAATTTATAGAAAGCATCGAACCACACAAATACTGTTTTCTGCTAATTACAGGTATCCCGCTGTTTTCATTTTTTTCTTACGTTTTTTTTTTACGAGATAAATAGTGTATCTTTCGATGAAAGGAAGGAATATATTAACAAGTTGTGTAATTATTTAATTGATATATATGAAATGTCATTTTCTTAAATTTAATAGATAGTTTCTCGGAGATATAGATCAAAATATTTATTTATATGATTTTATGGATTTCTTTTTACTTTATTGGAATAAATTTGTATTATTCATTTTAATTAATTTTTCCATTTTATTAGAATATACTTATAAATATTATTAATTTTAAAATTTAGAAGTTATATAAATATATCGATTTTCATAGTTAGTTTTTTTTTATTCTTTAAACGAATTTGAAGAAATGAAAATTCAAATATTAATATATAATAATATTTTATATTTTAATTTCGTAAATTATTTTAATATTTTTGTAGAATATAATAATATAATTATTTCAAAATAAATAAATATTAAAATCATAAATTTAATGAATTATTAAAATTAATATTGGCAATTTCTTAAGAAATATTCCCATAATCTCTGAAAATCACAGCTTTGACCCATAATTTTGTAGCAAATACCATATTACAATATAACAATATTAGAAAAATTGTATTTTATAACCCTTAAGAGATACATAACTTATTATTCTATTAATCTCAAAGAATTACATTAATGACAAATCAAAATTAAAAAAACAAAAAAAAAATTAAAAAATAATATCAAAAAAATTTTAATAATTCTGTAATTTTCGAAGATACATAACTTACTATTCTATTAATCGTAAAAAATTTCATCTGTAACTTAAAAATTAAAAAATAAAAAGAAAAAAGCAAAGATAAAAAAAGATAAAAGAAAAGAGTGACATAATTTCCCAATGACCAAGGCACGTGACAATGCAGTGTCACGTGTCACGGGAACGTTGCATTGACCATTAAAAGCTCGTTAGGCCGACCGCGCACCAGGCATTCCTCGCATCGTGTGCGCTCGCACAAGATTTAAGGTTCCATCCACATAGTAGATACCCAAGAGGCTGGATCTATACGAATGTCGAGAAGGAGGGTAAGATAGGATCAGGCAGCTACATCCTACAGGATCGTGGCAAGGCATCCTCTCACAGGCCACACGGTATCTAATCTGGCCACTTTCGGAGCCGCGGGTAGCCGTGTTTTGGCCGGGGATCGTGTTAAGGGGATTTACATTCATTTCGATCCTAATAACCCGATCCCTTGGATCCCGATTTGGAACACGATATCCGTTCGCTACGTGTATACATATACCTACGATACTCTTTTTCTTTTCTACATCTTTTCTTCTTCTTTTCATCTTCTTCATCCTTCTCTTCTTCTTTGGACTATGTCGACTCTTCTAATCCTTTTCCATAACCAAACCAATTTTTCTTTATCGTTTCTCTTTAAGGTGCGTCCTTACTGAAACAACAACAATGAACAACTTTTCCTTGATGTTGCACGTATTTTGAAAATATAGCTTGTTACTAGATGTTTATATAAACTTTTTTGTCATCGCTTCTTACCTATTTCTATTCAAAAATGATAAATAAAAAATATTAAACTATGAATTGAAGCAAAATTGAGGAATTTTTTATTATCTTTTGTTGCTGCATGTTTCAAGATATTTACAAACAACTATTTATAAAAACATTTTGTCTATACTGAAGCAACATAATTTGAAGAGTTATTAAGTTTTATTTTAAAAATGTATTTATTGTTAATAACAGATTGTTCACAGATTTAAATCAATTTATTTCAAGCTACTAATAATGATTGAAAAAAAATTTGTTGCAATTTTCTCCTTACAATATACAATAACATTTACTATTGTTAATAATAAAAGAAAAAAGAAATAAAAAATATGGATGCGAAAAGTTTAGATTGTTAAAAATTCGGAAAAATATAATTTATGAATGAATCAAAATAGCAAAACGATATCTTTAAAATTACATGCTTTTAAATACAGATGAATATCTGTATTTTATTTTAAAATATATCGATTTTATTATACAAAAATTAATAAAATTATAACTACCAATATCATTCATAAAATGATCATTTATTATATTAGAATTTCTACATATAGAAGATTCTTGATATTTATCTTTATTGATATTTCTCTTTAAAATATATTTTTATAATTATATATTCTTATAAAAAGATTATATTGATCATGACAATTGTCATTCTGCATTGCAACAAAGAGTAAATATAGGAAGAGCATTTATTTCTATTGCCATGAGTTACCACGCATTTTCTACTTTTCTTTGATCTTTACCGCTTCGAATAAAAGCAAAAAAGAAACAATATTTGTTCCTGGTAGTAGAAACATCAAAAAATCTGCAGATGCGGACATTTAGCAGTAAACAATGATTTTTTCAAGATCAACAAAAAATTGCTCTAGTGAGGATGCAACTTAAGGTTCGTATCAAATCCACGAGCTATGCGACGAACTTTTAAAGTTAAGGACACACAGCGTCCTACACCTTTCACTCTTGAATTATTTAAAAGGTGACTTTTCTTCGAGAGGATCGGCTTCCCTCGCTTTTAGACACAGAGAAAGCTGCTGAAATGCGTATATACGAGTTTTATGGGAGGGTTACAAGGTTGGATATATTGGTCCGGACAGTCTGGTTTGGGAAATTGTTGTATTGAGTAATTGTGGCTGGCTTTTTGTGCCGAGATAAAAGAATGACGCGTGTTTGTAGAGTTTGTGTTACCAAATGAATGAGATAGGTTTAGAAGTCGAGTGGTATAGATGTTGGTTTTATATTTTGAGATAAATGGAAAATAGACTTTTTGAAAGTTAATATATTTTTGTTCATTTTTGTAAATAAATTTGGCATTTTTAATTGTTTTAATTTTCTATTTTATATCTTTAAAATACGTTTTAGAATGTAATTTGAAATGAACATTATAATTGTAATTCTAATGATATTGACATTGACATTAAAAATTTATTACAGTTCTTAATATTTAATTATAAAAAAATATTATATTTCATAAATTTTAATGATCTTAATGTAAATATCTATTTTAATCCATTATTAAATAATAGCAACATTAATAAAAAATGTAGATTACTTTTACATATTATATATTATATATATTATATATCAAGCTATAAAAACTATGTGTACATATAGTAATAGATAATATACTATATAATTTTATATTACACAAATTTAAAAAAAATTTTACTTATATTTTTAAAATATAAATAAATATTTATATTTATGAAAGAAGAAATCGTTATTACAAAAGATATTAAATAAATATTCAAAGACTAAAAATTAACATATTAATGTTAATCATTAATAAATTAATAAGTTTATGTTTAAAATTAAGAAGTTGATAATTTATTATTTATTATTTATTTATTTATTTATTATTTATTTATTAAGATTGATGATTTATAAATGAAAATAAAAAAAATATTTATGTACTATTTTAAATATTTACAAATTTATTAATTAATTTACAATATTTTATTTATTACATATTTATTAATTAATTTGATTAATAATAATTGATAATTGAATTGAAAATATATTAATTATATTAAATTTTATCATTTGTTATATATCATTTTGTTATATAATATTTTCATTTCTCTACAAAAATATTAAAATGAAGTATAATTTGAAGAAATGTTTTATTATTCAAATATTTTTTATGACCTCTATATAACTATAGTATTATATAAATATATGTACTTTATATTATACATTAATTTAATGGAAATGTGATAGTATTTATATATATATATAATATTAATAATAATATTAGTTAAAATATATATAAATATAATTTCACGCACAATTTTTAAAAGTGAACAATTTATTGAATATAATTCTATTGGTAATATATCAAATGTTCCAGAAAAACCACAAAAAATTAATATGTATATCTATATATGAACTGTTATATTTAAAAGGAGGTGATTGAGGTATGAAGTTAAAACCAAGATTAGGAATTAAAATCATATTACTGAACATAATCTATAGGAAATTTAATATTGTAGTATTTTGATACGTATTATTTATATTTAGGAAATAAATTAATTTATAAAGAATTTTGAGAATAATGATTTTCATGTAATAATAAACGATGCATAATAAATATAATTCATAATTCATCTAGAAGAGCATTTTAAATAAATTTTATTTCATAACTATATAATATTAATTATTGTAAACAATATATATTATATAATATATATTATATATTATATAATTATAATTATATATAATAATTCTTTTTAATAATAATAATGTACAAATCAATTTAATCTGACAACCATAAATTAAATATTAATTTATTATTTATGTAAATAATTCTGTATCAAATATATCTATAATTAATTTTATAACATGTTTATTATTAATTTTTTTTTTGAATTTTATGCTCTTTTATAGATATTTTAAACATATAATTATGTATATGTATATGTAAGATTATAAAACATAAAAAAAATATCAATTTAATGTTTATTTAAAAAGAACAATTAAAATTGAAATTAGATAAAATTTTTTATTGAAATTATCTATCTCATCAAAAATTTGATTTTTTTATTTCTTCAATAATTGTGATAATTTATCAATTATTACAATATATTCTTTATATAAAAATATTTGATATCTTAAAAAAATTTAAATTTCAAAACTTCTATATCTAAATAAGCCATCAATTAAAATTTCCTCTTAATAAACAGAGTTAAAAAAAAAATACTGTTCCATTGTATCTAGATCTCTCCATATCTCCGACCTTTGCCCTCCATAATGCCGTTACGTGTGTCAACAATATCCCTGACTTTCTTTCCGCGGAAAATGTACTGTCTTTAATGGTTTTCTTCTGTCCTCCCGTTTCGACTTTATTGCTTTGCTCGACGTTTCTTCCGTGTTTGTTTGGAATAGAATATTCCAGCATCGATTAGTTGTTCTGTGGAAGTATATTCTACTTAACAATTTCTTGACGTTCCATTCTTCTCTTTCTCTTTTTGTTTTCCATATCCTTTTTCCTCCTCTCTTTTCTCTTTTCGGTGACGGTGAAGTATTTCAAGGATGTATGGCACTCAAGAAACGAAGTGAGTAAAAGCCTTCTACATATATAAACGGACGGTTCGTTGACGAGTGAAACGTTGGAGACGTTTTTAGAATACTTCATGTAATTGGAGAGTTTCGTTGACAATTAATGGATTCGATAAATAGAATAACTGCTACTGTAAATAATGTGCTAATGCATTTATGGAGTACCGGATTGTTGTTTCGAATTTTTTAAGTGTCGTCTTGGTTATTTTAGGAACATAGGAGCGAATCATTCGAAAGTGTGATTCGAGATTGTAACTAAACACATAAAGTGTTATTATTCATTTGGAATTTAGAGAAAGTCTAATAATTAATAAAAAAAAAATTATGATATGTAAATTAGATATGTTAATTATAAAATAAATAAGAAATTTAGTTTTATTAAAATATTATGTATTTATTTATAGTTATTTTTATGTTAAAAAATGGAAAAAAATGTTTTCATATAGATAATCATATAGATAATAATTACAAAAAATTCTTTTATTTATTTAAAACCTTTGTTTATTATAATGTATATATAAGAAATAAGTTGCATTAAAGATATATATTTTCATATGTATGTATCATTTGTGTAATTTTTAATATATAAATATACATATTTAAATTCACAAATAAATATATATATTAAATTAAAAGATATTTATACTATTTAATATATCATTAGCTTATTTTTTCATATAAATTATAATATTATTAAATTATAATATTATTAAATTATATAATATTAAGATCAGTATTTTAAATAAATTTTAATTATTAATTCATTTATTTTAATTAAACTAATTATTCTAATTAAAATATTTGAATAAATCTCTAGAAAAAGAACAATTTTTTATAATTTATAGGAAATATAGGAAAATATAAAAACAATTCATTGCTTATATTATATATATTATATTCTATTATTATATTTTATTAAAGTTTAATAGTTGGTGTAATATACACCTTTATTTAAAAAATATTTTTCAAATAAATATATTAAAGATATATCAGTTATAATATATATTTATAATAACTTTAATTATGAATAATGAATTATTTTTACATTTTTGTAAATTTTCTTTCTTATAGAAATATATTCATATATTCATTTATTATATATTCATATATATTCATTCATTTATGTTTTTTTATTTTAAAAACAATTTTTCAAATTTGTAATGCTTGATTTTTTTGAATCTTTTTAAAAAGTTTTAAAAATATTCAACAAATGAAGCTTTATAAATAAAATATTTTTTATTAAAAATATATATTATATTCATATTTAGATTATTGGAAAATACTTAATTTAGAAATAAATTTAATAAATTTTATTTATTTATTTTTTTAACAATTTAATAAACAAAATCAATGTTAGATTTGCTTCTATTATATTATTATATACTATGCTGTATAGCAAGGAATCAAATTTCCTGTCATTATAATATAATATTCCTGTCATATATAATATAATATATATGTCAATTACTATGTGTAATATAATACTTTAGAAAATTTTTTCATAAAACATAACAGTATATTATTACAAACAATATATGGAGCACAGTATCTAATTAATGTGGCATACAATATTCGATAAGAGAGTCTTTAATAATTGATATATAACTAACTTATAATAACTAATTTTTCAATTTTTGAAATAGTAATTTAGAACTTCATTTTCTATTCACATTGTTATTTAAGATTATTTTAATATTCCACATGCAAAATAATTCTACCAACATATTTATAATAAATTATATAATATTAATATAATAATAAAACATTAAATTACATTTTGAATATGTTGGACAATAGAAATGAAATAAATAAAAATGTTTATTTTAACAAAAATTCTAATATTAAAGAACAGCGATGAAACCATATAAAGTATGAAAATTTTTAAATATTTATAAAAAATATCGGAAATTAAGATCATAAATAAATAAATAAATAAAGGAAATAAATTGTTATTAAATATTGTTATAAAATAAATAAAATATTATTCTTAACGACATATTTCAAATTCAAAATCATATCATAGCTTTTCGATAATTTTTCTCAATCATTATTAATCATCAAAACTTAACATTCTATAAAAATCAATAATCGCCAAAGATCAACAATTTACCAAATTAATGCACCAAAAACATATCTAATCCATTAACTAAATCCAATTCCTCATTACGATCTCACGTATCGCAAAAAATTGTCGAAACGCCGTCATATAAAACGAAAAACCAGATCTCCTTTTTCCTTCGTTCCTTTACAAGTAAAAGAAGACAGCTGGCGCAAGAAGCGACGCCTAATGCGAGAAATGAAAAGGAGTGTGGAGGAAGGAGGAAGCTGGGAAGATTGAGTGGCGAGTGAGCGGACGCGACGAGGCGTGTACCGATCGCGCGCTACGAGGCTTCATCACTCGCACTCGCATTTATCGTGAATCCTGTCGACGACGGGCGTGATGTGGCCTTAGGGCCAAAACAACACGCCCCTAGACTCTCTCTCTCTCTCACTTCTTTCTTTCTCTTTCTCTCTCTTTTTTTCTTTTTACTTTCTTGCTCCTTTTGTGTCCAGTTATTTTCTTTGTTTCTGTAAGGCTTGGATTTATTTGAAATAATGAATTATTTTTAAATAATTTATTATTCTTATTTTTTACAAATTACGGTAAGAAAAATAATGTTAAATAATATAAATAATATAAATTATTAATATATAAATATTTATTATATAAATTTATATATATATATATATATATATATATATATAAATTTATATATATATTTTTATATATATTTTTATATATATATAAATTTATAAATAAATTATTTTTTATTTAAGTTAATTCAAATAAAATAAAATAATGTTTTTTTATTTGAATAAATTAATTTTTATTTTATCATGATTTGAAATATCAAATTTAGAATTGACAATTATTTTACAATTTATAATTTTGTTTTATAGAATTGTTTTTCTCTCAAATAGTTCAGCAAAATGATATATTGTGGTAAACCTTATCGATTCTTACTAACAAAGAATCATGGCGTCACATTATAATTCTTCATGACGAAACACATAATGTTTTGGCTATTAAAATGAATTGAATTTAAATATTTATTCGAATATTTTTAATTTTTACAAATATTATATCTTGAAAGAAATTGGTATCAATACATTTACTATTCACTTATTTTATTATTTTGAAGACATCAGTGTAATGTTTCATTTTATACTTGTTTCTCATTTGATATCAGTAAACATAATGTGTCTTGAGATTCGATTCTTTTCGATTCCTACATATTTATTAAATATTTAAAGATTTAATACGGATTCGAATAATTTCAATACTTTTGACATTATCGTGATATTAATTGATAGCTGATATATCGATTCCAAGTTTCTGTACATTATAAGTCTTTAAATAATTTTTGAAGAAAATATCACAACCATCATTGTAGTGTTTATGTAATATTTAAATTATAAGAGCAATTATATTATCACAGATAACATTATTATAGATAATGTTTCGATTGACATTATTTAAATATATTTAAATAAAAAAGGAAGCAAAAAATAATTTTATTTCAAATAATAACATTTTTAATCAAAATAAGATAAAATATTATTTTAATAATTATCTTCCAAATATTGTGTTCCAATAACGATCAAGTTTGTTCTGTATTGGTCGATCGTCTCGAAAGTTGAGGTCTAACTCGAGCGAACAGTAATCCGTTCCCACAGACAAAAAGGTCTCGCGGCCCGTCGACTTCGATATTCTTTCCACCACCTCTCGACTGGTCGTGTCCGTGATCTACTGTGCAGGTATGTAATAAGGATGTAACCCGAGATGGCCGAGACAACGAGTACCGCGATCGATTCCACGAGACAGGTTCGAGGCTGCTTCTTCTTCTTGAGATCGAACTGCCTAAAGATCGATCGATCCATCTAGCCGATTCCAGGAAAAACAGAATTTAGACATGATTGAAAATTGGCCCCGATATCCTCTATCGTATTTCGCGACATTTTGAGAGTTGAGAATGATGATTGTGGATTGGGAATTGAGATGTGGAACATTTGGGAAATTGGGTTAGATTTTTTTTTAGGTTATGACAAGTAATAGAATGCTTGTATAAATAATATGTGTTAAAATATTTGTGTTAAAAAATTTTCAAGCCTATTAATTTGATAGATCAAACATAATTTATTGATCACTTATTGATCATTGAAAATTTATTTGTCAATTTCTTCGAAGATAAAACTTTTTATTTTTGTTATTGAAAATCAAGTATAGATAAATGGATAAATGGAATTAACAGAAATTCAATTGATCAAACATTGATTGAAATTTTATTTTATTAACAATTAAACTTTAATTGAATTAAATTAAATGGAATTTTATTTATAAATTAATAAAGTTTATTATCAATTTGTTTACGTTAGATAATTTTTGATTGAATAATCGAGACAATCGATCAAAAATAAATAAATAAATTACTTCAATAAAACTATAAGAAATCATTTAAACTTTGAATTTATATTTATATTAATAATTATTAATGACTTAAAATTTATCAACTTATTGTCAGTTATTCAATCAAATATTGGTCAATATAAATGCAAGTTTAGAAATATTAAAAAATAGAATATTTTTAAATTCTTCACATAATTGGTTATATCTTTAAATTTCATTGTTAGATCTTTAAATTCTTATCTAAATAACATTTATATTCATCATTTTAAAAATAATTCAAATTGCAAATTTTTTTTGTGAAACATTCAGAATATTTTTTAATATTTAATTTAATTTATTTAATTTTATTAAATTAAATTTATTTGATAATATCTGATAATTTGCAACATTTTTCTAATGAAAAATATATATGTATATAAATTAATAAATATATATTATTAATAATATATATGGATTCATTAAATATATATTATTATATATATGCAAATCATAATATGATCATATTTCATTATTATTTATGTATATATATATATATATATATATATATATATATGTGTGTGTATTTATGTATATATATATATCATCAATTACTATTTAGTTTTATTTACTATTAAATTAAATAGAGATTTGTTTCATTTTTTTTTTGATTTAATAATAAATTAATCTATGATTGCATTTATTATATTTAACAAAAATTATAAATAGATAATATTGAAGTTAGAGAATCGAAGTTATATGATTTTTTTAGTTCAACTTTAATCTAAATTGTTTCATTCTTAATATATAATTCAAAGCATTTGAATAATTTATATGAAAAAGCATTTTCATAATTTAATTATATATTTACATATTAAAGTGATGCGTGCTGTCATTGCATAAACTTCCCTACATTATCAATCGATCGATATCCCCGTTACATCCAATCTTCCACGATTGCTTTCCCGTGCAGGTATGCAACGGAGATGTAACCTAAGCCAGGAGACCATCGAACAGAGACTGTCGAAAGTCTCGAAAATTCCATATAAAATTCGCATTCTGATGGCTTCCAGGAAGTATGGTCACCTCGTTGTTCGAAATTTAATTCGATCTTTGCAACCACAAAATTCGTCAGTCTTTCATCCATTTCTATTTTTTATTTTATTTATTTTGTTTGATATAAACAAATTAAAATGTATATATGTTATGTAGTCTATTGTATATATATATTAACACTATAATCGCAAAATGATGAACGAAATCTATCGATTGCACGATTTGAGATTAATTCAAATTCATAATTCTGGAAATGGAATATTTACATTTAGCAATGAAACCTAAAAAAAGATTAATTTGATTTACAATTACAAATTCTGTTGATGAGATTGCAAAATTTAATATTAAAAACTAATTTAAATTTTATCAAGAAACTAAATCTAGAATAGGAAGCTTCAAAGAAAAATAATAGGAAATAGGAAGCTCAAAAATAAAACTTTTAATGTTTAACCTTTCATTTAATTTATATTAAATGATAAATAAAAAAAGTGTTTATGTTTATTATATTCATAAGATGTTTTAAAAAAAATTTAATGATTACATTACGATATTAATTGATAAAAAATATAAAATTAAATGGTTTTAAAATAAAATTAAATTATGATATTAAATGATATTTTAATATAAATAAATTTAATATTTTTAATAGTTTATTAAATTTATTTAATATTATTTTTTTTATTTTTATCATAATTTATTTCTGAACAATACATTAATTGGAATTTTTAATTTGCTTTTATTATTGTATTCTACATTAAGTAAAATTTTTTTTGTCAATTATTATATTATTGAAAAATTAATTGAAAAAGCATAATCTTACTTTATAACAACCAAACATGGAACACATGTATCTGATACATTATTATACAATAAGAAAGATAAAAAAAAACTAACTAATAATTGAAAGCCATTATTTTCTCGTTTTTTTAAACTTATAGTAACTAAATTATGAATTTTCTTCTTTATGATATTTTTTTTGGTTGCATTATTATTTTAACATTAAAAAATTTTCTTCTAATAGGAAGAACATTGAATTAAATTTTATTAAATATATTGAAAGATATTTATTTTAACATTTAAAAATGATATTAAGAAACTCAGTAATTGATAGAAATATTTCAAATAGTGTGAAAAATATTTTTATATTATATAATTCGAAAATTAGAATCGATTTCCGATTATATAAAGAAGTAAATTGTCAAAAATATTGTCCGTAATAGTACATTTCAAATTCATTAAAATCGATGAAAAAGTATATTTTATATAACTTTTTGTCAATTTGTTTCCATCTATATCATCAAAATTCAAATCTCTAATTTTTCATTTTTTGAAGCAAATATACTAAAGTCAAAAAACAAATCTTCAGCGAATCTTTTTAGGAAGGGACAAAAGAATATCGATTCAAAGTCTCCTCTTCTTATTAGAGTCTTTTTCTTAGAGTTCCTCTGCCTGTTTACCAGTTGAAGAACTGGTAATCGTGCACCGAGCAAATGAAATTCGGATAAAAAGAATCTAGGTAGTCGAAGAAGCGTGAGATAGATCGTCCAGGAGCGAGGCTAGCTCTTCACTCTGGACCATCTAGAGAGCTTGACAAACACTTGACACAGCTCGCGCGAGTCTCCTTCAAAACACGGGCCTCATTGTTGCTGTGTCATCTCTTCGGACTCTAGGCCATTGTCCTTCAAAGCGTACATTACCAATCGTTTCGGATCGATCATTCCTAATATCTTTATTATTTAAATATCGCTTTAATAATGATTTAAAATCTTGAATTCGAAACGATTGAAGGTGAAAAACGATATAAAGAAACCGAAACAATATCAAAGACATATCATTCATTTTTTGCAATAATGAAATAGTACAATTTTAAGAAAAACAATTTTAAGAAAAACAAATATAAACAAATATAAATATTTTCAATCACTATAAGAAAATATTAAAATTTTATATTAGTCATGATATCTGTATTTTGATTAGGTATTAATAATAATTTGTATAATAATAATTTGTATTTTGTATATGATTTCCATGCTTTCTTCTTTGAGTAATCATAGCTGAAAGAAAGTTGTGATTTATATAATGAAAAATATATTAACAGTAACGAAGTCTTTATTTTTGAAAATAAAATTCATATAAAGAATAAAATAATATAGAACATCATATTAAAATTTCAAATTCGAAGTATGTATTTGAAAAATCATTTATAAAATTTTATCAATAAAAAAAAATTTTTAAAAATGGTTGTATTTATATTAATAATTTAAAAAATTGCAATGTTTAAATTATGTCACTATTGGAATAAATGAGCGATATGTTCATTCGATTTTTAATTAGTATGTAAAACTTTTTTATTGGAATATATTTATATAATATAATATCCATTATTGTTTATCAAATAATAAATTAAATAATCGAAAGAATCTGTGCTGGATAAATTATTGATGATTTGATCTATGAATTATATCATTTTAACAATCATAGAATGATTATAGTGATATCTTAGAATAAGATAAAATAATTTTAATTATATAAACAAGACATATCATAGATTCAAATAAATTATACATTTGTTAGTTTTTTGATATTAAATAATAAGTTAAAGTATTTTATTTATATTAATTTGATCAAGAAAGAATAAATTTATATTATAAGAAAATTGAACTATCAAAATTGAATAAAATTATTTGACTCAAATTAATGATATATTTGTATATGAATATTGCAATGATAGTGTAATTTTGGTCATATTTATTTATAAAAGAAATAAAATAGTTAATTAAGAATTATATTATTTTTTGTTTTAAAAAACTTAAGTAAATATTATATGAATATTTCATAATTATTTAATTATAAATATTATATGAAAATATATAAATTTCGCATTCTAATAATTTTTCTATTCTTCTAGGAATATAATATTCCAAACAATTGTATTATCTTATGTGTTGGCATTTTTTAGTAATTTTAGTAATAAAAAATTTCTTTATTTTTTTTTGTAATAGATATATTTTCTCACTAATGGAAAGACTAAATCGCTTCATTAATTCTTTTATTTGAAATAATTATTGATAATTTATAATAATTAATAATATCAATTTTAAATACTGACTTATTTTGATTAAAAATCGATTACTTATTATATGCAAAAATGAATATTTATGTTAGATTAGACTAAACAATAATTAAAACAAATTAAAACTAAAAAGTTCAAGTGCGAAGCATATATACAACTTATTACAAATATGAAACATGATGTGTTTACAATCTAAATAATCCACTATCACTCAAATGTAATTTTTATATTATTATATTAAGAAGAATTATTAATTATTATATTAAGAACTTTTCCATAAAATTCATTACAATAAAAAATATTACAATAAAGAAAAATATAGAGAATTTATAGATTTTCTTCTTTAGAATAATGTATTTAAATATATTTTATTTTTTCAAGATAATTAAGATTAAATTATTCTTTTTTATTATGAAACTTATTAAGGAAATTCTATCTTAAGGATATTTTACGATAACTATATTCTAGCTCAATTAACAAGGTAAAATAAAAACTTATTCAAAAAAATTTTTAAATATTGCTATCTTTAGATGCAATTTAAATTATTATTTTTTTTTAATATATATTAAAAAAAAATGCTATAGTTTGTAAAATACATATAATATATAATAATACATAAAATACATAATAATAAATAATATACATAAACTAAAAAAAATACATTATAATTAAATTAATAATAAATTTTAAAAATTATAAATTATAAATTATAAATTAATAATTAATTTATAACTAAATTATAAATACATTAAAATTTTATAATTCATATATAACTCAAAACAATTAAAGATAATTAAAACCAAAAACTAAAGTTATAATAAAACTGTTGATCAAGATAATACTCTTAATCACATATTTCAATGTCATTGAAATTGATAAGAAAGTAACTTTTCAACTCATCTCCATTTTCTTTGAATGTTCCTGTATAAAATACAGCTACTATGTTCATCTGTCCAATAAATAATAATAAAATAAAAAATAATAAAATAAACTTAGAAAATCATTAAGATAAAAAAAGTGAAAAAATACATATAAAAATACATGAAAAACAGAGAAAGAGAGAAAATGATATTTCTCAGGAGTCCAGATTGTTAAAGCCCCATAAAAGAATCAGCCGAGAGACATCTCACTGTCTGAGAATTCGAATTCCCGGTGATCAGCGAACCGATAAAAGCGCGAGAGCGAGCGGATAACCAAGGCGAGGTGTCGAGGGATCCGTTTCCACCGAAGCGGAAGCGACTTCCTGTCCGAAAATCAGCTGACGCTTTGCGTAGTGAATGGAATACGATCGAGAGTAAAGAGGAGTAGAATACCGGCTCCGGACACGTTCTCTCTTTTTCGAGGCCCGAATTGTACGGTGGTCGGCCGTAGCTAGAGGAGGTGACGAGAGAAACGCCGCCTGGTGGGGAGGACTGCGAAAGAAATCGGACGAAGGAGCCCAGTGTGGAGAGATGGATACTCAGTTGGATGGACGATGGAGGGAACGAGCTAAAACAAAAAGAACGGGATAAAAGGTTGGTCTGGAAGGCGAAGCTGAAGTTGAGAAACGGGCCCGGAGGTGGAGAAGAACTGGTGAAGAAACTGGTGGGGGCGGAGCCCCGAGTCTGGATCCTGGATGGAGCCTGTGAATCGTTCACCATCTTCGTCCATCTCGGACCCAACCCCCTTTCTCTGGTCGAAACCTGGTTCGTCTCTTTACCTTCTCTTTCTTTTCTGAGTTCTTTGAAGTTTTATATTGTTTCTTCTTCTTCTTCTTCCTCTTCTTTTTCTTCTATTCTTTATTCTTCGTATCTTTCCTTGACCTTTTCACATCTACTTCGTATTTCTGAATTGAGAATTTCTGATTGAGAGTTCATGCTTGGTGATTCGTAGATGATTTTCGGTAAATTTTGAATCGATGAATTGTCTTTTCTAAATCTTTTCGTTTCTAAATTTTTAATTCTTTATACTGTTGCTTCTCTTCTTGTTTTTTTTTCTAATATTCTTTATTCTTCATGTTTTTTCTTGATCTTGTTATTGATCTTTTCATTCATCTTTTCTTTCTTTTTTAAATTCGTTATTTCTTTATTCTTTGTTCCTTGATTTTTTCACTTTCATTTCGTGCTTTTTACTCCAGTCGAAAAATCGTGCGATTGATTTGACAATTCATAAATAATTTTCGATGAATTTTATATCAATAAATCATCTTTTGCGTTCTTTCTTTCTGAATTTTTCGCTCCTTTCAGAAACACTATTTTTATCTTTCTTCTTCTACTTTTTTTTCTTTTTCTTCACTCTCTTCAATTTTTCTTATCTTTCCTTGGCTTTTCATCTTTACTCTATTCTATTTCCTTGAGAATTCGATTCGATTCGGAAAATTATCAGTGAATTTTGAATCAATGGAAATTTTTTGAAATTTTAAAATTTTAAAATTGTTGATTCGTAGATAAAAATATCTCCTCTCGAGATATTTTGTTCTAGTTCTTTAATTTTTTTTCTTTATCAATATTAAACTTGAAAATATTCTGAGATTCATCTTTAAATTATTTATTAAAAAGTCTTTCAAATTTTCTTCTTTACTCAAAATCAATATTATATGGTAATATTTAATCAATGAAATGTTGCTAATAATTTTATTATTATTTCTTCAAATATTAAAAAAATGATATTAAACGTAATTAAATATTTTAAGTATTTTTCTTAAAATATTGATGATAATGTAACTTCATCTTCTCTTAATTTCATCTTTGAAATATCGATATATTTCTTAATGTCTCTTTTTTATTCAAAATCAATATTATTATTCAACATTATTATTCAAAAGATTTGTCCAGTCAATAATTTTCAAATTTTTCCAAAAAGAATAAATAATTTAGATCATTAACAATAATAATATTTAAATGTTAAAATTTAAAATATTTTCTTTAAAATATTAATATTAAAATGAGATTATTTGAAATATAAATAATAATAATAATAATAAATTATTTATTTTCTAATTACGTAAAATAATTACATTAAAATAATTATTTTGTATAATTTAAAATGTTATTTTTAAATATTATTAAAATTATATTTTAAATAATATTATTTTAAAAGTTATATATGTTCAAAAGTTTAATTCTAGAAACAATTTTTTCTATCCTATTTTATTAATTTTTTTTTTACAAATTTGAAACAAAAAAATAAGAAAATAATTAATTATTATAAGTTATCAAATGATATTAAAAATATAAAATAAATTACACCTGATATTTTTTTATAGGACATTTTTTTATATTATTTCATTTATTACATTTTTTATATAATTTCTTAATTACATTATTTAATTTATTAATCGTGCGATTTTTTAATATTTAATATTTATTCAATATATGATTTTTAAATATGTTTTATTTATTTTTATAGACATATTTAAAAAATGTTTTTTTCATTTTTCTCAACACGTTAATATTTTTTTGCCTTTATTAAATAAAATGGTTTTATCGAAAGCATTTCTATATTTTAAATTACATAATTCGTTTTAGCTTATATAATATAAATTTTATCCAAATTACAAAACAATTATTATATAAAATTTTTCATTCAATTTTTTTCATAATAGGCATATATCATACAAAAAAGAAATTCAGATATAATTAAAATAATCCATTCTTATATGAATATTATATATAATATTATTATAAATAAAATTTACATAACTTTATAATAATTCTTTCAATTTCTCCATTCAAAATCAATTACACTCAAACTATTCCTAAATTCATCTTTGAAATATCAACCTAACCAATATCAAGAAAACCACGAAAGAAAAAGAAGAATGTAAAGGCAAGCATCTCGTCGATTCAAATGCAGATTACGCCGTGTCAGAAATATGGAATTGAAATTGCTCGTTAACTAACTAGCAGCTTGTCGTGAATTAACACGACCGCTCACTTGAATGAGATAAGATACGATGCATGTAAACCAGGTGTAAGTGATAGACGTTTGATAATTAACGGGTATCGAAATGAGAGATGAGGTAGAGATAAGTCTCTCTCGAGGCCGGAGAAACATTATCCCTGTCGTATCCAGTCTATCATCCACCAAAACTGGTTTGCTTTTTGTCTTTCATCCGCCTTTCGTTAACGTCCGCCTCGCGAAAGCCGGGATTCCTACTCGTCGCCGCATGGAAAATTTTGCGTAAAACCTGTCGGCGACCGTGTTTCACGCGTCATCGAAGATCGAATCGTAATTTCATGATGTGTGTCGCATATCGTCGTTAAGAAAAAGTTATGCGTCGATTCGTATATTGATATAAAATTTGATGATTTTTTTTGAGTTTGAATAAATTCTGAATTTTTATTATTTTTTGCAGATGTATTATAATATCGTTCAAATAAAATTTTTGGTTCAAATTTGTCATTTTGAGAATAAATTCGAAAAGCGTGGTTATTTTCATTTTTTTTTTTTTTTTTTTTCATAGATTTCATTACACGCAAGAGGAGCAATCTTTATGAGCACGATAAATTTATAGAGGTATAAATTGATATAGAAACGAATGATTTTTTTTGGATTTCGAATGGATTTTGAATTTTTGCTAATTCTTGGATATAAAATATAGCATATTTAAAATTTTGGAATAAAAAATTATTACAGAGGAAATAAATAAAAGTACGTGAAATTGTAGGTAAATTATATAATAAACTATTATATTTCAAATTTTGAGTTATTAAAAAACATAAAATATCTTTCGCTTAAATAAAAAATGATATAAAATAAAAATTTCATTCATATCTTCAAAATTTGAAAAAAACATACATTTATTAAAATTATTCTTTTTTGCAATTTTATTTATATAAATTTATATAAATAGAAAAACACAAGAAACTATAAATAATATTAAATAAATATAAATATAAATATTGATTTCCAATCTTAATTTCATAAAATTTATTATTTATTATTAAAATATAATCAATCATTTTTGTTTCTCAAAATCTTCGTTAAGTACAGATCTATGGTAAACTAATTTGGTTTTAGGTTGATTTACCGATATCTTCTCATTATTTACTAATCTAAATAATAGTCCTTAGAATATTTCACATTCCAAATTAATTTCATTTTTAATATTAACAACATGGCATATTTAAAAATTTATGTTGTATTTTATATTCTCTTATAATAATTGAAAAATTCATATGAAACCATAAAATTAAAATGCAAATGATTAGATTAAACAATTTAAAATTTTTAAATCATTTTAATTATAATTTTAACGATTGAATACTTGCTGAAAAAGTTTTTAATATTAACATTTTATTTTTTTTTCAGATTAAACCAAAAATATTCAAATTATAGTTTTTATACAAATGTCATTGGTTAACAAGTCAATCGCTTTTTACGATATTACAAATTAGATAACGATATGGTTAGTAGCTTCTTTTAGATTTCAAATCATCAGTATTTTAAATATGTTGTATTTTCGCTACTGCAATATTATTCGAGTAAAATTTCTGTTCTAAAATTTTCGTTATATGGGAATGTCATGTTTTGTGAATTCGAAATAGTCATTTTGGCTAGATAGATTTCATTATATGCAAGATGAACGATTCTTATGAACAAAATATCATTCGTTAAAATTATCAATAAAGAAATGTAAATATGCTAGTAATTTTATGTAAAAATAGTAGAAATTGCAGAAAATTAAAAAACAAATTTATTTTTTATTATATTTCTTTTAGATTTACATAAAATAGTATTGTTTTTTAATGTTACGTTGATAAATAATAATCGTCCAAATAGATTTATTCCATTGCAAATGCAATCATTTGACTTATTTATTTTTCATCGAAAACTTATTTTTAAATTTCTATTTAGCAGAAGTTCTTCTACAGAACTCTCAATTATCTAAATATTTATATTAATTTCAAAGCTATAATTAACTATTAGTAAACATAATCTGAATCCGGTATATCTTTAATTTTCAAATATTATTCTTTATCTAACTTAATCTAACTTAAGTTCGAAATTTTTGTACAAAAACATATATAGATATCATTGAATTTTTTTCTGAAAATCGGAATATGTAAAGATATCTTATTACAAAATCTATCACGTTACATAAAATATAAAGCTTTGACAGCAATTTAAAAAATAAAACAATTAGAATAGAAGATTGAATTAACAATGATTAAATTCACATCATTATTCAAAATCGAAATTTAAAAATATCGGAAATTAATGAATTATGTTGACGAATAATGTTGCTTAATTATTCATAAAAAAATCTATATCGATCATTATATGTTTTCATGGAAAATCGATATAATGATCGGTGATATTTATTATGAAATTTTTTTTGTTTTATTTTAAAGAATCATTCGTAAAAAATAATCATGATTTTCAAGATCTAGGAAATGTCTGAAATGATAAATTTGAATCAAAAATTTAATTTGAGCGATATATATAATACAATTGTGATTATTAATTATCGATATGTATTGATATCTTATTGATAATTTTTAATATATTATTATATTATATTATATATATTATATATTCAATAATATCGTTAAGATATCGTTAATAGATAAAAATGACTATATAATATATAATAATTTTTTTTTATTTTTTTCCTGTTATTCATAATAAGTTGCAATAAAAATAAATTTTATTGAAAAACTGTATTATGTTCATATACATATATTTCACTTTTATTCGTATAATTTATTCGTATAATAATATTATTCGATATTTTAATAATATTTTGAATATATCTGAAAATATATCAAATATCATTGAAATATCTTAATAACATATATAATAATAATGATCGAATAAGAAAAAATAAGAATTTCAATTCATTTTCATTCGATATCTTATAACATAGCTTGTAATATATATAACACAGCTAACATTTTTGCTATTATCGGATTATGCTATTATTGCATTTGTGCTATTATAAATGGATTTGATTAAATTTCGATTTAGAGCACCATTATTTTTTTTTAATTTTTTTTGCATAATCTTATAATTATTAATAAACATAAACGAAATATAATTGTTTTTAATACGAGAATTCATTTGTTTAAAAATTAAAATATGTTATATATTAAAGTTTGATAATTTTGAAGCGTTATATAATTAACACAATCCCTCTTTTCTTTGACTTATATATGTTACGTTGTCAATATGTAATTTAATAGTATTTCATTCATATATTGAAAATAAATTATTAAAGTATTAATACTATAAATATTATTGCTATAAGTCTAAACAATAGATCTTAAAAGGCAGAGCCATTAGTGTATAATTTTTTAAAAGAATTGAAAAGTTTCTTATGAGTATTTGAAATGTTCACTTTGCTTTCTTATGCTTTCTTATATTTTAATAGTTTTATGAAAATCTTTTTGTAATTGGAATTTATTTAATTTGCGAAATTTTCAAATTACTTGAACTCGTGAATATCATTTATTATGTTTATGTAAAAATTGTCTTAAATATCAAAGATAATTATATAAAAAGAATCGATTTTCATTGATTTCGATGATATGAAATAAATGATATAAAATATGAGACTGATATTCTAATTTCGATCATTGCAAAAATTGTTTTATGTTTACATATGTTTTATGTTATTTGCTTATTTTCGCATTCCGGATTCAAAAAAATCAATCAATAAAATAAAAAAATTAACAATTATTTTTGTAAATTATTTTATTAAAAATAAAAAAATGAATATTTATACAATAAATAATAATTAATAAAAGAAAAAAATATATATATAATTTGAAGATAAAAATTAATTGTCTTCTTTTAATCGTAACAAATTCATTTTTTATTTAAAAAAACCAATACCAGTAATTTTGAGAGATAAAATGAGATAATTTTTAATTTTAGGAAATTTTCAATTTTTTTGCAATTAAAAATAATAAATAATAATAAAAAACAAGTAATCTTAATAAAAATTATATTGAAAGATTATATATACATAATCTTATAACTTATCTATATATATCTAATCATATTTTTTATTATATTATTTTAATTACAAATATCTATATGGCAATCTATTAAATAAATTTTACATATAATCATACAAATATTTTACGATACATATTTTAAATTACTCGATATACAAATAATGCACAATTTTTTAGCTATTTTAAACAAAAATTTACTAATACCAAATGTGCAACGAATGTGATAATAATAAAAATTTGAAAAATAATTTATTTTTATAGCGAAAGCATTTCCTAAATGAGATAATCTTATCTTCTTTTTTTTTTCTTTATATTATATAAGATATTAACATTAAAAATTTTAAAAATATTATATTACATATACTTATTGTATACTTTTATTAATAATAAATTCACTAGTTAACCAAAATTAGAACAGAATAGAAATAATTGATTACTAGTTAATAGTTGATTAATTGGTAAAAGTACTTAAGTATATATTTTAAGACCGCAATTAGCACAAAAGAATTTACGATAGATAGCACTTAGAATTCTTGAACTTATCTTTACTTGACTTCTTTTTATGAGTATATCTATAGTCCATTGTATTCCAACTATTAATTAGTAATATTGAAAATTTGCAAGAGAGAATTATTACAGCATACAATTGTACAGCTAATGTATAGGCATTCAATTTCTATAAAATAGAATGATATATTGCGGTATGCATTTTAAACTTGCATTAAAATAAAATGTAATTTTCCACATTTGATGTCCATTTCTCTTAATGCGTTAAGATATTAGAAGATGAGAATCATTTTCAAGCTATGTTCTATGTTTGCATTGTTCATAAGGAAGCCGAAGAGTTAAATAGGTATTATTATTTTTATTACAATTACTGTAAATTCAGTATTGTGTTTATAAAAATTTAATAAAATATAATGAGAAAAATAATATATTATAAAAAATAATAGAAAAAAATATATTAATATATTCGCTAAAAACAATGTTTTCGCTGAAAACAAATGTTATTCAAATTTATATCATTTGTTATAAACTTGATATTGTTAAATTTTTATTTCGCGCTTTTTTATTTTAGAAAAAAATAGTACAACAATGTATCATATAAAATCGACATTATTAAAAACCATGATAATCACTAATGCAATTTATGAATAGTTCCAATATTTTATTGTAAAAAGAAATCTCAAAATTTTGTATTTTTGTTGATTCAAAATTATATTAAACATAATTACAAATAAATATAAATTATAAATAAATCTATGAATAAAAAAATTTTAAAAATCATACTTTGTATAAAATATTTTATAAATATATCCTTTCACGCAAACTTTTTTCCATTACTATTAAACAACGATTAATGCATATAACAACGCATATAACCTCTCACATTCACTAGTTAACCAAAATGATGTCAAGTCGAGCTTGTATATTCTCAATCGTTCCCTTGATACAAGAGTTCGCGATTCATTTCGAGAATATTTCGCGTACGATTTTTGTGATCGTTCTTCTTTCTCACTTTTCTTTCTTTTTTTTTTTTTTCCTCTCTTCATCTCCGCGTCTACCTCCCTTCCGCCCTTGTGCCCTTAATGGATTACGGACCAGGCCATTTTTCAGCCGAAATGGATTTTCATAAGGACCGATATTTTCGGCTTTGCCACGACCGCGATTCTATACCATCCTCCGTTTCATTCTATCTTCGCTCCGCCAAAATGTTTGTAAATAGATGTAAAGTCTGGGAGGGGCTCAGGGAGTACCCCGCTGGGTGAACAAGACGCCCCATCGTGCACCACGGATGGTACATTTCTCGGTTCCTCTTCACCATTCTTTCCGACCATCTTTTGTATTTTCTTCGTCCATCTCCTTCTATTTTTCCTTCTTCCTCTTCGTATTTTTTCTCATATATATTCCAACTCGTTCTTATGCCTCTTATTTTCTCTTTAGTTCTTTTTCTTTTACTCCTCTCCTGTTTCTTCTTCTTCTTCTTCTTCTTCATTATTGATATTATCATTTTAGTTAGTTTTTTGAAATGTCTTTTACATTTCTTTCCAGGTTATATGATTGTAGATCATGTTCGTTTTGGATGTTCTTACGATGATTTTATTACGATTTTTCTGAATCTCATATTTTTTTTTCTTTCTCGCGTTATTGATGTTAGCTGAAATGTCTTTTCTTCTCTGTTTCATTCCAGGTTATATAATTATATATATATTTCTTGCGATTTTTTTGAATCTCATATTTTTTGTTCTTTTTGTTTTTTTATTACTAATTTGAAATATCTTTTATAATTTAATAATTTGAAATATTTTTTATATTAAATGCAAAATCTTTACGTCGCTTTTTCTTTCTATATTCATGAAGTTAAATAATAAATAATAAAATAATTTATCTTTCAAATATATTATTATTATTAAAATATCTATTATTTAAGACAAAGTTATACAGCAAATAAAAATAAAAATAAAAATTTTAATTGGAAATAAGTTTAAACGATTCTCAAATCATTTCACTTTCTTATATTATCTTTTTTTTTTCTTTGTTATTTATTTCTTATCACATTATTTCTTTAAATATTTATATTTTTTATATTTGATTAATTTTCTATTTTATTTAATTCTAATTACATTTTTATTATTATTTTTTAATTATTCTTTAATATACATAAAAATGATAGTGAATAAAGACAAATATAAATCACATTAAATAATCTATTAATTGATATAAAATATTTAAAATATTTTTCTTATTTTTAACTTTGTGAAATTTTAAAAATTATCGTAAATTCATATATAAATTTGGCTTATTACGCGTTTTATCAAAAATATATCAAAAATAAAAAAATAGACAACATAATAATCTTTCATTTAAAAAATAAAAGATCAATTTTTTTTAAGAATATTTTTTCCTCTTTCATTTTTTTTTTAGTATTTATTATTTATTATTTATTTATAAAAAAAACGCTGACTAATAATAATGTAAACAATGCGTATATACTACATTTACATAATAAATATCGATAATTATTGTATATAAACATGTCATATTTTTAATACTTTGATAACATTTATACTTCATGATTACAAAATATTTAAACATGATTTGTAATTCATTTCATATAAATTATATTATTTTGAGATACGCACAATGTCGACAAACATTAATTTGCCAAATGAAAAATACTTTACATTATGCGTAAAATACTATATTTATTTCCATCGAAGTGCGATCCATTCGCTTTTTTTTCCTCTCTTTCTCAAGTCTAATGTTTCCCTGTCTATTTGACAATGTGCTCCAACATACCACACACTGTTGGCCGTGCAAATTATTAACGTCCGTTCAAACACGCGCTTTCTTCGGAAGCGATAAATCATCGGTATGAAAACACATTGTGTTTGCCCTGTGCACTTCTTCGTTGTGTAAATTTGCGCGGGATCCCACTACGAGGAACTTGGTGTCACGCGTGAATTCAATGGAAATCGTGGATAACTGTGGGAACAAAGGCAATTTCTAAGCTCGGTTGTGCCATCGAAATCGTGATTCACGGTGACAAATCGCATCCATGAGCATTCGATTATAATAGGATATCGTATACGTCGATTATCTCACGATGATTACGCGATTATAGTAAATTCTCGTTTATTTGAATAGTGCACTATGGAATATTTATCAAACGCAGTGAAAAGTCCTTTTTTATAAATATTCTCAAAATTAAAAAATATGTTGTATATTGTAGATTATTGAATATTCAATTCTTTTTCATTATTTTTTTATTAATTATTAAAAAAATAATGAAAAAGAATTGGTAAATAGTTAAATAATTTAAAAGAAATAAATCTGAAAATGATTGAAAATTAAATTTATCATTTAAAATTTTCATTTATTTAATTTAATTTGTAATTTCATTTTGATATTATCATCATTTTATATTATTTTTACAATTATACGTTATTCCATTCTAGTTTTCATTCTCAATTTTAAAATTTGTTTAGCAGAATTTAATATTTTTTTCTAGTTTTATTAAATAAGTTAAAATCATATATAAAAGAAAAATGACTGCTGTTATTAAAGTTATTTTTATTATTATATCTTAAAATATATGAGATAATATAAATATAATATATTTATATATTCCAAAATAATAAAAATTTTTATTATTTTTTTAATTTATAAGTATTTATAAATTAAACAATTTTTTTACTTATATTTTCATCACTGTATATACATACATATACTTTTATTTTATTTGCAGTGTTTAAATATAATGCTGGATTAATCATTTATTTATTCGGTCAGAGGTCTAGAACTGATTAATAAAGAGTGTATTGTATTTAGAAATGTATTTTTTAATATCATTATAATATAATTATGATATGATTTTTTTTCTGGAAATAAAATAAAAGATTTTTTTTTAAATTATTTAAAAATATTTTTAAAATATATATAGATATATTATATTTCTTTTTTTAAAATTTTGATATATTTATAGAATGTTCGACATTAAAATCGGAAAAATTTTAGCAATATATTTATTATTTCTATTTTTATTATAAAAATAATTTTTAAATTCTGTGGTATCATCGAAATCGTAACACGAATCGTTCACAGTGACAAATTACATCCATAAGTATTCGATTAACAATAGAAGATATTGTAGATATCGATAATTGTGTGATTTTAAAAACGTATGCTTTATCCCATCATATGGTGAAATTTTTATATGTGAATAAAATGGAGAATTTCTTTTTGAAATTATTCAAAAAGATTTTAAAAGATTCATTTATATTTATTATTATTTTTTTAAATTTGATCATGAATATTTAGAATATTCAAGATCAAAACAAAAAAATTTTGGCAATATGCACGAGATTATTATAAACGAAAAATTTTGTACAATATAAATCAATTTAATTTTGTTTTCGAAATAAATGAAGAAGATGAAACTAATAATTTAAAAAATGCATTTAAATTACTTAATTTTTAATAATAATTATTTAATTGTAACTTATTTTTTACATTTATTTACATTGATTTTAATTATTTATATAAAGTTTTCATAACCTTCAATTACCTTGTTATATCTATGTACACAAATAATCGTACGTTTGACAGATTTAATATATTTGTTACGCACTTTTTAATCTCATAATGAGATGAAATCTCAAAGATGAATATATTTCTTATAAATATACAAAATTTCTTATAATATACAAAGAACTTTATTATTTGTTTTTTTTTTATTATTATTCGAAATAATCAAACTTTTCTTAAAAAAAATTTGAAAATTTATTTATTTATTTCGAGTAATTATTTGTTTTCACATTTTTTTTTTCTTATTTAAACGAAAAAAAAAAGTCTCCAATCTTGTTTAGAATAAGTAGCGAAAAAGTTAAGAGCGGTTATTGAGTTCGATATCCATAAACACGACACAGGAGCACAAAATCCCATGCGTGCAGACTCGTTTCATTGAGAAAGGCGGTCCGCGTGTATGCCGCTTAATGGCAATTCATCCGACAGCCGATGGGCATGCGATTCGCCTTGTGGCAATCGCGTGCACGTGGCCGTGACAACTTGAAGCCGCGGAACGAGGCTGCTTTTCACCCGCGAGAAGCCATGGGATGTTCGGCAAAGGAAAAGGGAAGTCAAAGCGCTTGAAAAAGAAGAAGGCGGGACCCTTCTTCTTTTTTTCCCCAGTCCCTTGAGCTGTCGTGCACCGCTCAATAGGAGCTAATTGCCGCAAGGAGAGCTGCAAATTCGCGGTATTATATAAGTCTCGTCTCGTTTTCGTGCCCGCTGTCAAAGCCAGGATGTTCGTGTTGTCGGCAGACTTTTTAAACTGTCTTTTCAATAGAATCATGAAATTTCAATATAGTGTGCGCGCGTACGCGCATATACGTTGCTAATTTCGATGATAAATTGTGGAATATATGTAAGTATGTAGAGTATATAGATATGTAAAGAAAAGGTATGAGGAGGATTTGATCATTGTGGAAGAAGGAATAATAGAGGCATTTAAAAAGATATATTTTCGAGATACATTTTGAGAAAATAATTTCTGAATGGAAACGCTAAAAGAGGATCGAAAATATATTTTTATAAATATAAAAACAAAATAATAGATGGTATTTAAAGAAACGAGTTCTTCAAGGAGATTTTTAATTAGATTTTTAATTTAAATTAAATTTTAAATTAAAAATATTAATCAAATTATTAAATTAATTAGATTTTTAAATTAAAGATATATCTTAAAACAATATATATAAATTATTATATTTAAATTCATGATGACAGGAATTTATCTGAAAATGCATAAGGTTATTTTATTTGTTGTTTGTTAATTGTATAGTATTATATATTTGAAAATTATTTCAAAATATAGATTTTGAATAATTAAGTATTATAGTAGATTAAATATATAATAAATCTCTACAATTTTATGAATTACAAAAGAATAATTTTATTCTCATTTTAATAAATATTTTTATTTAATAATTCAAATTATTCGTTATTATATTATACATATAATATTTTACGAAATTTTAAAAAATCTAAGTATTTATAGTGTTATAATGAAAGAAAAATAAATTATTTGTTTTCATCTCAGATACGGTCTGTGAAATATATTACTTATTTATCAAACGAAATATATATGTATGTATTAAAGAACCGCATAGAAATTGCATGCTATTAGAGTGAGAGAACTTGTTGAAAGAGAGTGAACTTGTTGAAAAGCTAATTTCAATGAAATTAGAATATATATGTTATTATGTTATATATGTTACTGTTAAGTAAATATCTGTTGTTCAAATCGATTTATTGTAATGATATTTAAACATTATCGAAATATATTTATTATTTTCTAATATAGTCGATTTAATAAAAAAAAAAAATTATTTGCGATTATATCAATCACAATGTATTTTATTTTGCAGATAAATTATTGATTTTAATATTAATAATTTATAAAAGAATTTTTCCAAGTTAGAATTTATTATTAGAATTGTATAAAAATTAAATAATTTGTAAAAATTGTACAACTTGATACGAAAAATAACAAAACAATTCTAAAAGATTTAACACCAATTATAAATATTAATTCTGTTTTTATATACACATTTCATTTTAAAAACACATACATATATATATCACAGATCCTAAAAAAAATTCAAGAGTTCTCAGGACTCATCTGTAATACTTTAAGCAGGATTTACACGAATCCCTGTAGCTTCCAAAGTCAAGGATATCTTTGCTTAGCTTTCTCGCGTACTCTATTGACTGCTGTTACTCGCGTATCGTCCAGGTAGGCAAACATAGAAACAGAAAAAGATCTCCTTTCGTAAGCAAAAGCAGAAAACAAGAGCAAGAGAGAGGAAGATCGGTGTGAATGATCCTAGACATCGGTCGTATTTATACTCCTGTTTGCTTCCTGATTCGCCACGGTGCGCGACCCTTGAAAGTCCAGCTTGGTATCCAGTCAAAACACGCATTCGTTTTCTCGCCACCTATTTTCAGGGATTGCTCGTTTACCTGCTCGTCTTTTTTCGCGCGCATCCGCGTGAAATCGCGTGAAATCCTCGTCCGGCTCGGGAAAATCGCGTTAAGCGGAACTTCAGGGAAAAACTTGGCTCGAAAGATAGTTGGAGATATTTGGGATAAAAAGGGAGTTTCATGAATGGAAGACGAAAGTCGAGGAAGGATTAGTCTCGTGCTCGAGGGTGCCTCAGATCGCGTGAGATCAGCTTTAATAGGTTTCGAGGATTATTGATTCGAAATGGTTTTGATAGAGGAAATTCGGTCGTGGTCGTCGAGATGTTAGAGATATAGTTAAGAGATCTTATTTGATTTTCGTTCTGAAAAGTCAATTTGGTCGTACTTGTGTATTTTTCGGTACTTCTGGACGCATTTTCTTATATATGCGCATGAAAAACATGTATGTATTGTTTTTTAATGTATGTTTAATATTTTTTTTTAATAAATAAAAAAAATAAGTTCATTGAAAAGTTGAATATAATTAACAATTATATTTTAGATAAAATATTAATATTATGATAATTTAATTTTTTAAATATTGTGAATTATCTTTTTAAATGCATTATATATTAATTCTGTAAATTTTCTATCATTATTATTATTTATATCATATCATTATTATGTTTATATTTTTATTCATAACATTTTAATTTAAGTAATTAAAATATGTAATATATATATTATATAATATATTTACATATCCATTATTTCTGTTATATAATGATTTCAATTATAATCTCTTAATCTTTCTATCGAAGAAAATGAGGATTTATTATCATTGTTAAATATATACATATAGTTAAAATAATTTCAAATATAAAACTTGTATGAATTTTATATTCATTATTTATACGGTATTTATTATTAAAATAGTATCTATTGGAAAATCATTCGTAGAAAATCAATATAAATTTTACAAATAATAAAAAAATACTTTATAATGCAATTTTTCTTCTTTTATTGTGTATCTGGACATCTAAATGTTTTAATTTTTTAGCAAAATGTTATTTTATTGCTATTTAACATTAAAATAAAATGCAAAACATTAATAATTATTTAAGATGTAAAAAAATTCATTTTATATTTTTTTTTATAATTATTATCTTCCTCCATAGTTAAGCGAAATATAAATATTTATTTATAAGAAATAATTTGATAAGATCGTCATAATTTTGAATTATGTATAACAATGAAATCAATAAAAATTTTTATAATTTGTTGCAATATTATAGAATATTTCAAAACAACAAATTTAAATATTTTTATTAAAATTCTATTAATTATTTAATTAAAATTCTGTAATTAATAAATTTGTAAATTTGTATCAATTGCTACAATAAAAATTTTATATAAGCTTTTATCCAACAAATTGTATATTAATTTATTTTATAATTTACAAAAAAGAAATAACGAATTCTATTAATAACAATTTTATACCAATGTATATAAAAATTTCATACCAATGTTATAAAAATTATATTTTCGCAATTTTTTTATCTCTTGCAATTTTTCCTTCTCTAAATAAATTTTTTCTTCTCTAAATAAATTAATAAATTCTCTTCATACAAATTGAGAACACTCCATCTTAGAATATCTTGAACATAATATAATCTTTAATAAATTATTCTATTAAATTAACGATTAAAATGACTAAATCTTACTAATTATTTCACGATACTATTAAAATTATCAAATTATCTTTAATAATTCGAAGAGTATTTTGTTACAGAGGTGCAAGGAAAAGCTGAACACTCTTGCTATTTCGGTAATGAATCAGTGGCCGGGAGTGAAATTGAGAGTGACAGAAGGATGGGACGAAGAGGGAAAACATGCGACGGATTCGCTGCATTACGAAGGACGTGCCGTCGACGTGACGACGAGCGATCGGGATCGCTCGAAATACGGAATGTTAGCAAGACTTGCCGTCGAAGCTGGTTTCGATTGGGTTTACTACGAGTCCAGGTCGCATATTCATTGTTCCGTCAAATCGGGTCAGTATTATATTAGTTGTTTTTCATTTTATTCGTTAATTAAATTATTTTTCATATAGAATAATTTGATACATTTCTGACTGAAAAATAATCTAGTTTTCAATTTATTAATTGAAAATATATAAAATGTCCAAAAAAGGATTAAGTTTACTATATATTACTATATATTAATGAGGTCAAATAGATAAAAAAAAGTTGATACTTATGTTGAAAAATGATATAGGAAAGAGTTACAATCGTTCAAAAATTTTTATTTTATATATATTTTTATTTTATTATATATATTCAATCAAAAATTTATTCTGATGGAACTATTAATGTAATAATATTGCAAAAATCAATGAATAATTTATTGCTTAAGATTTCGTCGTTCCAAAATATTTTATCTTTTGTAGTGAAATACATATAATAGAATATTATAAAATAGATTAATAAAATATTAATTTGGAAATAAATTACAATTTACATATACAATGTATATACATAAAAGAATTTCCTTTCTTTAAATAATAAATTTACAATTTTTATTATTTAAATTAAGATTTTTAACATTTCTTAATAGATAGTACATATAATACATAACATATAGTATATAATTTTATAATACATTCTTTTGTTTATAATAATAATAATAAGTTTTTAATATTGTATTGCAATAAATCTTTATATTATTAGTTTCTAATTAACTATAACTTTTTATTACTTTTATAACGAAAATGAATAAATTACATCAGTTGAAATAACATTTTCAAATTTGGAAAAATGTTGTTGCAATGATGTATGCAAGCACAAAAGATTTAAATTTTATCTTAATAATATAATAATTTAGTTGCTTTATATTTTTTCTTAATTTTTAAAATATTGACTGTAGTTCTTGACTTCAGTAAGTAAAAAATCCTAATTATTTACTTTTTAGAGTTTAATAAAACAATAATTTAATATAGATACTTTATATTATATATATAGATACTTAATATAATACTCTTTTTATTAAAATATATGTTCCTTTATATGATACATAATATTTTATATTTTAAATATTTACGCATATTTAAAACGATGATTCTAAGAACAATAAACTATTATTAGAAAAATATGACAACAATAGTATCAATCTATACATAATGATAATATGATTCTATTTGCTTACATTTAAGAGATTAAAGATATTTAAATATCATAATTATCGATCTTGGATAAATCGTATTATCGCTATCAATCGATATTTTATTTGAAAACACGTATATTCCGCCTCACGATTACTTTATCTATTATAATGAAATAATATTAACTAGTGAATGAATTATGTAATGACATTATCTACAATCAGTTTGATCATCTAATTTTTATTTAAATTTCTTTAAATCGTGCGCACAATTTATTGTCTGAATATTACTTATATTTTATCATTGAGAAACAATGTAATTAGATTTTTGGAAATTATGTCAATTTATTTCCTTTTTATTGCATATTATTGAAACATTAATATATATATATATATATATATATACTTTTCTAAGTCATAGTAATATATAAAATATTCATTGAAATAAATAATTAAATAAATGAAATAAATGAAATTAGTAAAATATAATAAACTAAATGATTAATAGAAAATCAAAGCTATAATACAATTAGTATAGAATTTAACTATTGGATTGAATTTTTTAGGTTTAAATTTTTTTAAGTACAATTTTATTTAAATTATTATAGAATTTTATAATATTAAAATATAAATTATTTATAAAAAATTATTTATATTATAAATTTTGTTTTGTTTTTTTTTCAAATAGAGAGATTTTATCAAATAGAGAAAATAATTTTACCATATAATAAATTTTATTTAATTTCTTTTTTTTTTATTAATTTTAATAATATATAATGAATTAATTTTAAAGAGTATAATTAGATATAAATATCATGATAAAATCCAATAAATTAATATGTATAATTATGATAATGCAAATTCAAAATTCGAATAAAATTATTAAAATTAAAAATGAAAAAAAGAAAGAATTTTTTTTTTCAAACAAGAATATTTGTATTTATACTTTTATTTATTATATTATATTTTTATTATATTTTATTCTTATTCTTCTTGAATTTATTATTATTATGATAGAGCAGCACTGCTACACAACAATTCTTACTGCGCCACTAGCTCCTCCATTAAGAAGAAGTTATCTATTTTACCGACTTCCATAGATTTTCGGGATATTGTAGAAAATGATCGCATTCAAAAAAGTTATTCTATAAGCATGCTTACTGTGAAATATCTAATTACGGATATGTCAGAATCTATTAAAGATAACAAGAAACAATCATTCTATATCATTTCGTGAATAATAAAAAATTAAATATTTTTAAAATTAATCAATATTAATATATTTTTAATCATAGATTGTAAAATATAAATATGCATTATGTTTTCATTAAAAAAACAAAATTTTATTTTTTTTATACATATATTAAATATTATTAAATATATGAAAATTTAATAATAATAATTCTAGTATTCTAGTATTATAATTCTAATATTAATTATAGATTATAATATATCTATATATAAATATTTCTATATTAAAATAGTTCAATCTTTATTATTTAAATAAAAATATGTTAATATGTTATAACAATTTAATAAAATTAATGAAAATAATAATTTCTTAATTTGTTATGATTAAAAATAAATAAAAATAAAAAACAATAAAAAAAAGTAAATAAATAAAGATATAAAAAAAATATAAATGCTATATATAAAAAACAGAAATATAAAATTCAAAAACAAATATAAGCAAATTGTAAAATATCTTAATATTATTATTAAATATTATTTCAATATAAATATTCCAAATATAATATAATATATATATAATCATAACGATGATATATACAATATATTTATTTGTAGTAATCGTATTTCAAATTCATACCATACATACATACATACATAATTTTTAAAAATTTATTAGATTAGATTCATTATATAATATTATATAAATAAGATATATAAAAATTTTTTTTTAATGTAAAAAATTCATTCTTTTTTTTTAATAATTTCTTAAAAATTTATTATATAGTGAAAAATTAATTTTTTTATATTATTTATATCAAATATATTATTTATAATCAAAAAGGAGGAAAAATAAAATTGATATATTCATTGGCTTCTGAAACAATAATATTTTCTTTCAATTAATTTCTGGTTAGAAATTCAGAATTAAAGCATTCACTTATGTTAACATTAAAAATAAGTTTCTAAACAAAAAACTTTTATACAATATATATTATTAAAAATAAAAATTATCTTTATATCATTCTTATTTACCATCAGTTGATAAATGCCGATATTAATAAATAAATAATAAAAAAGTCACCTATATTTGGACGTGGCTTAAATATCTGTCATAAATTTTCATAATTAATAAAAATTTAATATGAATCAATATTGAATCGTTATTGTTTCTTTTTAAAAATTCTTTTTTAAAAATTCTTCGAAAAATTTAAATCTAGAAAAATTATTATGAACCTCATTTATTTATTATTATTCTATACGATCAAGCCAACAATGTACTCAAAATGAAATTTTCTATAACTGAATTTTATTACAAAAAGAAAGAAATATCCAGATTGATGCTTTTCAAGAAATTATTTTAAAACAAAAAATCAAAATTTGCAAAAATTTTATATTCAAATAAATTTAAAAATTAAATTATACTTAATGTTTTTCATTTTAACAATAAATTTAAAAATTAAATTATACTTAATATTTTTCATTTTTACATAAATTAGACAAAAATAAATATTTGGTTTAAAATTTCCTTAACTGTTTATATATTATTTTATAAATATTATATATTCCTTATCTTTTTATATATAAGTATAATTAATGTTATTTCAAAAATATAAATATTCATATAAATTTTGCAATATTTATTTAATTTCTTGCGAATTCTTGAGAAATATAATTTAATCTCTTAAAAATAAATAACATTACTTGCAATTCATAGATTGAGAAACACTGATCTATCAACAGAAACGACTTATCTATGTTATCCGATCTTGAATCGATTTTCTTATCGGATTTCCAAATTCACACGACAACACGAGAAATATCTCGTGAACGAATTTCTCTGGACAATCGACAAAAAGACAAAAAGCTAAAAAGAAAGAAGAAATACCGAACCTTCGAGCAATCGGAGGTGCAGGCTCGTTCCTTCGGTCAGTTAAGGTTCGAGTTTCAAAATAAATGTCAATAAATCTAAGCGCGCCTGTCGGCTCAAATTAGATGTCGGCGTAACAATCGCCGCGAAATCGATACGAGCCGAAAGAACGATATTCGAGAGACCACGTAGTTCTCGAAGACAATGGTCGGTTAAGAGAAAAGAGTATCCATGAACACGAGCCACGCGTATCATAATTTCCACGCCTTCATCTATTTTTTCGTCTATGATTTTTTTCTTTTTCTCGAGGATCAATCGATTTTTTAGATGATGTTGCGCTTGATTTTTCAATAAATTTTTTGATAAATTCATTTTTTTTTTTTTGTTATATCTTCGATCATTCGATTCGACTTAAATAAATTACAACTAGTAGATTCTTTTTACTACTAAATCGACCTCCCTAGATAGATCGATTTCTTGAGTTGGATAATCCTGTTCCTGATTTTTCGATAGATTTTTCTCGATAAATTCATTTTTCTCTTGTTATATCTTCTTATAGTAACCGTTTATATATTTTTTTTTTAAACTTCAAATAATCCTGCAACTTATTTTTTGTATAGATAGATAGAAATATATTGTCTTTTCTAAATCAATCGATATAGAAATAAATCGATTGTTTAATCGATCTTTGCACTGTAAATGATGCACTGCGCTTGATTTTTCAGTAGATTCTCTTTTAAATGTTTAAATTTTCTAAAAAATTTTTGAAACATTTATAGATTAAATTTAATTTGATTCTTTATTATTATATATCAAATTATTATGACAATAGTCAATTATTATCCATTTTAAAAATGGAAATGAAAATATATATACATCTTTTTTAGCGATTTTAAATTTATAATTTAATTTACAATTTATTTACAATTTAAAAAGATACTGTTAATATTTGTCGAAGATTTTCACATTTAGTTCTAAATCTGATATTAATTGCAAAAATATTTTACTATTTAGGATAATTTAATAAGATATATTTGACAATTTATTGTATTTATATTACAGATGTCATAGACAATTGTAGATGTCATAAATTGATTGATAGATTAAATTTTGAAATTAATTATAGTATAATTATAAGTCTGATGTGATTTAATAAAAATTTTTATCGGCTATGAATTAAGTAGATATATACAAATCAATCTATTCAAACTTAAATTTTTTGATGATTTTCTATTTTTTTTACTATTATGTAGAAATGTGAAATATCATGTGAAATAAAATATTTAAAATATTATTTTATCGATTATATCAATATCTATATCATTATCATTTTCCAATTTAAATCTATTGTAAAAGCAATTTAAATAAATATTTTTGAATACCAGTATCATTTTTATTATTATTATTATTGTCTAACAGCAACTAAATGCTCTAACAAGTGATCTGAAAATACCTCACTTCATTATTAAAATTCATTTTTGAGGTTATATATAACTTTGAAAAAATAAATAACATATTATTATAACTGATATATAAGTGTGAATGTTTATCAATTTTTCTAACAGATTTCTAACAAATTTAAAAAAAAACTGATTAATACTCTATTAGTCGATAATAAAACACTAATTTATAATTTATTAGTCAATAAATGTTAGCGCTACAAAATCTATTAATCGGCTGATGGTAAATAATACGATAATATAACTTATCAATGATCGAGATTTTTATTAAAAAAATTTTTATTGATTTCGAATGCATATGCATCTACAAAGTTTTTCCATGTATTAATTGCAATAATGAAAATTTGAAGATTCTTTTTCAAAAGAATATAAAAGATCACGCGAATTTTTTTTAATTTTTTTTTATTAAAGTTAAAATAGATACATCCTTTGATATATTGTTCACTAACTTTTTTACTAACCATATCGCCATAAGATGAGATCTATGCAATATAAATAATTTATCTTCATAATTTATCTTCACTAATAATTACAGAATTATTAGTTTTTAATACATCAAGCATGATTTTATAGAAACTATTATATCTTTGATACATATTATAGCATCCTTGGATGATAGTATGCATATAATAGCTTTCAGTAAGATGAGAATTTAATTTATATTTTTGTAATTTTGTTCTTTCGATAGAAAATTTTACTTTTGAGATCTTTTCTTTCTTTCTTTTTTTCAGAATTCAATAAATAAATCAGTGTTTGTGTATTTACCAAATCATTTTGTTTATTATGTCTTAAGTGAAAATTATAATTTTCCTAATTGTAATTTAATTTTGTTTATGTCGTAGGATTATATCTTAATTTTGAAAAATTTAAAAACAATTTGAAATTTTCAGTATGGAAATTCTAATTATTCTGAATATAATTTGAAGTTATTATCAAAACTTAGGAAAATTTTGATCATATTGAAAATATCATAAATCATTTTGAAAGTTTTGAAAACTTTGGAAAATTCGAAATTTTCGTTGTATCATTAAAATTATCTATCTACTTGTCATACTTACCAAACAATAATATTCTATTATCATTATTATAATTTTAGATTCGAATTTTATGAATCTAAAATTTAGATTTCGATTTATTTCTAAAAATGAATAATTTAAAAAATATATTTTTTTTTCTTTATTAGATATCAGTTCTTTTATTGGCTATTATTTTAATTACATTATGACTATAAAGATTTTGTTTTATCAAATGAAAAAAATTTTATGATGATAAAAACAAAAAAGAAAGAATTTAATTAAAACTGAATTTTAATAATAATTGTTATCATATTTGTAAAAATATCTTATTAATTGGATAATATCATAGCTTGAAATTAATGTATTGAAATTTTATAAGATTTAATTTATGTACATATATTAATTAATTATGTACATTATATACATTAATATTCAATTTCAATGTACATGCAATTTTAATCAGTTGTATCTCATTAATTAGCATTCAAATTAATCATCTATTATGTATATAATTATTTCTATGTTTTTCAGTCTTTTGTTTAATATATCAATTAATTTTTTAAAATTAAAATTATTTATTTTATTCTTTAATTTATTAATTTATTATACTTCTTAAAATTCGATATTTACTCTTTCATTCATTATGACCATTAAATAACCATTTTTTAAGGATTATAAAAATTGTCTAAATTGTCTATTATTTTATTAGAAATACAAAAATATAATATGCTATTTAAAAAACTAAAAATAATTCTGAATTCTTCGATAATTCTTTATTTACAGAAAAATTACTTTTATATTATTATATTGATTTTTTTCTATACAACTTTTATGAATGAAATTTTTTTATAAATAATCATTTTTTAAAAATAATTAAGATATTCAAAATGATCTGAAATCTTTACACTATTTTTAATAATATCATTTAAACGACCATTAATTTATTAATTATCTAATAAAACTAAAACTTTTGCATCGATAAGTTTTTCTTAAATTCAATTGATTCAGTTCTATTTGCGGCTATTATTTTTTGTAATTTTTAATCAATTCACTAGTTGATTCTTAAATTCTCCAATCAATCACTTATTTATCAAATTAGTAACCAATTTTCTGAACCTTTAAGATTATATTAAAAATAACCAAAATATCTAGAAACCAGGATTATTAGGATTATAATGGTTATAATATATATATTATAAGGATTATAATATACGTATTGATTGTGTATGATTCTTATTTGTTATCGAAGATTTAATCAACTTATCCGATTTCTTTCGAGCATTCATTCAATCGCTATTCTGCAACATTTTTCTCGCAATCTCTCCTAAATTTCTTTTTTTCTTTCAATCAATCCCATACTTCATCAACGATCTATTAACTAATCTCATAAACAAATTTCTTCTTTCCAATTTTTTTTTCCAAACTATTTACGTAGAGATAACTTTTAGAAGAAAAACATTTCTTAAATTCAAATTATGATGTAACATAATGTGAAAAGATACTGAAATATATCATTTGTGAATGTATATTATATCAAAGTATACATTGAAATATATCTTTCAACAATAAAACAGAATGATCCATGTTTTTTCTCAAAAGAGAACGTTATCAAAAACTTTTTAAAACTTATTTGGATAAGAAATATTTTTTTTTTATTATTAAAATAGAAAAAGATTTTTTATATATAATGTCTATTTAATTTTTCATTATAAATTATACTTGCGATGATTTATTTTAAAAATGAATATTATAATAAATTTTTATATAATTAATTTTGTAACTGATTTTTTAAGACTTACTTAAAGTATCTATATTTAGGATATTTTGAAAAATGGACTCTAAAAATCAGAAAGTCTAGAGAAATAAATACAAAAATGTGAATTAAAGTTTATCTATTAATTATTATATAATTATTTATTATTTCATATAAATAATATTTATAATTTATTATATGTAGTCAATTGATGAAGCGAGATATATTATTATAAATAAAATAAAACAATATTATTTTCGTCACATTAATATACCGCTTCACTCATTTCATTTAATTCGCAAAATTAAACTTTTTAATTTAATAAATGATAATAATTTTTGTATACCAATTTTTATATTTACTTTGATTTTTGAATTTCTAATGATGAATATATTTATTAATCCTATAGAATTTTTTCAAATATAATTATAAAAATATTCTAACAATAAGTAATTCGAAATTCGTGAAATTAAATATAATATTAATTCGGATTCGTATATACGATTGAATTTATTTCCATCTTTAATGAAAATAATTTATGTGCTATATTTTATGAATAATAATATTACTGAATATTGAAATTTATTTAATAATAATAATATTATGAATAATGATACCATTCATAATAAATTCTATTCATATATCATAGTCTATTGTTTATTTGAAATGAATCATTTATTTGAAAGATCTCTGCTTGCTATACAAGAAAAAAATAATCATGGGTAATGATTATGACGAATGAGTGAATTCAGTGGATTGTTTCAGAGTTTCTTATTAAGTTTATCTCATTTATGATTTTAGCATTTCTATCTCTATTTCACTGCCATGCTTCTGTTATTTCGCTTCATTTAATAAAATAAATTTAAATTATATGTAATATAAATAAATAAATCAATATTTTTATATAATAATAACTTTATCTTTATTTTAGAATTGATTCTCTAGAGATTGTTTCATGAATATGTTAATATCTTATATATTTATTATTTCATTTTATACAATAATAATTTATTTATTTAAAAAAAGAAAATAAAATCTCTTTAACGTAAAAAATTTTATGTCAAAATTTAAATATGAAACACTCAGAAAATCGGATTCTTATTATAATTAACTGTATTAATTTGATCTAATGTCACATAGAATTTTTAAACTTTTGAATGTTTTCACATCTGTGAATGAATAAAACGTTTATATTGTTTATATTTCATTTTTAACAAAATGAAATATTTTTTTTTAATATAATTAATGGAATTATATAATTAACCAAAGCTACATATCATTATATTATATTAACACAATATTTTTTGTCAAAAAAATTGTAATTATAAAGAGCACACATAACAAGCAATGTCGAAACACAAATTATTCAATTGACTATAACATCTTATTAATGAAACCGATATGATTGAAAATTGATATAGATATCAGAAATTAGATATATTAACATCATAAAAAATATTTTTATAATTGAATGTTTTTTAATAAGAAATTAAACAATTTTTTGATATTTACATATATTTACATAGTATATTTACATAGAAATATATATTATTTTGTTATTTAATAATTAATTAAGATATTGTGATATGTAGATATTGCATTATATTAAATGTGAAATGCTAATAACATATGTAAAAAAATAAAAAAATTTATTTTTTAAACATCATATATAAAAAAATAAATTAGAAATATATAGTAAATATATAGTACTAATGATAATTAAAATTATTATATGATGATATTAATTATAAAATTTATTTATAAAAAAATAGTCAAAGTAATTATATATTTAAGAATATAAAGAATCTAAATAGATTAAATTAAAATAATCTGTTTTTTTTTCTTTTCTATAAAATTTCATTCTTGTCCAATATATAAATATTAAATATATTATACATACTAAGAGATTAAAAAATTAATATTCTTGTGATATATTCAATTATAATATTTATAAGATATAATATTTAATATTTCTACAAGATTATTTAATCTGTTTTTCCTGAGGTTCCTTTATATATTGTAAAAATTAATTATTATTGGTTTTAAATATATACTACAAATACTAGTTAAATATATAATATATAATATGTATAAATATATGATATGTAATTAAAGATTTAAATTATTGTAGCATTAACCAACAATTAATTTAAATAATTTTTAATAATTTAGATTAAATAATTTAGATAATTTAGATAAAAGCAATAATAGAAACAATAATATAAATAATAAAAAGATGAAATAATTTCATTTGTTTTTCATCATTGATATTTTAAAATCATTTTATTAATAGATATTTTTAAATTTTACGATACATTTATTTAAATTATATATTTATTTAAATAATAATAATAATATATATTTATTTAAATTATAAAATACATATATTTTATTCGTTATATAAATAAACAATAAATTATATAAATTGACGTGTATTTAAACTGTAACGTAGCAAGTTAATTTTCAATTATTTCAGTTCATTAAATAAATATTAAGAGTTCTTATTTTTTATATTGATTGATTCAAATATTTTTTAGGTGCAAATATGTTATACAAATATTAAAGTGCATATTTACAATATGTATTACAAATTTAATATTCTAAAATTAAAAGTGATAATATAAAGCAATACATGTATGCAAGAGTATAAATAATAATATTTAATAAATAATTTAACAATGAAACGCACGATGAAAAGAGTTGCGTTTTTAAATTCAGCATAATGTATGCTGGAAAATTCGATATGGAATTTTTTTCTAATATTTCCATGCTGCTTCGACAATTGAATCGCGCCAGAATTGAATTAAAAATGCACGATATTTCATTTTCATTAATTTCTTTCCTTCAATTATATATATGAAATTTTTTTCTAATATTTCCATGCTGCTTCGACAATTGAATCGCTCCAGAATTGAATTAAAAATGCACGATACTTCATTTTCATTAATTTCTTTCCTTCAATTCAATTTTCAATTTCTACCATCTTAGGAATCTTATATGTGAAAAAGATTCAATTGGATTTGTAAAACTACTCAAATTATGAAATTGAAATATATATTTTATAAAACAAAAATATTTTATAAAAATATTATGAATTAATAGAAAATAAAAAATTAAATACTATTCGATATGAATAATATAAATACATATAAATAATTATTAAAATAATATATTTTAACAATTTTTTTTAAAATTAATATATATTTTAAAATAATTATATATATATATATATATATATATATATATTATATATT